>NW_027271866.1:0-371249 GCF_040938485.1 Diadema antillarum | reverse complement strand
CCTTGAGGATAGCAATGGACAAACATTGTGTGATAAATGGGTCTCAGTCAGGCTATCCAATACACCAATGTTATGGCTGTTGCAGATTTATACTTTGTTGATATCTGTGAATGATCATTAATATTTCCGTTTATGTGAATAACGTCATATTTCTGTGGATAAGAAGTAAAGAAAGCTTTATGTTTTATATCCATACGCGTTGAAATTGCCTCTTATACAGGTTTACATGTATAATGGAATTAAAGAGAAATAGTAGGTCTTTAAGACATCAATTTTCATCAAACTGTAGCAAATAAGCAAGAGAAATTCCAGATGATCTTGGAAGCCACCAACTTTTCTGATAAATGACATGAAAAGGTCGACATGACATAATGACAGCGAGATATTATGTTCAGAGAAGGACAGGCGTAGCTACATGTGAATATCTGTGACGAAATAATGCAAGCACGCAGTATTTCTGTTTACATAACAACGAAATTCTACAGTACTTGTCCATTCCTAGTGAATTCCTCTTGCTATTCGTACACTTTTGATGGTGTTCTCTTAGCTTGATATCGAAATGTCTACGTTTTCCGAGCTATCTCGCGGTCGGCGATTTTGGGCTCGACTCCGTAGTTCGCTGACAAGATCTTTCAGCAAATTGTGTTGTGTCACTGCAGGTAATGTATTTCCTGGCATGCACAAACAATCTCAACATGCCACACTTTCCATCCGTGCATGATAATCCAGGTCTTCTATAGATTTTGTGATGAGAGCAGTAAATGTTCAGATTATTGCAGAATTATGATCTCTCTTCTCAGCACATTTGATGGGGGTTGATCAAATTAAAATCACCATTTTCGACTAACTCATGTAGAAGAATTTCCAGAATAGAAATATATTTCAAGAAAGAATAAATCTTATCCAAACATTGTCGAATGAGAATGAAAATGTCACTTTCATATTTGAGGAAACTAAAATCTGTTCTGTTTTGACCTTGCTTTTCTTAAGGTTCTGGTGACAACCATAACGGAAAGCAGGGCACAGTCCTGAGTGCCAAAGATGTCTGTATGGTGAGTTTGCATTACGACGGGCCGTCTCATTTATGTCCTGTATGTTTTCTCTTCCTCAATTCTCACTTGTTTTACAAAGTTTCTGTCTTTTCTAATTGTAAGTTTCCACACGTCATTGAGATATGACGCTCTTCAGACACACATTGGCAACTATATACTGGAAATCAACGATATTTTCTCATACCATGGACAAGAAATCATTTTAGGGCAATGTCATTTGGCAAACAATAATCATTTCCCACTTCATGGCTATAACTCTGTCCAACAAGTTTGAAAAGCAGCAAAAGTCTATTGTAAGGCTCGTATTTTATACGATAATGATGACAAATACCGTGACCTGCAAGTATTATACATTTTCTTTCAAGTCCAAACTCTTTCTGCTCTTGTCCTGGTATTACTTTGCAGTATCACGAGGCTTCTCGTTGGGATGAGCGGAGCTCTGTCACATCTTTCTGGGGTTCCGTTTCGGATGTCGACGAGTGCCTCTTCAACGAAGACATTAGTCTTTACAGCCAGAGTTTCAGTAATATATCGAATTTGTCTCTTCTCGACGAAGAGGAGTATGCTCGGAAAAGTCACGACAGGCAGGGTGACAACAGTGATGACGAGGAAGACGATTTTTCCTCCATCAGTCCGAGCGAACTCTCCGAACTTCTGCGCACGTCTTCAGAAGACGAGGACTTTGAAAGCGATGACGACGATGTGTTTACAACAGTAACAGACTTAACAGACTTCGACAGTGACTCCTCCGACCTCTCGCTCTCGGATGAAGATATTTCCGGCGATGTTGAAGGAGTATATGCAGGACAATATTATTCAAACAGCATCGTCATCGATATTGTAGACATGCTGATCAATGAAGCAGTCTGTGGCTTGGTCCAGAATTCATGAGGAGATATGCACTACACAGATTGAATTGCTTACATGTGGCATGATTTTCAGAAATAAATGACATCATTCAAACGATACTTTCCTGAGTACCTCTGGTCCCTTACTTGTGCTCTATGCGTTTACCGTGAAGTGAAGTATAAGGTAAAGATAGCAGATGAAGGGGGCGAAATGGGGTTTTAGACGTCTCTGGTTCATTTGAGACTCAGAGATTTGCAACGAGTTTTGCAACCAACATACATTCCAGGCCTTGTCTAGGCTAATTTCGAAAAGCACTGATACGTGTTTTGATATGCCTGCATGTATAGTTCAGAGTTACACATGCAGTGTACATCAAGCACGTAGAGCCCCTTAATGTTCTGATTGCCTTGTTTGAAATGTAGGCAGGCAAAGAATTTGGTTTCTTCCAGCAAATCTCGACCAGAAAGTTAATACTAAAGGCATTGCATGTGCCGGGCAGAGACAAATAATAGCAGATCACGGATCTTATATCATTGAAAGAAGTCATAAACAATGTGTAGCCCTTTCATTCAAATATCGGAAAGGAAATGAAAAAGAAAGAAAAAAGAAAGGAAAAAAGGATTGACTTTCAAACTTTTTCCTGATCTCCACACTCGTTCCCTAAAATAAACCCTCCTTGAGGATAGCAATGGACAAACATTGTGTGATAAATGGGTCTCAGTCAGGCTATCCAATACACCAATGTTATGGCTGTTGCAGATTTATACTTTGTTGATATCTGTGAATGATCATTAATATTTCCGTTTATGTGAATAACGTCATATTTCTGTGGATAAGAAGTAAAGAAAGCTTTATGTTTTATATCCATACGCGTTGAAATTGCCTCTTATACAGGTTTACATGTATAATGGAATTAAAGAGAAATAGTAGGTCTTTAAGACATCAATTTTCATCAAACTGTAGCAAATAAGCAAGAGAAATTCCAGATGATCTTTGAAGCCACCAACTTTTCTGATAAATGACATGAAAAGGTCGACATGACATAATGACAGCGAGATATTATGTTCAGAGAAGGACACCCAGTGCTTGCATTATTTGCTGCCTACCAGAATATCGATGACGTTACAAATGCGCTTACTCAGTGTTTCGTCATAATCAATTCTACTGCAAACGCGCAGCGCGTATTAAACTCGGCGTAGCTACGTGTGAATATCTGTGACGAAATAATGCAAGCACGCAGTATTTCTGTTTACATAACAACGAAATTCTACAGTACTTGTCCATTCCTAGTGAATTCCTCTTGCTATTCGTACACTTTTGATGGTGTTCTCTTAGCTTGATATCGAAATGTCTACGTTTTCCGAGCTATCTCGCGGTCGGCGATTTTGGGCTCGACTCCGTAGTTCGCTGACAAGATCTTTCAGCAAATTGTGTTGTGTCACTGCAGGTAATGTATTTCCTGGCATGCACAAACAATCTCAACATGCCACACTTTCCATCCGTGCATGATAATCCAGGTCTTGTATAGATTCTGTGATGAGAGCAGTAAATGTTCAGATTATTGCAGAATTATGATCTCTCTTCTCAGCACATTTGATGGGGGTTGATCAAATTAAAATCACCATTTTCGACTAACTCATGTAGAAGAATTTCCAGAATAGAAATATATTTCAAGAAAGAATAAATCTTATCCAAACATTGTCGAATGAGAATGAAAATGTCACTTTCATATTTGAGGAAACTAAAATCTGTTCTGTTTTGACCTTGCTTTTCTTAAGGTTCTGGTGACAACCATAACGGAAAGCAGGGCACAGTCCTGAGTGCCAAAGATGTCTGTATGGTGAGTTTGCATTACGACGGGCCGTCTCATTTATGTCCTGTATGTTTTCTCTTCCTCAATTCTCACTTGTTTTACAAAGTTTCTGTCTTTTCTAATTGTAAGTTTCCACACGTCATTGAGATATGACGCTCTTCAGACACACATTGGCAACTATATACTGGAAATCAACGATATTTTCTCATACCATGGACAAGAAATCATTTTAGGGCAATGTCATTTGGCAAACAATAATCATTTCCCACTTCATGGCTATAACTCTGTCCAACAAGTTTGAAAAGCAGCAAAAGTCTATTGTAAGGCTCGTATTTTATACGATAATGATGACAAATACCGTGACCTGCAAGTATTATACATTTTCTTTCAAGTCCAAACTCTTTCTGCTCTTGTCCTGGTATTACTTTGCAGTATCACGAGGCTTCTCGTTGGGATGAGCGGAGCTCTGTCACATCTTTCTGGGGTTCCGTTTCGGATGTCGACGAGTGCCTCTTCAACGAAGACATTAGTCTTTACAGCCAGAGTTTCAGTAATATATCGAATTTGTCTCTTCTCGACGAAGAGGAGTATGCACGGAAAAGTCACGACAGGCAGGGTGACAACAGTGATGACGAGGAAGACGATTTTTCCTCCATCAGTCCGAGCGAACTCTCCGAACTTCTGCGCACGTCTTCAGAAGACGAGGACTTTGAAAGCGATGACGACGATGTGTTTACAACAGTAACAGACTTAACAGACTTCGACAGTGACTCCTCCGACCTCTCGCTCTCGGATGAAGATATTTCCGGCGATGTTGAAGGAGTATATGCAGGACAATATTATTCAAACAGCATCGTCATCGATATTGTAGACATGCTGATCAATGAAGCAGTCTGTGGCTTGGTCCAGAATTCATGAGGAGATATGCACTACACAGATTGAATTGCTTACATGTGGCATGATTTTCAGAAATAAATGACATCATTCAAACGATACTTTCCTGAGTACCTCTGGTCCCTTACTTGTGCTCTATGCGTTTACCGTGAAGTGAAGTATAAGGTAAAGATAGCAGATGAAGGGGGCGAAATGGGGTTTTAGACGTCTCTGGTTCATTTGAGACTCAGAGATTTGCAACGAGTTTTGCAACCAACATACATTCCAGGCCTTGTCTAGGCTAATTTCGAAAAGCACTGATACGTGTTTTGATATGCCTGCATGTATAGTTCAGAGTTACACATGCAGTGTACATCAAGCACGTAGAGCCCCTTAATGTTCTGATTGCCTTGTTTGAAATGTAGGCAGGCAAAGAATTTGGTTTCTTCCAGCAAATCTCGACCAGAAAGTTAATACTAAAGGCATTGCATGTGCCGGGCAGAGACAAATAATAGCAGATCACGGATCTTATATCATTGAAAGAAGTCATAAACAGTGTGTAGCCCTTTCATTCAAATATCGGAAAGGAAATTAAAAAGAAAGAAAAAAGAAAGGAAAAAAGGATTGACTTTCAAACTTTTTCCTGATCTCCACACTCGTTCCCTAAAATAAACCCTCCTTGAGGATAGCAATGGACAAACATTGTGTGATAAATGGGTCTCAGTCAGGCTATCCAATACACCAATGTTATGGCTGTTGCAGATTTATACTTTGTTGATATCTGTGAATGATCATTAATATTTCCGTTTATGTGAATAACGTCATATTTCTGTGGATAAGAAGTAAAGAAAGCTTTATGTTTTATATCCATACGCGTTGAAATTGCCTCTTATACAGGTTTACATGTATAATGGAATTAAAGAGAAATAGTAGGTCTTTAAGACATCAATTTTCATCAAACTGTAGCAAATAAGCAAGAGAAATTCCAGATGATCTTTGAAGCCACCAACTTTTCTGATAAATGACATGAAAAGGTCGACATGACATAATGACAGCGAGATATTATGTTCAGAGAAGGACACCCAGTGCTTGCATTATTTGCTGCCTACCAGAATATCGATGACGTTACAAATGCGCTTACTCAGTGTTTCGTCATAATCAATTCTACTGCAAACGCGCAGCGCGTATTAAACTCGGCGTAGCTACGTGTGAATATCTGTGACGAAATAATGCAAGCACGCAGTATTTCTGTTTACATAACAACGAAATTCTACAGTACTTGTCCATTCCTAGTGAATTCCTCTTGCTATTCGTACACTTTTGATGGTGTTCTCTTAGCTTGATATCGAAATGTCTACGTTTTCCGAGCTATCTCGCGGTCGGCGATTTTGGGCTCGACTCCGTAGTTCGCTGACAAGATCTTTCAGCAAATTGTGTTGTGTCACTGCAGGTAATGTATTTCCTGGCATGCACAAACAATCTCAACATGCCACACTTTCCATCCGTGCATGATAATCCAGGTCTTGTATAGATTCTGTGATGAGAGCAGTAAATGTTCAGATTATTGCAGAATTATGATCTCTCTTCTCAGCACATTTGATGGGGGTTGATCAAATTAAAATCACCATTTTCGACTAACTCATGTAGAAGAATTTCCAGAATAGAAATATATTTCAAGAAAGAATAAATCTTATCCAAACATTGTCGAATGAGAATGAAAATGTCACTTTCATATTTGAGGAAACTAAAATCTGTTCTGTTTTGACCTTGCTTTTCTTAAGGTTCTGGTGACAACCATAACGGAAAGCAGGGCACAGTCCTGAGTGCCAAAGATGTCTGTATGGTGAGTTTGCATTACGACGGGCCGTCTCATTTATGTCCTGTATGTTTTCTCTTCCTCAATTCTCACTTGTTTTACAAAGTTTCTGTCTTTTCTAATTGTAAGTTTCCACACGTCATTGAGATATGACGCTCTTCAGACACACATTGGCAACTATATACTGGAAATCAACGATATTTTCTCATACCATGGACAAGAAATCATTTTAGGGCAATGTCATTTGGCAAACAATAATCATTTCCCACTTCATGGCTATAACTCTGTCCAACAAGTTTGAAAAGCAGCAAAAGTCTATTGTAAGGCTCGTATTTTATACGATAATGATGACAAATACCGTGACCTGCAAGTATTATACATTTTCTTTCAAGTCCAAACTCTTTCTGCTCTTGTCCTGGTATTACTTTGCAGTATCACGAGGCTTCTCGTTGGGATGAGCGGAGCTCTGTCACATCTTTCTGGGGTTCCGTTTCGGATGTCGACGAGTGCCTCTTCAACGAAGACATTAGTCTTTACAGCCAGAGTTTCAGTAATATATCGAATTTGTCTCTTCTCGACGAAGAGGAGTATGCACGGAAAAGTCACGACAGGCAGGGTGACAACAGTGATGACGAGGAAGACGATTTTTCCTCCATCAGTCCGAGCGAACTCTCCGAACTTCTGCGCACGTCTTCAGAAGACGAGGACTTTGAAAGCGATGACGACGATGTGTTTACAACAGTAACAGACTTAACAGACTTCGACAGTGACTCCTCCGACCTCTCGCTCTCGGATGAAGATATTTCCGGCGATGTTGAAGGAGTATATGCAGGACAATATTATTCAAACAGCATCGTCATCGATATCGTAGACATGCTGATCAATGAAGCAGTCTGTGGCTTGGTCCAGAATTCATGAGGAGATATGCACTACACAGATTGAATTGCTTACATGTGGCATGATTTTCAGAAATAAATGACATCATTCAAACGATACTTTCCTGAGTACCTCTGGTCCCTTACTTGTGTTCTATGCGTTTACCGTGAAGTGAAGTATAAGGTAAAGATAGCAGATGAAGGGGGCGAAATGGGGTTTTAGACGTCTCTGGTTCATTTGAGACTCAGAGATTTGCAACGAGTTTTGCAACCAACATACATTCCAGGCCTTGTCTAAGCTAATTTCGAAAAGCACTGATACGTGTTTTGATATGCCTGCATGTATAGTTCAGAGTTACACATGCAGTGTACATCAAGCACGTAGAGCCCCTTAATGTTCTGATTGCCTTGTTTGAAATGTAGGCAGGCAAAGAATTTGGTTTCTTCCAGCAAATCTCGACCAGAAAGTTAATACTAAAGGCATTGCATGTGCCGGGCAGAGACAAATAATAGCAGATCACGGATCTTATATCATTGAAAGAAGTCATAAACAGTGTGTAGCCCTTTCATTCAAATATCGGAAAGGAAATGAAAAAGAAAGAAAAAAGAAAGGAAAAAGGATTGACTTTCAAACTTTTTCCTGATCTCCACACTCGGTCCCTAAAATAAACCCTCAATAAGGATAGCAATGGACAAACATTGTGTGATAAATGGGTCTCAGTCAGGCTATCCAATACACCAATGTTATGGCTGTTGCAGATTTATACTTTGTTGATATCTGTGAATGATCATTAATATTTCCGTTTTTGTGAATAACGTCATATTTCTGTGGATAAGAAGTAAAGAAAGCTTTATGTTTTATATCCATACGCGTTGAAATTGCCTCTTATACAGGTTTACATGTATAATGGAATTAAAGAGAAATAGTAGGTCTTTAAGACATCAATTTTCATCAAACTGTAGCAAATAAGCAAGAGAAATTCCAGATGATCTTTGAAGCCACCAACTTTTCTGATAAACGACATGAAAAGGTCGACATGACATAATGACAGCGAGATATTATGTTCAGAGAAGGACACCCAGTGCTTGCATTATTTGCTGCCTACCAGAATATCGATGACGTTACAAATGCGCTTACTCAGTGTTTCGTCATAATCAATTCTACTGCAAACGCGCAGCGCGTATTAAACTCGGCGTAGCTACATGTGAATATCTGTGACGAAATAATGCAAGCACGCAGTATTTCTGTTTACATAACAACGAAATTCTACAGTACTTGTCCATTCCTAGTGAATTCCTCTTGCTATTCGTACACTTTTGATGGTGTTCTCTTAGCTTGATATCGAAATGTCTACGTTTTCCGAGCTATCTCGCGGTCGGCGATTTTGGGCTCGACTCCGTAGTTCGCTGACAAGATCTTTCAGCAAATTGTGTTGTGTCACTGCAGGTAATGTATTTCCTGGCATGCACAAACAATCTCAACATGCCACATTTTCCATCCGTGCATGATAATCCAGGTCTTGTATAGATTCTGTGATGAGAGCAGTAAATGTTCAGATTATTGCAGAATTATGATCTCTCTTCTCAGCACATTTGATGGGGGTTGATCAAATTAAAATCACCATTTTCGACTAACTCATATAGAAGAATTTCCAGAATAGAAATATATTTCAAGAAAGAATAAATCTTATCCAAACATTGTCGAATGAGAATGAAAATGTCACTTTCATATTTGAGGAAACTAAAATCTGTTCTGTTTTGACCTTGCTTTTCTTAAGGTTCTGGTGACAACCATAACGGAAAGCAGGGCACAGTCCTGAGTGCCAAAGATGTCTGTATGGTGAGTTTGCATTACGACGGGCCGTCTCATTTATGTCCTGTATGTTTTCTCTTCCTCAATTCTCACTTGTTTTACAAAGTTTCTGTCTTTTCTAATTGTAAGTTTCCACACGTCATTGAGATATGACGCTCTTCAGACACACATTGGCAACTATATACTGGAAATCAACGATATTTTCTCATACCATGGACAAGAAATCATTTTAGGGCAATGTCATTTGGCAAACAATAATCATTTCCCACTTCATGGCTATAACTCTGTCCAACAAGTTTGAAAAGCAGCAAAAGTCTATTGTAAGGCTCGTATTTTATACGATAATGATGACAAATACCGTGACCTGCAAGTATTATACATTTTCTTTCAAGTCCAAACTCTTTCTGCTCTTGTCCTGGTATTACTTTGCAGTATCACGAGGCTTCTCGTTGGGATGAGCGGAGCTCTGTCACATCTTTCTGGGGTTCCGTTTCGGATGTCGACGAGTGCCTCTTCAACGAAGACATTAGTCTTTACAGCCAGAGTTTCAGTAATATATCGAATTTGTCTCTTCTCGACGAAGAGGAGTATGCACGGAAAAGTCACGACAGGCAGGGTGACAACAGTGATGACGAGGAAGACGATTTTTCCTCCATCAGTCCGAGCGAACTCTCCGAACTTCTGCGCACGTCTTCAGAAGACGAGGACTTTGAAAGCGATGACGACGATGTGTTTACAACAGTAACAGACTTAACAGACTTCGACAGTGACTCCTCCGACCTCTCGCTCTCGGATGAAGATATTTCCGGCGATGTTGAAGGAGTATATGCAGGACAATATTATTCAAACAGCATCGTCATCGATATCGTAGACATGCTGATCAATGAAGCAGTCTGTGGCTTGGTCCAGAATTCATGAGGAGATATGCACTACACAGATTGAATTGCTTACATGTGGCATGATTTTCAGAAATAAATGACATCATTCAAACGATACTTTCCTGAGTACCTCTGGTCCCTTACTTGTGCTCTATGCGTTTACCGTGAAGTGAAGTATAAGGTAAAGATAGCAGATGAAGGGGGCGAAATGGGGTTTTAGACGTCTCTGGTTCATTTGAGACTCAGAGATTTGCAACGAGTTTTGCAACCAACATACACTCCAGGCCTTGTCTAAGCTAATTTCGAAAAGCACTGATACGTGTTTTGATATGCCTGCATGTATAGTTCAGAGTTACACATGCAGTGAACATCAAGCACGTAGAGCCCCTTAATGTTCTGATTGCCTTGTTTGAAATGTAGGCAGGCAAAGAATTTGGTTTCTTCCAGCAAATCTCGACCAGAAAGTTAATACTAAAGGCATTGCATGTGCCGGGCAGAGACAAATAATAGCAGATCACGGATCTTATATCATTGAAAGAAGTCATAAACAGTGTGTAGCCCTTTCATTCAAATATCGGAAAGGAAATTAAAAAGAAAGAAAAAAGAAAGGAAAAAAGGATTGACTTTCAAACTTTTTCCTGATCTCCACACTCGTTCCCTAAAATAAACCCTCCTTGAGGATAGCAATGGACAAACATTGTGTGATAAATGGGTCTCAGTCAGGCTATCCAATACACCAATGTTATGGCTGTTGCAGATTTATACTTTGTTGATATCTGTGAATGATCATTAATATTTCCGTTTATGTGAATAACGTCATATTTCTGTGGATAAGAAGTAAAGAAAGCTTTATGTTTTATATCCATACGCGTTGAAATTGCCTCTTATACAGGTTTACATGTATAATGGAATTAAAGAGAAATAGTAGGTCTTTAAGACATCAATTTTCATCAAACTGTAGCAAATAAGCAAGAGAAATTCCAGATGATCTTTGAAGCCACCAACTTTTCTGATAAATGACATGAAAAGGTCGACATGACATAATGACAGCGAGATATTATGTTCAGAGAAGGACACCCAGTGCTTGCATTATTAGCTGCCTACCAGAATATCGATGACGTTACAAATGCGCTTACTCAGTGTTTCGTCATAATCAATTCTACTGCAAACGCGCAGCGCGTATTAAACTCGGCGTAGCTACGTGTGAATATCTGTGACGAAATAATGCAAGCACGCAGTATTTCTGTTTACATAACAACGAAATTCTTCAGTACTTGTCCATTCCTAGTGAATTCCTCTTGCTATTCGTACACTTTTGATGGTGTTCTCTTAGCTTGATATCGAAATGTCTACGTTTTCCGAGCTATCTCGCGGTCGGCGATTTTGGGCTCGACTCCGTAGTTCGCTGACAAGATCTTTCAGCAAATTGTGTTGTGTCACTGCAGGTAATGTATTTCCTGGCATGCACAAACAATCTCAACATGCCACACTTTCCATCCGTGCATGATAATCCAGGTCTTGTATAGATTCTGTGATGAGAGCAGTAAATGTTCAGATTATTGCAGAATTATGATCTCTCTTCTCAGTACATTTGATGGGGGTTGATCAAATTAAAATCACCATTTTCGACTAACTCATATAGAAGAATTTCCAGAATAGAAATATATTTCAAGAAAGAATAAATCTTATCCAAACATTGTCGAATGAGAATGAAAATGTCACTTTCATATTTGAGGAAACTAAAATCTGTTCTGTTTTGACCTTGCTTTTCTTAAGGTTCTGGTGACAACCATAACGGAAAGCAGGGCACAGTCCTGAGTGCCAAAGATGTCTGTATGGTGAGTTTGCATTACGACGGGCCGTCTCATTTATGTCCTGTATGTTTTCTCTTCCTCAATTCTCACTTGTTTTACAAAGTTTCTGTCTTTTCTAATTGTAAGTTTCCACACGTCATTGAGATATGACGCTCTTCAGACACACATTGGCAACTATATACTGGAAATCAACGATATTTTCTCATACCATGGACAAGAAATCATTTTAGGGCAATGTCATTTGGCAAACAATAATCATTTCCCACTTCATGGCTATAACTCTGTCCAACAAGTTTGAAAAGCAGCAAAAGTCTATTGTAAGGCTCGTATTTTATACGATAATGATGACAAATACCGTGACCTGCAAGTATTATACATTTTCTTTCAAGTCCAAACTCTTTCTGCTCTTGTCCTGGTATTACTTTGCAGTATCACGAGGCTTCTCGTTGGGATGAGCGGAGCTCTGTCACATCTTTCTGGGGTTCCGTTTCGGATGTCGACGAGTGCCTCTTCAACGAAGACATTAGTCTTTACAGCCAGAGTTTCAGTAATATATCGAATTTGTCTCTTCTCGACGAAGAGGAGTATGCACGGAAAAGTCACGACAGGCAGGGTGACAACAGTGATGACGAGGAAGACGATTTTTCCTCCATCAGTCCGAGCGAACTCTCCGAACTTCTGCGCACGTCTTCAGAAGACGAGGACTTTGAAAGCGATGACGACGATGTGTTTACAACAGTAACAGACTTAACAGACTTCGACAGTGACTCCTCCGACCTCTCGCTCTCGGATGAAGATATTTCCGGCGATGTTGAAGGAGTATATGCAGGACAATATTATTCAAACAGCATCGTCATCGATATCGTAGACATGCTGATCAATGAAGCAGTCTGTGGCTTGGTCCAGAATTCATGAGGAGATATGCACTACACAGATTGAATTGCTTACATGTGGCATGATTTTCAGAAATAAATGACATCATTCAAACGATACTTTCCTGAGTACCTCTGGTCCCTTACTTGTGCTCTATGCGTTTACCGTGAAGTGAAGTATAAGGTAAAGATAGCAGATGAAGGGGGCGAAATGGGGTTTTAGACGTCTCTGGTTCATTTGAGACTCAGAGATTTGCAACGAGTTTTGCAACCAACATACACTCCAGGCCTTGTCTAAGCTAATTTCGAAAAGCACTGATACGTGTTTTGATATGCCTGCATGTATAGTTCAGAGTTACACATGCAGTGAACATCAAGCACGTAGAGCCCCTTAATGTTCTGATTGCCTTGTTTGAAATGTAGGCAGGCAAAGAATTTGGTTTCTTCCAGCAAATCTCGACCAGAAAGTTAATACTAAAGGCATTGCATGTGCCGGGCAGAGACAAATAATAGCAGATCACGGATCTTATATCATTGAAAGAAGTCATAAACAGTGTGTAGCCCTTTCATTCAAATATCGGAAAGGAAATGAAAAAGAAAGAAAAAAGAAAGGAAAAAAGGATTGACTTTCAAACTTTTTCCTGATCTCCACACTCGTTCCCTAAAATAAACCCTCCTTGAGGATAGCAATGGACAAACATTGTGTGATAAATGGGTCTCAGTCAGGCTATCCAATACACCAATGTTATGGCTGTTGCAGATTTATACTTTGTTGATATCTGTGAATGATCATTAATATTTCCGTTTATGTGAATAACGTCATATTTCTGTGGATAAGAAGTAAAGAAAGCTTTATGTTTTATATCCATACGCGTTGAAATTGCCTCTTATACAGGTTTACATGTATAATGGAATTAAAGAGAAATAGTAGGTCTTTAAGACATCAATTTTCATCAACCTGTAGCAAATAAGCAAGCGAAATTCCAGATGATCTTGGAAGCCACCAACTTTTCTGATAAATGACATGAAAAGGTCGACATGACATAATGACAGCGAGATATTATGTTCAGAGAAGGACACCCAGTGCTTGCATTATTTGCTGCCTACCAGAATATCGATGACGTTACAAATGCGCTTACTCAGTGTTTCGTCATAATCAATTCTACTGCAAACGCGCAGCGCGTATTAAACTCGGCGTAGCTACATGTGAATATCTGTGACGAAATAATGCAAGCACGCAGTATTTCTGTTTACATAACAACGAAATTCTACAGTACTTGTCCATTCCTAGTGAATTCCTCTTGCTATTCGTACACTTTTGATGGTGTTCTCTTAGCTTGATATCGAAATGTCTACGTTTTCCGAGCTATCTCGCGGTCGGCGATTTTGGGCTCGACTCCGTAGTTCGCTGACAAGATCTTTCAGCAAATTGTGTTGTGTCACTGCAGGTAATGTATTTCCTGGCATGCACAAACAATCTCAACATGCCACACTTTCCATCCGTGCATGATAATCCAGGTCTTCTATAGATTTTGTGATGAGAGCAGTAAATGTTCAGATTATTGCAGAATTATGATCTCTCTTCTCAGCACATTTGATGGGGGTTGATCAAATTAAAATCACCATTTTCGACTAACTCATGTAGAAGAATTTCCAGAATAGAAATATATTTCAAGAAAGAATAAATCTTATCCAAACATTGTCGAATGAGAATGAAAATGTCACTTTCATATTTGAGGAAACTAAAATCTGTTCTGTTTTGACCTTGCTTTTCTTAAGGTTCTGGTGACAACCATAACGGAAAGCAGGGCACAGTCCTGAGTGCCAAAGATGTCTGTATGGTGAGTTTGCATTACGACGGGCCGTCTCATTTATGTCCTGTATGTTTTCTCTTCCTCAATTCTCACTTGTTTTACAAAGTTTCTGTCTTTTCTAATTGTAAGTTTCCACACGTCATTGAGATATGACGCTCTTCAGACACACATTGGCAACTATATACTGGAAATCAACGATATTTTCTCATACCATGGACAAGAAATCATTTTAGGGCAATGTCATTTGGCAAACAATAATCATTTCCCACTTCATGGCTATAACTCTGTCCAACAAGTTTGAAAAGCAGCAAAAGTCTATTGTAAGGCTCGTATTTTATACGATAATGATGACAAATACCGTGACCTGCAAGTATTATACATTTTCTTTCAAGTCCAAACTCTTTCTGCTCTTGTCCTGGTATTACTTTGCAGTATCACGAGGCTTCTCGTTGGGATGAGCGGAGCTCTGTCACATCTTTCTGGGGTTCCGTTTCGGATGTCGACGAGTGCCTCTTCAACGAAGACATTAGTCTTTACAGCCAGAGTTTCAGTAATATATCGAATTTGTCTCTTCTCGACGAAGAGGAGTATGCACGGAAAAGTCACGACAGGCAGGGTGACAACAGTGATGACGAGGAAGACGATTTTTCCTCCATCAGTCCGAGCGAACTCTCCGAACTTCTGCGCACGTCTTCAGAAGACGAGGACTTTGAAAGCGATGACGACGATGTGTTTACAACAGTAACAGACTTAACAGACTTCGACAGTGACTCCTCCGACCTCTCGCTCTCGGATGAAGATATTTCCGGCGATGTTGAAGGAGTATATGCAGGACAATATTATTCAAACAGCATCGTCATCGATATCGTAGACATGCTGATCAATGAAGCAGTCTGTGGCTTGGTCCAGAATTCATGAGGAGATATGCACTACACAGATTGAATTGCTTACATGTGGCATGATTTTCAGAAATAAATGACATCATTCAAACGATACTTTCCTGAGTACCTCTGGTCCCTTACTTGTGCTCTATGCGTTTACCGTGAAGTGAAGTATAAGGTAAAGATAGCAGATGAAGGGGGCGAAATGGGGTTTTAGACGTCTCTGGTTCATTTGAGACTCAGAGATTTGCAACGAGTTTTGCAACCAACATACATTCCAGGCCTTGTCTAAGCTAATTTCGAAAAGCACTGATACGTGTTTTGATATGCCTGCATGTATAGTTCAGAGTTACACATGCAGTGTACATCAAGCACGTAGAGCCCCTTAATGTTCTGATTGCCTTGTTTGAAATGTAGGCAGGCAAAGAATTTGGTTTCTTCCAGCAAATCTCGACCAGAAAGTTAATACTAAAGGCATTGCATGTGCCGGGCAGAGACAAATAATAGCAGATCACGGATCTTATATCATTGAAAGAAGTCATAAACAGTGTGTAGCCCTTTCATTCAAATATCGGAAAGGAAATGAAAACGAAAGAAAAAAGAAAGGAAAAAGGATTGACTTTCAAACTTTTTCCTGATCTCCACACTCGGTCCCTAAAATAAACCCTCAATAAGGATACCAATGGACAAACATTGTGTGATAAATGGGTCTCAGTCAGGCTATCCAATACACCAATGTTATGGCTGTTGCAGATTTATACTTTGTTGATATCTGTGAATGATCATTAATATTTCCGTTTTTGTGAATAACGTCATATTTCTGTGGATAAGAAGTAAAGAAAGCTTTATGTTTTATATCCATACGCGTTGAAATTGCCTCTTATACAGGTTTACATGTATAATGGAATTAAAGAGAAATAGTAGGTCTTTAAGACATCAATTTTCATCAAACTGTAGCAAATAAGCAAGCGAAATTCCAGATGATCTTGGAAGCCACCAACTTTTCTGATAAATGACATGAAAAGGTCGACATGACATAATGACAGCGAGATATTATGTTCAGAGAAGGACACCCAGTGCTTGCATTATTTGCTGCCTACCAGAATATCGATGACGTTACAAATGCGCTTACTCAGTGTTTCGTCATAATCAATTCTACTGCAAACGCGCAGCGCGTATTAAACTCGGCGTAGCTACATGTGAATATCTGTGACGAAATAATGCAAGCACGCAGTATTTCTGTTTACATAACAACGAAATTCTACAGTACTTGTCCATTCCTAGTGAATTCCTCTTGCTATTCGTACACTTTTGATGGTGTTCTCTTAGCTTGATATCGAAATGTCTACGTTTTCCGAGCTATCTCGCGGTCGGCGATTTTGGGCTCGACTCCGTAGTTCGCTGACAAGATCTTTCAGCAAATTGTGTTGTGTCACTGCAGGTAATGTATTTCCTGGCATGCACAAACAATCTCAACATGCCACACTTTCCATCCGTGCATGATAATCCAGGTCTTGTATAGATTCTGTGATGAGAGCAGTAAATGTTCAGATTATTGCAGAATTATGATCTCTCTTCTCAGCACATTTGATGGGGGTTGATCAAATTAAAATCACCATTTTCGACTAACTCATATAGAAGAATTTCCAGAATAGAAATATATTTCAAGAAAGAATAAATCTTATCCAAACATTGTCGAATGAGAATGAAAATGTCACTTTCATATTTGAGGAAACTAAAATCTGTTCTGTTTTGACCTTGCTTTTCTTAAGGTTCTGGTGACAACCATAACGGAAAGCAGGGCACAGTCCTGAGTGCCAAAGATGTCTGTATGGTGAGTTTGCATTACGACGGGCCGTCTCATTTATGTCCTGTATGTTTTCTCTTCCTCAATTCTCACTTGTTTTACAAAGTTTCTGTCTTTTCTAATTGTAAGTTTCCACACGTCATTGAGATATGACGCTCTTCAGACACACATTGGCAACTATATACTGGAAATCAACGATATTTTCTCATACCATGGACAAGAAATCATTTTAGGGCAATGTCATTTGGCAAACAATAATCATTTCCCACTTCATGGCTATAACTCTGTCCAACAAGTTTGAAAAGCAGCAAAAGTCTATTGTAAGGCTCGTATTTTATACGATAATGATGACAAATACCGTGACCTGCAAGTATTATACATTTTCTTTCAAGTCCAAACTCTTTCTGCTCTTGTCCTGGTATTACTTTGCAGTATCACGAGGCTTCTCGTTGGGATGAGCGGAGCTCTGTCACATCTTTCTGGGGTTCCGTTTCGGATGTCGACGAGTGCCTCTTCAACGAAGACATTAGTCTTTACAGCCAGAGTTTCAGTAATATATCGAATTTGTCTCTTCTCGACGAAGAGGAGTATGCACGGAAAAGTCACGACAGGCAGGGTGACAACAGTGATGACGAGGAAGACGATTTTTCCTCCATCAGTCCGAGCGAACTCTCCGAACTTCTGCGCACGTCTTCAGAAGACGAGGACTTTGAAAGCGATGACGACGATGTGTTTACAACAGTAACAGACTTAACAGACTTCGACAGTGACTCCTCCGACCTCTCGCTCTCGGATGAAGATATTTCCGGCGATGTTGAAGGAGTATATGCAGGACAATATTATTCAAACAGCATCGTCATCGATATCGTAGACATGCTGATCAATGAAGCAGTCTGTGGCTTGGTCCAGAATTCATGAGGAGATATGCACTACACAGATTGAATTGCTTACATGTGGCATGATTTTCAGAAATAAATGACATCATTCAAACGATACTTTCCTGAGTACCTCTGGTCCCTTACTTGTGCTCTATGCGTTTACCGTGAAGTGAAGTATAAGGTAAAGATAGCAGATGAAGGGGGCGAAATGGGGTTTTAGACGTCTCTGGTTCATTTGAGACTCAGAGATTTGCAACGAGTTTTGCAACCAACATACACTCCAGGCCTTGTCTAAGCTAATTTCGAAAAGCACTGATACGTGTTTTGATATGCCTGCATGTATAGTTCAGAGTTACACATGCAGTGAACATCAAGCACGTAGAGCCCCTTAATGTTCTGATTGCCTTGTTTGAAATGTAGGCAGGCAAAGAATTTGGTTTCTTCCAGCAAATCTCGACCAGAAAGTTAATACTAAAGGCATTGCATGTGCCGGGCAGAGACAAATAATAGCAGATCACGGATCTTATATCATTGAAAGAAGTCATAAACAGTGTGTAGCCCTTTCATTCAAATATCGGAAAGGAAATTAAAAAGAAAGAAAAAAGAAAGGAAAAAAGGATTGACTTTCAAACTTTTTCCTGATCTCCACACTCGTTCCCTAAAATAAACCCTCCTTGAGGATAGCAATGGACAAACATTGTGTGATAAATGGGTCTCAGTCAGGCTATCCAATACACCAATGTTATGGCTGTTGCAGATTTATACTTTGTTGATATCTGTGAATGATCATTAATATTTCCGTTTATGTGAATAACGTCATATTTCTGTGGATAAGAAGTAAAGAAAGCTTTATGTTTTATATCCATACGCGTTGAAATTGCCTCTTATACAGGTTTACATGTATAATGGAATTAAAGAGAAATAGTAGGTCTTTAAGACATCAATTTTCATCAAACTGTAGCAAATAAGCAAGAGAAATTCCAGATGATCTTTGAAGCCACCAACTTTTCTGATAAATGACATGAAAAGGTCGACATGACATAATGACAGCGAGATATTATGTTCAGAGAAGGACACCCAGTGCTTGCATTATTAGCTGCCTACCAGAATATCGATGACGTTACAAATGCGCTTACTCAGTGTTTCGTCATAATCAATTCTACTGCAAACGCGCAGCGCGTATTAAACTCGGCGTAGCTACGTGTGAATATCTGTGACGAAATAATGCAAGCACGCAGTATTTCTGTTTACATAACAACGAAATTCTTCAGTACTTGTCCATTCCTAGTGAATTCCTCTTGCTATTCGTACACTTTTGATGGTGTTCTCTTAGCTTGATATCGAAATGTCTACGTTTTCCGAGCTATCTTGCGGTCGGCGATTTTGGGCTCGACTCCGTAGTTCGCTGACAAGATCTTTCAGCAAATTGTGTTGTGTCACTGCAGGTAATGTATTTCCTGGCATGCACAAACAATCTCAACATGCCACACTTTCCATCCGTGCATGATAATCCAGGTCTTGTATGGATTCTGTGATGAGAGTAGTAAATGTTCAGATTATTGCAGAATTATGATCTCTCTTCTCAGCACATTTGATGGGGGTTGATCAAATTAAAATCACCATTTTCGACTAACTCATATAGAAGAATTTCCAGAATAGAAATATATTTCAAGAAAGAATAAATCTTATCCAAACATTGTCGAATGAGAATGAAAATGTCACTTTCATATTTGAGGAAACTAAAATCTCTTCTGTTTTGACCTTGCTTTTCTTAAGGTTCTGGTGACAACCATAACGGAAAGCAGGGCACAGTCCTGAGTGCCAAAGATGTCTGTATGGTGAGTTTGCATTACGACGGGCCGTCTCATTTATGTCCTGTATGTTTTCTCTTCCTCAATTCTCACTTGTTTTACAAAGTTTCTGTCTTTTCTAATTGTAAGTTTCCACACGTCATTGAGATATGACGCTCTTCAGACACACATTGGCAACTATATACTGGAAATCAACGATATTTTCTCATACCATGGACAAGAAATCATTTTAGGGCAATGTCATTTGGCAAACAATAATCATTTCCCACTTCATGGCTATAACTCTGTCCAACAAGTTTCAAAAGCAGCAAAAGTCTATTGTAAGGCTCGTATTTTATACGATAATGATGACAAATACCGTGACCTGCAAGTATTATACATTTTCTTTCAAGTCCAAACTCTTTCTGCTCTTGTCCTGGTATTACTTTGCAGTATCACGAGGCTTCTCGTTGGGATGAGCGGAGCTCTGTCACATCTTTCTGGGGTTCCGTTTCGGATGTCGACGAGTGCCTCTTCAACGAAGACATTAGTCTTTACAGCCAGAGTTTCAGTAATATATCGAATTTGTCTCTTCTCGACGAAGAGGAGTATGCACGGAAAAGTCACGACAGGCAGGGTGACAACAGTGATGACGAGGAAGACGATTTTTCCTCCATCAGTCCGAGCGAACTCTCCGAACTTCTGCGCACGTCTTCAGAAGACGAGGACTTTGAAAGCGATGACGACGATGTGTTTACAACAGTAACAGACTTAACAGACTTCGACAGTGACTCCTCCGACCTCTCGCTCTCGGATGAAGATATTTCCGGCGATGTTGAAGGAGTATATGCAGGACAATATTATTCAAACAGCATCGTCATCGATATCGTAGACATGCTGATCAATGAAGCAGTCTGTGGCTTGGTCCAGAATTCATGAGGAGATATGCACTACACAGATTGAATTGCTTACATGTGGCATGATTTTCAGAAATAAATGACATCATTCAAACGATACTTTCCTGAGTACCTCTGGTCCCTTACTTGTGCTCTATGCGTTTACCGTGAAGTGAAGTATAAGGTAAAGATAGCAGATGAAGGGGGCGAAATGGGGTTTTAGACGTCTCTGGTTCATTTGAGACTCAGAGATTTGCAACGAGTTTTGCAACCAACATACATTCCAGGCCTTGTCTAAGCTAATTTCGAAAAGCACTGATACGTGTTTTGATATGCCTGCATGTATAGTTCAGAGTTACACATGCAGTGTACATCAAGCACGTAGAGCCCCTTAATGTTCTGATTGCCTTGTTTGAAATGTAGGCAGGCAAAGAATTTGGTTTCTTCCAGCAAATGTCGATCAGAAAGTTAATACTAAAGGCATTGCATGTGCCGAGCAGAGACAAATAATAGGAAATCACGGATCTTATATCATTGAAAGAAGTCATAAACAGTGTGTAGCCCTTTCATTCAAATATCGGAAAGGAAATGAAAAAGAAAGAAAAAAGAAAGGAAAAAAGGATTGACTTTCAAACTTTTTCCTGATCTCCACACTCGTTCCCTAAAATAAACCCTCCTTAAGGATAGCAATAGACAAACATTGTGTGATAAATGGGTCTCAGTCAGGCTATCCAATACACCAGTGTTATGGCTGTTGCAGATTTATACTTTGTTGATATCTGTGAATGATCATTAATATTTCCGTTTTTGTGAATAACGTCATATTTCTGTGGATAAGAAGTAAAGAAAGCTTTATGTTTTATATCCATACGCGTTGAAGTTGCCTCTTATACAGGTTTACATGTATAATGGAATTAAAGAGAAATAGTAGGTCTTTAAGACATCAATTTTCATCAAACTGTAGCAAATAAGCAAGAGAAATTCCAGATGATCTTTGAAGCCACCAACTTTTCTGATAAATGACATGAAAAGATCGACATGACATAATGACAGCGAGATATTATGTTCAGAGAAGGACACCCAGTGCTTGCATTATTTGCTGCCTACCAGAATATCGATGACGTTACAAATGCGCTTACTCAGTGTTTCGTCATAATCAATTCTACTGCAAACGCGCAGCGCGTATTAAACTCGGCGTAGCTACGTGTGAATATCTGTGACGAAATAATGCAAGCACGCAGTATTTCTGTTTACATAACAACGAAATTCTTCAGTACTTGTCCATTCCTAGTGAATTCCTCTTGCTATTCGTACACTTTTGATGGTGTTCTCTTAGCTTGATATCGAAATGTCTACGTTTTCCGAGCTATCTCGCGGTCGGCGATTTTGGGCTCGACTCCGTAGTTCGCTGACAAGATCTTTCAGCAAATTGTGTTGTGTCACTGCAGGTAATGTATTTCCTGGCATGCACAAACAATCTCAACATGCCACACTTTCCATCCGTGCATGATAATCCAGGTCTTGTATAGATTCTGTGATGAGAGTAGTAAATGTTCAGATTATTGCAGAATTATGATCTCTCTTCTCAGCACATTTGATGGGGGTTGATCAAATTAAAATCACCATTTTCGACTAACTCATATAGAAGAATTTCCAGAATAGAAATATATTTCAAGAAAGAATAAATCTTATCCAAACATTGTCGAATGAGAATGAAAATGTCACTTTCATATTTGAGGAAACTAAAATCTGTTCTGTTTTGACCTTGCTTTTCTTAAGGTTCTGGTGACAACCATAACGGAAAGCAGGGCACAGTCCTGAGTGCCAAAGATGTCTGTATGGTGAGTTTGCATTACGACGGGCCGTCTCATTTATGTCCTGTATGTTTTCTCTTCCTCAATTCTCACTTGTTTTACAAAGTTTCTGTCTTTTCTAATTGTAAGTTTCCACACGTCATTGAGATATGACGCTCTTATGGCAAGCCATATTACTTTTAAAAAAGATTTTCTGATATCACGAATTCCCTTTCGTGATATCAAAAATTCGAATTTCTGATATCACAAATTCAATTTTTGATATCACAAATACCCATTGGTTTATCACGTAAAACCAATTTTTGATATCACGAAATCGAATTAGTGATATCACAAATTCAATTCGTGATATCACGAATTCAATTAGAGATATCACGAATTCACATTCTTGATATCAAGAAATACATTTTGTGATATCACTAATTCCAATTTGTGATATCATTAATTTACATGGAATTTCAGCAGATATCTTTCGCAAAGAAATAATCTGATTTCGAGCATTAGTTTTGCGCTGAAATTCAACCGTAAATTCTAGCGTTAGTTGAGGGCAGAAATACACAGGGAATTCGAGCTTTAGTTCAGTGCAGAAAACCAACTTGAATTTGAGCGTTAGTTGAGCGCAGAAATACAAAGTGAATTCGAGCATTAGTTTTGCGCTGAAATTCAACTGTGAATTCGAGCGTTAGTTGAGCGCAGAAATACACAGGGAATTCGAGCATTAGTTTTGCGCTGAAATTCAGCTGTGAATTCGAGCGTTAGTTGAGCGCAGAAACAGACAGGGAATTCGAGCATTAGTTTTGCGCTGAAATTCAGCTGTGAATTCGAGCGTTAGTTGAGCGCAGAAACACACAGCGAATTCGAGCATTAGTTTTGCGCTGAAATTCAACTGTGAATTCGAGCGTTAGTTGAGCGCAGAAATACACAGCGAATTCGAGCATTAGTTTTGCGCTGAAATCCAACTGTGAATTCGAGCGTTAGTTGAGCGCAGAAATACACAAGGAATTCGAGCATTAGTTTTGCGCTGAAATTCAACTGTGAATTCGAGCGTTAGTTGAGCGCAGAAATACACTGTGAATTCGAGCATTAGTTTAGCGCAGATATTCCTATGGAATTTCAGGTGTTATCTTTACATAGTATATAACGATATCACTTCGGTGATCCCTCGCATTTATCCCCAAGTTGAATTATCCTTCGGGTTTATGCCAGGTTCAAGTGTGTGCGTGTGTGTCACACACAAACACACTGCTATAGCTTCTGACCACCCGAGCATTGAGAATTAAGGGTTTCTGGGACGAACACTGCACTAGGGCTTTCTATAGCTCAGTCGGTAGAGCACCGGTCTAGCAATCCGGAGGTCTCGGGTTCGAATCCCGATGGAATCCCATTTTCTTTGCTCACTTTTCCACTAATAATTTATATTCTTTCTGGTCAGTTTATTCTGTCTTTATTTATATAACGATAGTTACAAAAAACCCTAAATGAAGAGTTTTGGCAACTCGTCTTCATTTAAAGTGATTAGGAATTGGTTTTAAAAGAATCGATGAAAATAAATCGTTTAGCAACATATCTAAAATGCCATTATTGATATGTTGTCAATTACTTCAAAGTCATTATTATATTCTTATTTTTCTCCATTTCTCGCCACTGATTTGGCAGAGACTGGTTGACTTACAACTTTTGTTTGCGTTTCTCTTTACTCTGTCATGTGAAAGATACTCTCTCCCGACCTCCCCCTGTTACTCCTCCGAGTTAATAAGAGAGATTTCTCATTGCGCAGATTAACAAAATTGAAGTCCTTCGTACCACTGCTTTTTTCTTACTACAAATTCTAACTGTTTGTTTGCCATGCATACTGCTGCATAAAATCCTCATAAGATCTGGATATCTTCACTCTTCTTGATCTGGTCTGAAGACTTTTGGGCTTGTGCATTCCAGTTTTGTTCTCCCCGGTTTTGGTTCTTGAATAAACTTGCCTATATAATTACACTTTAAATTATTTTGCAAAATCATAAACATATTGGGGCAGGCAAGCTGTACACCCAACACTATTGGTCTTAATGGATACACCCCTTTGTTCTGGAGGACTGATTTTGAGGAGTGAGAAAATGTCTTTAGGAGAAACACGTTGCTTTATGTGACCACCAGCCGACACCAGTGGTGGACATTTGACAAGTTTACGACTCCCTCTCGCACCCTGCATGACTCACAGTCTCTCTATCTTATTCTCCGCTGCTGACATACACAGACCAGAGGGGTGATTGCCCTCGGTCGGTCCTCCGCAATACAAACACATGGTATGCTTTTATAACACACATACACATACAACCACACATAATTATCATCGATTTGGTGGAAGAGTCTTACTGTATATAAAGGGGATTACCACATGAAAAATGGGGGGGGGGGTGTATAATGATTAACAATAATGTAGTAATAGATGACAATTTGAGGACCAAAACAATGAATTAAATGTAGGCCCTAAGTGAACATAGTATCATTGAATTCATGATAACATGTTGCAAAACAATAATTGATTTGTAGCAATAATTCAGCGAATATACCTTGATGATCATTTAGGGAATGATGGATGTGTAAATCTCTCATATATAGTTTGTATTTTGAACATTGTTCTAAAAAAAAGTTAGCAGTATAATATAGGCCTACCTTCCATCTGAATATCAGCTCAAAAGTAATGTTCCAATTCCCTGTGTATTCTGCGCTAAAAAAGAAAAAAAAACGCTCGAATTCACAGTTGAATTCCAGGGCAAAACTAACTATCGAATTCCCTTTGTATTTCTGCGCTAAACGAATGCTCGAATTCACAGCGATTTCCTGCACTGAACTGACGCTCGAACTCCCTGTGTATATCAGCGCTCAACTAACGCTCGAATTAACAGGTGAATTTCAGCGCAAAACTAACGTTCGAATTCACTTTGTATTTCTGCGCTAAACTAATGCTCGAATTCACAGCGATTTTCTGCACTGAACTAACGCTCGAAACCCCTGTGTATTTCTGCGCTCAACTAACGCTCGAATTCACAGTTGAATTTCAGCGCAAAACTAACGCTCGAATTCACTTTGTATTTCTGCGCTCAACTAACGCTCGAATTCACAGGGATTTACTGCACTGAACTAACGCTCGAAATCCCTGTGTATATCTGCGCTCAACTAACGCTCGAATTCACGGTTGAATTTCAACGCAAAACTAACGCTCGAATTCACTTTGTGTTTCTGCGCTCAACTAACGCTCGAAATCACAGTCGATTTTCAGCGCAAAACTAACGCTCGAATTCACTTTGTATTTCTGCGCTCAACTAACGCTCGAATTCACAGGGATTTACTGCACTGACCTAACGCTCGAATTCCCCGTGTATTTCTGCGCTAAACTAACGCTCGAATTCACAGTTGAATTTCAGCGCAAAACTAACGCTCGAATTCCCTGTGAATTACTGATATCACAAATTCGATTTTGTGATATCAATAATTCAATTCGTGATATCACAAAATAGAATTTGTGATATCAGAAATTCGCATTCGTGATATCACAAATAAGAATTGTTGATATCATAAATTCAAATTAGTGATATCACAAATTTATTTCGTGATATCACAAATTCGAATTTGTTATATCAAAAAATAATTTTGTGATATCACGCATCACCATTGGTTTTTCACGTGAAACCTATTTTTGATATCAAGAATTCGAATTTCTGATATCACAAATTCATTTAGTGATATCTCAAATTGAATTTTAGATATCACTAATTCGAATTTCTGATATCACAAATTGAATTTGTGATATCAAGAATGGATTTTGTGATATCACAAATTCGATTTCTTGATATCACAAATTAAGTTCATGTGCTACACTTACGGGAATTTGTGATATCACAAATTTGATTCTTGATATAAATTGAATTCTTGATATCAAAAATTTGATTTTATGATATCACAAAATGGAATTTGTGATATCAGAAATTAACTTTAAATGTAAAAAAGGCTTGCCATACGCTCTTCAGACACACATTGGCAACTATATACTGGAAATCAACGATATTTTCTCATACCATGGACAAGAAATCATTTTAGGGCAATGTCATTTGGCAAACAATAATCATTTCCCACTTCATGGCTATAACTCTGTCCAACAAGTTTGAAAAGCAGCAAAAGTCTATTGTAAGGCTCGTATTTTATACGATAATGATGACAAATACCGTGACCTGCAAGTATTATACATTTTCTTTCAAGTCCAAACTCTTTCTGCTCTTGTCCTGGTATTACTTTGCAGTATCACGAGGCTTCTCGTTGGGATGAGCGGAGCTCTGTCACATCTTTCTGGGGTTCCGTTTCGGATGTCGACGAGTGCCTCTTCAACGAAGACATTAGTCTTTACAGCCAGAGTTTCAGTAATATATCGAATTTGTCTCTTCTCGACGAAGAGGAGTATGCTCGGAAAAGTCACGACAGGCAGGGTGACAACAGTGATGACGAGGAAGACGATTTTTCCTCCATCAGTCCGAGCGAACTCTCCGAACTTCTGCGCACGTCTTCAGAAGACGAGGACTTTGAAAGCGATGACGACGATGTGTTTACAACAGTAACAGACTTAACAGACTTCGACAGTGACTCCTCCGACCTCTCGCTCTCGGATGAAGATATTTCCGGCGATGTTGAAGGAGTATATGCAGGACAATATTATTCAAACAGCATCGTCATCGATATCGTAGACATGCTGATCAATGAAGCAGTCTGTGGCTTGGTCCAGAATTCATGAGGAGATATGCACTACACAGATTGAATTGCTTACATGTGGCATGATTTTCAGAAATAAATGACATCATTCAAACGATACTTTCCTGAGTACCTCTGGTCCCTTACTTGTGCTCTATGCGTTTACCGTGAAGTGAAGTATAAGGTAAAGATAGCAGATGAAGGGGGCGAAATGGGGTTTTAGACGTCTCTGGTTCATTTGAGACTCAGAGATTTGCAACGAGTTTTGCAACCAACATACATTCCAGGCCTTGTCTAAGCTAATTTCGAAAAGCACTGATACGTGTTTTGATATGCCTGCATGTATAGTTCAGAGTTACACATGCAGTGTACATCAAGCACGTAGAGCCCCTTAATGTTCTGATTGCCTTGTTTGAAATGTAGGCAGGCAAAGAATTTGGTTTCTTCCAGCAAATCTCGACCAGAAAGTTAATACTAAAGGCATTGCATGTGCCGGGCAGAGACAAATAATAGCAGATCACGGATCTTATATCATTGAAAGAAGTCATAAACAGTGTGTAGCCCTTTCATTCAAATATCGGAAAGGAAATGAAAAAGAAAGAAAAAAGAAAGGAAAAAAGGATTGACTTTCAAACTTTTTCCTGATCTCCACACTCGTTCCCTAAAATAAACCCTCCTTAAGGAAAGCAATGGACAAACATTGTGTGATAAATGGGTCTCAGTCAGGCTATCCAATACACCAATGTTATGGCTGTTGCAGATTTATACTTTGTTGATATCTGTGAATGATCATTAATATTTCCGTTTTTGTGAATAACGTCATATTTCTGTGGATAAGAAGTAAAGAAAGCTTTATGTTTTATATCCATACGCGTTGAAGTTGCCTCTTATACAGGTTTACATGTATAATGGAATTAAAGAGAAATAGTAGGTCTTTAAGACATCAATTTTCATCAAACTGTAGCAAATAAGCAAGAGAAATTCCAGATGATCTTTGAAGCCACCAACTTTCCTGATAAATGACATGAAAAGGCCGACATGACATAATGACAGCGAGATATTATGTTCAGAGAAGGACACCCAGTGCTTGCATTATTTGCTGCCTACCAGAATATCGATGACGTTACAAATGCGCTTACTCAGTGTTTCGTCATAATCAATTCTACTGCAAACGCGCAGCGCGTATTAAACTCGGCGTAGCTACGTGTGAATATCTGTGACGAAATAATGCAAGCACGCAGTATTTCTGTTTACATAACAACGAAATTCTACAGTACTTGTCCATTCCTAGTGAATTCCTCTTGCTATTCGTACACTTTTGATGGTGTTCTCTTAGCTTGATATCGAAATGTCTACGTTTTCCGAGCTATCTCGCGGTCGGCGATTTTGGGCTCGACTCCGTAGTTCGCTGACAAGATCTTTCAGCAAATTGTGTTGTGTCACTGCAGGTAATGTATTTCCTGGCATGCACAAACAATCTCAACATGCCACACTTTCCATCCGTGCATGATAATCCAGGTCTTGTATGGATTCTGTGATGAGAGTAGTAAATGTTCAGATTATTGCAGAATTATGATCTCTCTTCTCAGCACATTTGATGGGGGTTGATCAAATTAAAATCACCATTTTCGACTAACTCATATAGAAGAATTTCCAGAATAGAAATATATTTCAAGAAAGAATAAATCTTATCCAAACATTGTCGAATGAGAATGAAAATGTCACTTTCATATTTGAGGAAACTAAAATCTCTTCTGTTTTGACCTTGCTTTTCTTAAGGTTCTGGTGACAACCATAACGGAAAGCAGGGCACAGTCCTGAGTGCCAAAGATGTCTGTATGGTGAGTTTGCATTACGACGGGCCGTCTCATTTATGTCCTGTATGTTTTCTCTTCCTCAATTCTCACTTGTTTTACAAAGTTTCTGTCTTTTCTAATTGTAAGTTTCCACACGTCATTGAGATATGACGCTCTTCAGACACACATTGGCAACTATATACTGGAAATCAACGATATTTTCTCATACCATGGACAAGAAATCATTTTAGGGCAATGTCATTTGGCAAACAATAATCATTTCCCACTTCATGGCTATAACTCTGTCCAACAAGTTTCAAAAGCAGCAAAAGTCTATTGTAAGGCTCGTATTTTATACGATAATGATGACAAATACCGTGACCTGCAAGTATTATACATTTTCTTTCAAGTCCAAACTCTTTCTGCTCTTGTCCTGGTATTACTTTGCAGTATCACGAGGCTTCTCGTTGGGATGAGCGGAGCTCTGTCACATCTTTCTGGGGTTCCGTTTCGGATGTCGACGAGTGCCTCTTCAACGAAGACATTAGTCTTTACAGCCAGAGTTTCAGTAATATATCGAATTTGTCTCTTCTCGACGAAGAGGAGTATGCACGGAAAAGTCACGACAGGCAGGGTGACAACAGTGATGACGAGGAAGACGATTTTTCCTCCATCAGTCCGAGCGAACTCTCCGAACTTCTGCGCACGTCTTCAGAAGACGAGGACTTTGAAAGCGATGACGACGATGTGTTTACAACAGTAACAGACTTAACAGACTTCGACAGTGACTCCTCCGACCTGTCGCTCTCGGATGAAGATATTTCCGGCGATGTTGAAGGAGTATATGCAGGACAATATTATTCAAACAGCATCGTCATCGATATCGTAGACATGCTGATCAATGAAGCAGTCTGTGGCTTGGTCCAGAATTCATGAGGAGATATGCACTACACAGATTGAATTGCTGACATGTGGCATGATTTTCAGAAATAAATGACATCATTCAAACGATACTTTCCTGAGTACCTCTGGTCCCTTACTTGTGCTCTATGCGTTTACCGTGAAGTGAAGTATAAGGTAAAGATAGCAGATGAAGGGGGCGAAATGGGGTTTTAGACGTCTCTGGTTCATTTGAGACTCAGAGATTTGCAACGAGTTTTGCAACCAACATACATTCCAGGCCTTGTCTAAGCTAATTTCGAAAAGCACTGATACGTGTTTTGATATGCCTGCATGTATAGTTCAGAGTTACACATGCAGTGTACATCAAGCACGTAGAGCCCCTTAATGTTCTGATTGCCTTGTTTGAAATGTAGGCAGGCAAAGAATTTGGTTTCTTCCAGCAAATCTCGATCAGAAAGTTAATACTAAAGGCATTGCATGTGCCGGGCAGAGACAAATAATAGCAGATCACGGATCTTATATCATTGAAAGAAGTCATAAACAGTGTGTAGCCCTTTCATTCAAATATCGGAAAGGAAATGAAAAAGAAAGAAAAAAGAAAGGAAAAAAGGATTGACTTTCAAACTTTTTCCTGATCTCCACACTCGTTCCCTAAAATAAACCCTCCTTAAGGAAAGCAATGGACAAACATTGTGTGATAAATGGGTCTCAGTCAGGCTATCCAATACACCAATGTTATGGGTGTTGCAGATTTATACTTTGTTGATATCTGTGAATGATCATTAATATTTCCGTTTTTGTGAATAACGTCATATTTCTGTGGATAAGAAGTAAAGAAAGCTTTATGTTTTATATCCATACGCGTTGAAGTTGCCTCTTATACAGGTTTACATGTATAATGGAGTTAAAGAGAAATAGTAGGTCTTTAAGACATCAATTTTCATCAAACTGTAGCAAATAAGCAAGAGAAATTCCAGATGATCTTTGAAGCCACCAACTTTTCTGATAAATGACATGAAAAGGTCGACATGACATAATGACAGCGAGATATTATGTTCAGAGAAGGACACCCAGTGCTTGCATTATTTGCTGCCTACCAGAATATCGATGACGTTACAAATGCGCTTACTCAGTGTTTCGTCATAATCAATTCTACTGCAAACGCGCAGCGCGTATTAAACTCGGCGTAGCTACGTGTGAATATCTGTGACGAAATAATGCAAGCACGCAGTATTTCTGTTTACATAACAACGAAATTCTACAGTACTTGTCCATTCCTAGTGAATTCCTCTTGCTATTCGTACACTTTTGATGGTGTTCTCTTAGCTTGATATCGAAATGTCTACGTTTTCCGAGCTATCTCGCGGTCGGCGATTTTGGGCTCGACTCCGTAGTTCGCTGACAAGATCTTTACATGTATAATGGAGTTAAAGAGAAATAGTAGGTCTTTAAGACATCAATTTTCATCAAACTGTAGCAAATAAGCAAGAGAAATTCCAGATGATCTTTGAAGCCACCAACTTTTCTGATAAATGACATGAAAAGGTCGACATGACATAATGACAGCGAGATATTATGTTCAGAGAAGGACACCCAGTGCTTGCATTATTTGCTGCCTACCAGAATATCGATGACGTTACAAATGCGCTTACTCAGTGTTTCGTCATAATCAATTCTACTGCAAACGCGCAGCGCGTATTAAACTCGGCGTAGCTACGTGTGAATATCTGTGACGAAATAATGCAAGCACGCAGTATTTCTGTTTACATAACAACGAAATTCTACAGTACTTGTCCATTCCTAGTGAATTCCTCTTGCTATTCGTACACTTTTGATGGTGTTCTCTTAGCTTGATATCGAAATGTCTACGTTTTCCGAGCTATCTCGCGGTCGGCGATTTTGGGCTCGACTCCGTAGTTCGCTGACAAGATCTTTCAGCAAATTGTGTTGTGTCACTGCAGGTAATGTATTTCCTGGCATGCACAAACAATCTCAACATGCCACACTTTCCATCCGTGCATGATAATCCAGGTCTTGTATAGATTCTGTGATGAGAGTAGTAAATGTTCAGATTATTGCAGAATTATGATCTCTCTTCTCAGCACATTTGATGGGGGTTGATCAAATTAAAATCACCATTTTCGACTAACTCATATAGAAGAATTTCCAGAATAGAAATATATTTCAAGAAAGAATAAATCTTATCCAAACATTGTCGAATGAGAATGAAAATGTCACTTTCATATTTGAGGAAACTAAAATCTCTTCTGTTTTGACCTTGCTTTTCTTAAGGTTCTGGTGACAACCATAACGGAAAGCAGGGCACAGTCCTGAGTGCCAAAGATGTCTGTATGGTGAGTTTGCATTACGACGGGCCGTCTCATTTATGTCCTGTATGTTTTCTCTTCCTCAATTCTCACTTGTTTTACAAAGTTTCTGTCTTTTCTAATTGTAAGTTTCCACACGTCATTGAGATATGACGCTCTTCAGACACACATTGGCAACTATATACTGGAAATCAACGATATTTTCTCATACCATGGACAAGAAATCATTTTAGGGCAATGTCATTTGGCAAACAATAATCATTTCCCACTTCATGGCTATAACTCTGTCCAACAAGTTTGAAAAGCAGCAAAAGTCTATTGTAAGGCTCGTATTTTATACGATAATGATGACAAATACCGTGACCTGCAAGTATTATACATTTTCTTTCAAGTCCAAACTCTTTCTGCTCTTGTCCTGGTATTACTTTGCAGTATCACGAGGCTTCTCGTTGGGATGAGCGGAGCTCTGTCACATCTTTCTGGGGTTCCGTTTCGGATGTCGACGAGTGCCTCTTCAACGAAGACATCAGTCTTTACAGCCAGAGTTTCAGTAATATATCGAATTTGTCTCTTCTCGACGAAGAGGAGTATGCTCGGAAAAGTCACGACAGGCAGGGTGACAACAGTGATGACGAGGAAGACGATTTTTCCTCCATCAGTCCGAGCGAACTCTCCGAACTTCTGCGCACGTCTTCAGAAGACGAGGACTTTGAAAGCGATGACGACGATGTGTTTACAACAGTAACAGACTTAACAGACTTCGACAGTGACTCCTCCGACCTCTCGCTCTCGGATGAAGATATTTCCGGCGATGTTGAAGGAGTATATGCAGGACAATATTATTCAAACAGCATCGTCATCGATATCGTAGACATGCTGATCAATGAAGCAGTCTGTGGCTTGGTCCAGAATTCATGAGGAGATATGCACTACACAGATTGACTTGCTTACATGTGGCATGATTTTCAGAAATAAATGACATCATTCAAACGATACTTTCCTGAGTACCTCTGGTCCCTTACTTGTGCTCTATGCGTTTACCGTGAAGTGAAGTATAAGGTAAAGATAGCAGATGAAGGGGGCGAAATGGGGTTTTAGACGTCTCTGGTTCATTTGAGACTCAGAGATTTGCAACGAGTTTTGCAACCAACATACATTCCAGGCCTTGTCTAGGCTAATTTCGAAAAGCACTGATACGTGTTTTGATATGCCTGCATGTATAGTTCAGAGTTACACATGCAGTGTACATCAAGCACGTAGAGCCCCTTAATGTTCTGATTGCCTTGTTTGAAATGTAGGCAGGCAAAGAATTTGGTTTCTTCCAGCAAATCTCGATCAGAAAGTTAATACTAAAGGCATTACATGTGCCGGGCAGAGACAAATAATAGCAAATCACGGATCTTATATCATTGAAAGAAGTCATAAACAGTGTGTAGCCCTTTCATTCAAATATCGGAAAGGAAATGAAAAAGAAAGAAAAAGGAAAGGAAAAAAGGATTGACTTTCAAACTTTTTCCTGATCTCCACACTCGTTCCCTAAAATAAACCCTCCTTAAGGATAGCAATGGACAAACATTGTGTGATAAATGGGTCTCAGTCAGGCTATCCAATACACCAATGTTATGGCTGTTGCAGATTTATACTTTGTTGATATCTGTGAATGATCATTAATATTTCCGTTTTTGTGAATAACGTCATATTTCTGTGGATAAGAAGTAAAGAAAGCTTTATGTTTTATATCCATACGCGTTGAAATTGCCTCTTATACAGGTTTACATGTATAATGGAATTAAACAGAAATAGTAGGTCTTTAAGACATCAATTTTCATCAAACTGTAGCAAATAAGCAAGAGAAATTCCAGATGATCTTGGAAGCCACCAACTTTTCTGATAAATGACATGAAAAGGTCGACATGACATAATGACAGCGAGATATTATGTTCAGAGAAGGACACCCAGTGCTTGCATTATTTGCTGCCTACCAGAATATCGATGACGTTACAAATGCGCTTACTCAGTGTTTCGTCATAATCAATTCTACTGCAAACGCGCAGCGCGTATTAAACTCGGCGTAGCTACATGTGAATATCTGTGACGAAATAATGCAAGCACGCAGTATTTCTGTTTACATAACAACGAAATTCTACAGTACTTGTCCATTCCTAGTGAATTCCTCTTGCTATTCGTACACTTTTGATGGTGTTCTCTTAGCTTGATATCGAAATGTCTACGTTTTCCGAGCTATCTCGCGGTCGGCGATTTTGGGCTCGACTCCGTAGTTCGCTGACAAGATCTTTCAGCAAATTGTGTTGTGTCACTGCAGGTAATGTATTTCCTGGCATGCACAAACAATCTCAACATGCCACACTTTCCATCCGTGCATGATAATCCAGGTCTTGTATAGATTCTGTGATGAGAGTAGTAAATGTTCAGATTATTGCAGAATTATGATCTCTCTTCTCAGCACATTTGATGGGGGTTGATCAAATTAAAATCACCATTTTCGACTAACTCATATAGAAGAATTTCCAGAATAGAAATATATTTCAAGAAAGAATAAATCTTATCCAAACATTGTCGAATGAGAATGAAAATGTCACTTTCATATTTGAGGAAACTAAAATCTCTTCTGTTTTGACCTTGCTTTTCTTAAGGTTCTGGTGACAACCATAACGGAAAGCAGGGCACAGTCCTGAGTGCCAAAGATGTCTGTATGGTGAGTTTGCATTACGACGGGCCGTCTCATTTATGTCCTGTATGTTTTCTCTTCCTCAATTCTCACTTGTTTTACAAAGTTTCTGTCTTTTCTAATTGTAAGTTTCCACACGTCATTGAGATATGACGCTCTTCAGACACACATTGGCAACTATATACTGGAAATCAACGATATTTTCTCATACCATGGACAAGAAATCATTTTAGGGCAATGTCATTTGGCAAACAATAATCATTTCCCACTTCATGGCTATAACTCTGTCCAACAAGTTTCAAAAGCAGCAAAAGTCTATTGTAAGGCTCGTATTTTATACGATAATGATGACAAATACCGTGACCTGCAAGTATTATACATTTTCTTTCAAGTCCAAACTCTTTCTGCTCTTGTCCTGGTATTACTTTGCAGTATCACGAGGCTTCTCGTTGGGATGAGCGGAGCTCTGTCACATCTTTCTGGGGTTCCGTTTCGGATGTCGACGAGTGCCTCTTCAACGAAGACATTAGTCTTTACAGCCAGAGTTTCAGTAATATATCGAATTTGTCTCTTCTCGACGAAGAGGAGTATGCTCGGAAAAGTCACGACAGGCAGGGTGACAACAGTGATGACGAGGAAGACGATTTTTCCTCCATCAGTCCGAGCGAACTCTCCGAACTTCTGCGCACGTCTTCAGAAGACGAGGACTTTGAAAGCGATGACGACGATGTGTTTACAACAGTAACAGACTTAACAGACTTCGACAGTGACTCCTCCGACCTCTCGCTCTCGGATGAAGATATTTCCGGCGATGTTGAAGGAGTATATGCAGGACAATATTATTCAAACAGCATCGTCATCGATATCGTAGACATGCTGATCAATGAAGCAGTCTGTGGCTTGGTCCAGAATTCATGAGGAGATATGCACTACACAGATTGACTTGCTTACATGTGGCATGATTTTCAGAAATAAATGACATCATTCAAACGATACTTTCCTGAGTACCTCTGGTCCCTTACTTGTGCTCTATGCGTTTACCGTGAAGTGAAGTATAAGGTAAAGATAGCAGATGAAGGGGGCGAAATGGGGTTTTAGACGTCTCTGGTTCATTTGAGACTCAGAGATTTGCAACGAGTTTTGCAACCAACATACATTCCAGGCCTTGTCTAAGCTAATTTCGAAAAGCACTGATACGTGTTTTGATATGCCTGCATGTATAGTTCAGAGTTACACATGCAGTGTACATCAAGCACGTAGAGCCCCTTAATGTTCTGATTGCCTTGTTTGAAATGTAGGCAGGCAAAGAATTTGGTTTCTTCCAGCAAATCTCGATCAGAAAGTTAATACTAAAGGCATTGCATGTGCCGGGCAGAGAAAAATAATAGCAAATCACGGATCTTATATCATTGAAAGAAGTCATAAACAGTGTGTAGCCCTTTCATTCAAATATCGGAAAGGAAATGAAAAAGAAAGAAAAAAGAAAGGAAAAAAGGATTGACTTTCAAACTTTTTCCTGATCTCCACACTCGTTCCCTAAAATAAACCCTCCTTAAGGATAGCAATGGACAAACATTGTGTGATAAATGGGTCTCAGTCAGGCTATCCAATACACCAATGTTATGGCTGTTGCAGATTTATACTTTGCTGATATCTGTGAATGATCATTAATATTTCCGTTTTTGTGAATAACGTCATATTTCTGTGGATAAGAAGTAAAGAAAGCTTTATGTTTTATATCCATACGCGTTGAAATTGCCTCTTATACAGGTTTACATGTATAATGGAATTAAAGAGAAATAGTAGGTCTTTAAGACATCAATTTTCATCAAACTGTAGCAAATAAGCAAGAGAAATTCCAGATGATCTTGGAAGCCACCAACTTTTCTGATAAATGACATGAAAAGGTCGACATGACATAATGACAGCGAGATATTATGTTCAGAGAAGGACACCCAGTGCTTGCATTATTTGCTGCCTACCAGAATATCGATGACGTTACAAATGCGCTTACTCAGTGTTTCGTCATAATCAATTCTACTGCAAACGCGCAGCGCGTATTAAACTCGGCGTAGCTACATGTGAATATCTGTGACGAAATAATGCAAGCACGCAGTATTTCTGTTTACATAACAACGAAATTCTACAGTACTTGTCCATTCCTAGTGAATTCCTCTTGCTATTCGTACACTTTTGATGGTGTTCTCTTAGCTTGATATCGAAATGTCTACGTTTTCCGAGCTATCTCGCGGTCGGCGATTTTGGGCTCGACTCCGTAGTTCGCTGACAAGATCTTTCAGCAAATTGTGTTGTGTCACTGCAGGTAATGTATTTCCTGGCATGCACAAACAATCTCAACATGCCACACTTTCCATCCGTGCATGATAATCCAGGTCTTGTATAGATTCTGTGATGAGAGTAGTAAATGTTCAGATTATTGCAGAATTATGATCTCTCTTCTCAGCACATTTGATGGGGGTTGATCAAATTAAAATCACCATTTTCGACTAACTCATATAGAAGAATTTCCAGAATAGAAATATATTTCAAGAAAGAATAAATCTTATCCAAACATTGTCGAATGAGAATGAAAATGTCACTTTCATATTTGAGGAAACTAAAATCTCTTCTGTTTTGACCTTGCTTTTCTTAAGGTTCTGGTGACAACCATAACGGAAAGCAGGGCACAGTCCTGAGTGCCAAAGATGTCTGTATGGTGAGTTTGCATTACGACGGGCCGTCTCATTTATGTCCTGTATGTTTTCTCTTCCTCAATTCTCACTTGTTTTACAAAGTTTCTGTCTTTTCTAATTGTAAGTTTCCACACGTCATTGAGATATGACGCTCTTCAGACACACATTGGCAACTATATACTGGAAATCAACGATATTTTCTCATACCATGGACAAGAAATCATTTTAGGGCAATGTCATTTGGCAAACAATAATCATTTCCCACTTCATGGCTATAACTCTGTCCAACAAGTTTCAAAAGCAGCAAAAGTCTATTGTAAGGCTCGTATTTTATACGATAATGATGACAAATACCGTGACCTGCAAGTATTATACATTTTCTTTCAAGTCCAAACTCTTTCTGCTCTTGTCCTGGTATTACTTTGCAGTATCACGAGGCTTCTCGTTGGGATGAGCGGAGCTCTGTCACATCTTTCTGGGGTTCCGTTTCGGATGTCGACGAGTGCCTCTTCAACGAAGACATTAGTCTTTACAGCCAGAGTTTCAGTAATATATCGAATTTGTCTCTTCTCGACGAAGAGGAGTATGCACGGAAAAGTCACGACAGGCAGGGTGACAACAGTGATGACGAGGAAGACGATTTTTCCTCCATCAGTCCGAGCGAACTCTCCGAACTTCTGCGCACGTCTTCAGAAGACGAGGACTTTGAAAGCGATGACGACGATGTGTTTACAACAGTAACAGACTTAACAGACTTCGACAGTGACTCCTCCGACCTGTCGCTCTCGGATGAAGATATTTCCGGCGATGTTGAAGGAGTATATGCAGGACAATATTATTCAAACAGCATCGTCATCGATATCGTAGACATGCTGATCAATGAAGCAGTCTGTGGCTTGGTCCAGAATTCATGAGGAGATATGCACTACACAGATTGAATTGCTTACATGTGGCATGATTTTCAGAAATAAATGACATCATTCAAACGATACTTTCCTGAGTACCTCTGGTCCCTTACTTGTGCTCTATGCGTTTACCGTGAAGTGAAGTATAAGGTAAAGATAGCAGATGAAGGGGGCGAAATGGGGTTTTAGACGTCTCTGGTTCATTTGAGACTCAGAGATTTGCAACGAGTTTTGCAACCAACATACATTCCAGGCCTTGTCTAAGCTAATTTCGAAAAGCACTGATACGTGTTTTGATATGCCTGCATGTATAGTTCAGAGTTACACATGCAGTGTACATCAAGCACGTAGAGCCCCTTAATGTTCTGATTGCCTTGTTTGAAATGTAGGCAGGCAAAGAATTTGGTTTCTTCCAGCAAATCTCGATCAGAAAGTTAATACTAAAGGCATTGCATGTGCCGGGCAGAGACAAATAATAGCAGATCACGGATCTTATATCATTGAAAGAAGTCATAAACAGTGTGTAGCCCTTTCATTCAAATATCGGAAAGGAAATAAAAAAGAAAGAAAAAAGAAAGGAAAAAAGGATTGACTTTCAAACTTTTTCCTGATCTCCACACTCGTTCCCTAAAATAAACCCTCCTTAAGGAAAGCAATGGACAAACATTGTGTGATAAATGGGTCTCAGTCAGGCTATCCAATACACCAATGTTATGGCTGTTGCAGATTTATACTTTGTTGATATCTGTGAATGATCATTAATATTTCCGTTTTTGTGAATAACGTCATATTTCTGTGGATAAGAAGTAAAGAAAGCTTTATGTTTTATATCCATACGCGTTGAAGTTGCCTCTTATACAGGTTTACATGTATAATGGAGTTAAAGAGAAATAGTAGGTCTTTAAGACATCAATTTTCATCAAACTGTAGCAAATAAGCAAGAGAAATTCCAGATGATCTTTGAAGCCACCAACTTTTCTGATAAATGACATGAAAAGGTCGACATGACATAATGACAGCGAGATATTATGTTCAGAGAAGGACACCCAGTGCTTGCATTATTTGCTGCCTACCAGAATATCGATGACGTTACAAATGCGCTTACTCAGTGTTTCGTCATAATCAATTCTACTGCAAACGCGCAGCGCGTATTAAACTCGGCGTAGCTACGTGTGAATATCTGTGACGAAATAATGCAAGCACGCAGTATTTCTGTTTACATAACAACGAAATTCTACAGTACTTGTCCATTCCTAGTGAATTCCTCTTGCTATTCGTACACTTTTGATGGTGTTCTCTTAGCTTGATATCGAAATGTCTACGTTTTCCGAGCTATCTTGCGGTCGGCGATTTTGGGCTCGACTCCGTAGTTCGCTGACAAGATCTTTCAGCAAATTGTGTTGTGTCACTGCAGGTAATGTATTTCCTGGCATGCACAAACAATCTCAACATGCCACACTTTCCATCCGTGCATGATAATCCAGGTCTTGTATAGATTCTGTGATGAGAGTAGTAAATGTTCAGATTATTGCAGAATTATGATCTCTCTTCTCAGCACATTTGATGGGGGTTGATCAAATTAAAATCACCATTTTCGACTAACTCATATAGAAGAATTTCCAGAATAGAAATATATTTCAAGAAAGAATAAATCTTATCCAAACATTGTCGAATGAGAATGAAAATGTCACTTTCATATTTGAGGAAACTAAAATCTCTTCTGTTTTGACCTTGCTTTTCTTAAGGTTCTGGTGACAACCATAACGGAAAGCAGGGCACAGTCCTGAGTGCCAAAGATGTCTGTATGGTGAGTTTGCATTACGACGGGCCGTCTCATTTATGTCCTGTATGTTTTCTCTTCCTCAATTCTCACTTGTTTTACAAAGTTTCTGTCTTTTCTAATTGTAAGTTTCCACACGTCATTGAGATATGACGCTCTTCAGACACACATTGGCAACTATATACTGGAAATCAACGATATTTTCTCATACCATGGACAAGAAATCATTTTAGGGCAATGTCATTTGGCAAACAATAATCATTTCCCACTTCATGGCTATAACTCTGTCCAACAAGTTTCAAAAGCAGCAAAAGTCTATTGTAAGGCTCGTATTTTATACGATAATGATGACAAATACCGTGACCTGCAAGTATTATACATTTTCTTTCAAGTCCAAACTCTTTCTGCTCTTGTCCTGGTATTACTTTGCAGTATCACGAGGCTTCTCGTTGGGATGAGCGGAGCTCTGTCACATCTTTCTGGGGTTCCGTTTCGGATGTCGACGAGTGCCTCTTCAACGAAGACATTAGTCTTTACAGCCAGAGTTTCAGTAATATATCGAATTTGTCTCTTCTCGACGAAGAGGAGTATGCTCGGAAAAGTCACGACAGGCAGGGTGACAACAGTGATGACGAGGAAGACGATTTTTCCTCCATCAGTCCGAGCGAACTCTCCGAACTTCTGCGCACGTCTTCAGAAGACGAGGACTTTGAAAGCGATGACGACGATGTGTTTACAACAGTAACAGACTTAACAGACTTCGACAGTGACTCCTCCGACCTCTCGCTCTCGGATGAAGATATTTCCGGCGATGTTGAAGGAGTATATGCAGGACAATATTATTCAAACAGCATCGTCATCGATATCGTAGACATGCTGATCAATGAAGCAGTCTGTGGCTTGGTCCAGAATTCATGAGGAGATATGCACTACACAGATTGACTTGCTTACATGTGGCATGATTTTCAGAAATAAATGACATCATTCAAACGATACTTTCCTGAGTACCTCTGGTCCCTTACTTGTGCTCTATGCGTTTACCGTGAAGTGAAGTATAAGGTAAAGATAGCAGATGAAGGGGGCGAAATGGGGTTTTAGACGTCTCTGGTTCATTTGAGACTCAGAGATTTGCAACGAGTTTTGCAACCAACATACATTCCAGGCCTTGTCTAGGCTAATTTCGAAAAGCACTGATACGTGTTTTGATATGCCTGCATGTATAGTTCAGAGTTACACATGCAGTGTACATCAAGCACGTAGAGCCCCTTAATGTTCTGATTGCCTTGTTTGAAATGTAGGCAGGCAAAGAATTTGGTTTCTTCCAGCAAATCTCGATCAGAAAGTTAATACTAAAGGCATTACATGTGCCGGGCAGAGACAAATAATAGCAAATCACGGATCTTATATCATTGAAAGAAGTCATAAACAGTGTGTAGCCCTTTCATTCAAATATCGGAAAGGAAATGAAAAAGAAAGAAAAAGGAAAGGAAAAAAGGATTGACTTTCAAACTTTTTCCTGATCTCCACACTCGTTCCCTAAAATAAACCCTCCTTAAGGATAGCAATGGACAAACATTGTGTGATAAATGGGTCTCAGTCAGGCTATCCAATACACCAATGTTATGGCTGTTGCAGATTTATACTTTGTTGATATCTGTGAATGATCATTAATATTTCCGTTTTTGTGAATAACGTCATATTTCTGTGGATAAGAAGTAAAGAAAGCTTTATGTTTTATATCCATACGCGTTGAAATTGCCTCTTATACAGGTTTACATGTATAATGGAATTAAAGAGAAATAGTAGGTCTTTAAGACATCAATTTTCATCAAACTGTAGCAAATAAGCAAGAGAAATTCCAGATGATCTTTGAAGCCACCAACTTTTCTGATAAATGACATGAAAAGGTCGACATGACATAATGACAGCGAGATATTATGTTCAGAGAAGGACACCCAGTGCTTGCATTATTTGCTGCCTACCAGAATATCGATGACGTTACAAATGCGCTTACTCAGTGTTTCGTCATAATCAATTCTACTGCAAACGCGCAGCGCGTATTAAACTCGGCGTAGCTACATGTGAATATCTGTGACGAAATAATGCAAGCACGCAGTATTTCTGTTTACATAACAACGAAATTCTACAGTACTTGTCCATTCCTAGTGAATTCCTCTTGCTATTCGTACACTTTTGATGGTGTTCTCTTAGCTTGATATCGAAATGTCTACGTTTTCCGAGCTATCTCGCGGTCGGCGATTTTGGGCTCGACTCCGTAGTTCGCTGACAAGATCTTTCAGCAAATTGTGTTGTGTCACTGCAGGTAATGTATTTCTTGGCATGCACAAACAATCTCAACATGCCACACTTTCCATCCGTGCATGATAATCCAGGTCTTGTATAGATTCTGTGATGAGAGTAGTAAATGTTCAGATTATTGCAGAATTATGATCTCTCTTCTCAGCACATTTGATGGGGGTTGATCAAATTAAAATCACCATTTTCGACTAACTCATATAGAAGAATTTCCAGAATAGAAATATATTTCAAGAAAGAATAAATCTTATCCAAACATTGTCGAATGAGAATGAAAATGTCACTTTCATATTTGAGGAAACTAAAATCTCTTCTGTTTTGACCTTGCTTTTCTTAAGGTTCTGGTGACAACCATAACGGAAAGCAGGGCACAGTCCTGAGTGCCAAAGATGTCTGTATGGTGAGTTTGCATTACGACGGGCCGTCTCATTTATGTCCTGTATGTTTTCTCTTCCTCAATTCTCACTTGTTTTACAAAGTTTCTGTCTTTTCTAATTGTAAGTTTCCACACGTCATTGAGATATGACGCTCTTCAGACACACATTGGCAACTATATACTGGAAATCAACGATATTTTCTCATACCATGGAAAAGAAATCATTTTAGGGCAATGTCATTTGGCAAACAATAATCATTTCCCACTTCATGGCTATAACTCTGTCCAACAAGTTTCAAAAGCAGCAAAAGTCTATTGTAAGGCTCGTATTTTATACGATAATGATGACAAATACCGTGACCTGCAAGTATTATACATTTTCTTTCAAGTCCAAACTCTTTCTGCTCTTGTCCTGGTATTACTTTGCAGTATCACGAGGCTTCTCGTTGGGATGAGCGGAGCTCTGTCACATCTTTCTGGGGTTCCGTTTCGGATGTCGACGAGTGCCTCTTCAACGAAGACATTAGTCTTTACAGCCAGAGTTTCAGTAATATATCGAATTTGTCTCTTCTCGACGAAGAGGAGTATGCTCGGAAAAGTCACGACAGGCAGGGTGACAACAGTGATGACGAGGAAGACGATTTTTCCTCCATCAGTCCGAGCGAACTCTCCGAACTTCTGCGCACGTCTTCAGAAGACGAGGACTTTGAAAGCGATGACGACGATGTGTTTACAACAGTAACAGACTTAACAGACTTCGACAGTGACTCCTCCGATCTCTCGCTCTCGGATGAAGATATTTCCGGCGATGTTGAAGGAGTATATGCAGGACAATATTATTCAAACAGCATCGTCATCGATATCGTAGACATGCTGATCAATGAAGCAGTCTGTGGCTTGGTCCAGAATTCATGAGGAGATATGCACTACACAGATTGAATTGCTTACATGTGGCATGATTTTCAGAAATAAATGACATCATTCAAACGATACTTTCCTGAGTACCTCTGGTCCCTTACTTGTGCTCTATGCGTTTACCGTGAAGTGAAGTATAAGGTAAAGATAGCAGATGAAGGGGGCGAAATGGGGTTTTAGACGTCTCTGGTTCATTTGAGACTCAGAGATTTGCAACGAGTTTTGCAACCAACATACATTCCAGGCCTTGTCTAAGCTAATTTCGAAAAGCACTGATACGTGTTTTGATATGCCTGCATGTATAGTTCAGAGTTACACATGCAGTGTACATCAAGCACGTAGAGCCCCTTAATGTTCTGATTGCCTTGTTTGAAATGTAGGCAGGCAAAGAATTTGGTTTCTTCCAGCAAATCTCGATCAGAAAGTTAATACTAAAGGCATTGCATGTGCCGGGCAGAGACAAATAATAGCAAATCACGGATCTTATATCATTGAAAGAAGTCATAAACAGTGTGTAGCCCTTTCATTCAAATATCGGAAAGGAAATGAAAAAGAAAGAAAAAAGAAAGGAAAAAAGGATTGACTTTCAAACTTTTTCCTGATCTCCACACTCGTTCCCTAAAATAAACCCTCCTTAAGGATAGCAATGGACAAACATTGTGTGATAAATGGGTCTCAGTCAGGCTATCCAATACACCAATGTTATGGCTGTTGCAGATTTATACTTTGTTGATATCTGTGAATGATCATTAATATTTCCGTTTTTGTGAATAACGTCATATTTCTGTGGATAAGAAGTAAAGAAAGCTTTATGTTTTATATCCATACGCGTTGAAATTGCCTCTTATACAGGTTTACATGTATAATGGAATTAAAGAGAAATAGTAGGTCTTTAAGACATCAATTTTCATCAAACTGTAGCAAATAAGCAAGAGAAATTCCAGATGATCTTGGAAGCCACCAACTTTTCTGATAAATGACATGAAAAGGTCGACATGACATAATGACAGCGAGATATTATGTTCAGAGAAGGACACCCAGTGCTTGCATTATTTGCTGCCTACCAGAATATCGATGACGTTACAAATGCGCTTACTCAGTGTTTCGTCATAATCAATTCTACTGCAAACGCGCAGCGCGTATTAAACTCGGCGTAGCTACATGTGAATATCTGTGACGAAATAATGCAAGCACGCAGTATTTCTGTTTACATAACAACGAAATTCTACAGTACTTGTCCATTCCTAGTGAATTCCTCTTGCTATTCGTACACTTTTGATGGTGTTCTCTTAGCTTGATATCGAAATGTCTACGTTTTCCGAGCTATCTCGCGGTCGGCGATTTTGGGCTCGACTCCGTAGTTCGCTGACAAGATCTTTCAGCAAATTGTGTTGTGTCACTGCAGGTAATGTATTTCCTGGCATGCACAAACAATCTCAACATGCCACACTTTCCATCCGTGCATGATAATCCAGGTCTTGTATGGATTCTGTGATGAGAGTAGTAAATGTTCAGATTATTGCAGAATTATGATCTCTCTTCTCAGCACATTTGATGGGGGTTGATCAAATTAAAATCATCATTTTCGACTAACTCATATAGAAGAATTTCCAGAATAGAAATATATTTCAAGAAAGAATAAATCTTATCCAAACATTGTCGAATGAGAATGAAAATGTCACTTTCATATTTGAGGAAACTAAAATCTCTTCTGTTTTGACCTTGCTTTTCTTAAGGTTCTGGTGACAACCATAACGGAAAGCAGGGCACAGTCCTGAGTGCCAAAGATGTCTGTATGGTGAGTTTGCATTACGACGGGCCGTCTCATTTATGTCCTGTATGTTTTCTCTTCCTCAATTCTCACTTGTTTTACAAAGTTTCTGTCTTTTCTAATTGTAAGTTTCCACACGTCATTGAGATATGACGCTCTTCAGACACACATTGGCAACTATATACTGGAAATCAACGATATTTTCTCATACCATGGACAAGAAATCATTTTAGGGCAATGTCATTTGGCAAACAATAATCATTTCCCACTTCATGGCTATAACTCTGTCCAACAAGTTTCAAAAGCAGCAAAAGTCTATTGTAAGGCTCGTATTTTATACGATAATGATGACAAATACCGTGACCTGCAAGTATTATACATTTTCTTTCAAGTCCAAACTCTTTCTGCTCTTGTCCTGGTATTACTTTGCAGTATCACGAGGCTTCTCGTTGGGATGAGCGGAGCTCTGTCACATCTTTCTGGGGTTCCGTTTCGGATGTCGACGAGTGCCTCTTCAACGAAGACATTAGTCTTTACAGCCAGAGTTTCAGTAATATATCGAATTTGTCTCTTCTCGACGAAGAGGAGTATGCACGGAAAAGTCACGACAGGCAGGGTGACAACAGTGATGACGAGGAAGACGATTTTTCCTCCATCAGTCCGAGCGAACTCTCCGAACTTCTGCGCACGTCTTCAGAAGACGAGGACTTTGAAAGCGATGACGACGATGTGTTTACAACAGTAACAGACTTAACAGACTTCGACAGTGACTCCTCCGACCTGTCGCTCTCGGATGAAGATATTTCCGGCGATGTTGAAGGAGTATATGCAGGACAATATTATTCAAACAGCATCGTCATCGATATCGTAGACATGCTGATCAATGAAGCAGTCTGTGGCTTGGTCCAGAATTCATGAGGAGATATGCACTACACAGATTGAATTGCTTACATGTGGCATGATTTTCAGAAATAAATGACATCATTCAAACGATACTTTCCTGAGTACCTCTGGTCCCTTACTTGTGCTCTATGCGTTTACCGTGAAGTGAAGTATAAGGTAAAGATAGCAGATGAAGGGGGCGAAATGGGGTTTTAGACGTCTCTGGTTCATTTGAGACTCAGAGATTTGCAACGAGTTTTGCAACCAACATACATTCCAGGCCTTGTCTAAGCTAATTTCGAAAAGCACTGATACGTGTTTTGATATCCCTGCATGTATAGTTCAGAGTTACACATGCAGTGTACATCAAGCACGTAGAGCCCCTTAATGTTCTGATTGCCTTGTTTGAAATGTAGGCAGGCAAAGAATTTGGTTTCTTCCAGCAAATCTCGATCAGAAAGTTAATACTAAAGGCATTGCATGTGCCGGGCAGAGACAAATAATAGCAGATCACGGATCTTATATCATTGAAAGAAGTCATAAACAGTGTGTAGCCCTTTCATTCAAATATCGGAAAGGAAATAAAAAAGAAAGAAAAAAGAAAGGAAAAAAGGATTGACTTTCAAACTTTTTCCTGATCTCCACACTCGTTCCCTAAAATAAACCCTCCTTAAGGAAAGCAATGGACAAACATTGTGTGATAAATGGGTCTCAGTCAGGCTATCCAATACACCAATGTTATGGCTGTTGCAGATTTATACTTTGTTGATATCTGTGAATGATCATTAATATTTCCGTTTTTGTGAATAACGTCATATTTCTGTGGATAAGAAGTAAAGAAAGCTTTATGTTTTATATCCATACGCGTTGAAGTTGCCTCTTATACAGGTTTACATGTATAATGGAGTTAAAGAGAAATAGTAGGTCTTTAAGACATCAATTTTCATCAAACTGTAGCAAATAAGCAAGAGAAATTCCAGATGATCTTTGAAGCCACCAACTTTTCTGATAAATGACATGAAAAGGTCGACATGACATAATGACAGCGAGATATTATGTTCAGAGAAGGACACCCAGTGCTTGCATTATTTGCTGCCTACCAGAATATCGATGACGTTACAAATGCGCTTACTCAGTGTTTCGTCATAATCAATTCTACTGCAAACGCGCAGCGCGTATTAAACTCGGCGTAGCTACGTGTGAATATCTGTGACGAAATAATGCAAGCACGCAGTATTTCTGTTTACATAACAACGAAATTCTACAGTACTTGTCCATTCCTAGTGAATTCCTCTTGCTATTCGTACACTTTTGATGGTGTTCTCTTAGCTTGATATCGAAATGTCTACGTTTTCCGAGCTATCTCGCGGTCGGCGATTTTGGGCTCGACTCCGTAGTTCGCTGACAAGATCTTTCAGCAAATTGTGTTGTGTCACTGCAGGTAATGTATTTCCTGGCATGCACAAACAATCTCAACATGCCACACTTTCCATCCGTGCATGATAATCCAGGTCTTGTATAGATTCTGTGATGAGAGTAGTAAATGTTCAGATTATTGCAGAATTATGATCTCTCTTCTCAGCACATTTGATGGGGGTTGATCAAATTAAAATCACCATTTTCGACTAACTCATATAGAAGAATTTCCAGAATAGAAATATATTTCAAGAAAGAATAAATCTTATCCAAACATTGTCGAATGAGAATGAAAATGTCACTTTCATATTTGAGGAAACTAAAATCTCTTCTGTTTTGACCTTGCTTTTCTTAAGGTTCTGGTGACAACCATAACGGAAAGCAGGGCACAGTCCTGAGTGCCAAAGATGTCTGTATGGTGAGTTTGCATTACGACGGGCCGTCTCATTTATGTCCTGTATGTTTTCTCTTCCTCAATTCTCACTTGTTTTACAAAGTTTCTGTCTTTTCTAATTGTAAGTTTCCACACGTCATTGAGATATGACGCTCTTCAGACACACATTGGCAACTATATACTGGAAATCAACGATATTTTCTCATACCATGGACAAGAAATCATTTTAGGGCAATGTCATTTGGCAAACAATAATCATTTCCCACTTCATGGCTATAACTCTGTCCAACAAGTTTGAAAAGCAGCAAAAGTCTATTGTAAGGCTCGTATTTTATACGATAATGATGACAAATACCGTGACCTGCAAGTATTATACATTTTCTTTCAAGTCCAAACTCTTTCTGCTCTTGTCCTGGTATTACTTTGCAGTATCACGAGGCTTCTCGTTGGGATGAGCGGAGCTCTGTCACATCTTTCTGGGGTTCCGTTTCGGATGTCGACGAGTGCCTCTTCAACGAAGACATTAGTCTTTACAGCCAGAGTTTCAGTAATATATCGAATTTGTCTCTTCTCGACGAAGAGGAGTATGCTCGGAAAAGTCACGACAGGCAGGGTGACAACAGTGATGACGAGGAAGACGATTTTTCCTCCATCAGTCCGAGCGAACTCTCCGAACTTCTGCGCACGTCTTCAGAAGACGAGGACTTTGAAAGCGATGACGACGATGTGTTTACAACAGTAACAGACTTAACAGACTTCGACAGTGACTCCTCCGACCTCTCGCTCTCGGATGAAGATATTTCCGGCGATGTTGAAGGAGTATATGCAGGACAATATTATTCAAACAGCATCGTCATCGATATCGTAGACATGCTGATCAATGAAGCAGTCTGTGGCTTGGTCCAGAATTCATGAGGAGATATGCACTACACAGATTGACTTGCTTACATGTGGCATGATTTTCAGAAATAAATGACATCATTCAAACGATACTTTCCTGAGTACCTCTGGTCCCTTACTTGTGCTCTATGCGTTTACCGTGAAGTGAAGTATAAGGTAAAGATAGCAGATGAAGGGGGCGAAATGGGGTTTTAGACGTCTCTGGTTCATTTGAGACTCAGAGATTTGCAACGAGTTTTGCAACCAACATACATTCCAGGCCTTGTCTAGGCTAATTTCGAAAAGCACTGATACGTGTTTTGATATGCCTGCATGTATAGTTCAGAGTTACACATGCAGTGTACATCAAGCACGTAGAGCCCCTTAATGTTCTGATTGCCTTGTTTGAAATGTAGGCAGGCAAAGAATTTGGTTTCTTCCAGCAAATCTCGATCAGAAAGTTAATACTAAAGGCATTACATGTGCCGGGCAGAGACAAATAATAGCAAATCACGGATCTTATATCATTGAAAGAAGTCATAAACAGTGTGTAGCCCTTTCATTCAAATATCGGAAAGGAAATGAAAAAGAAAGAAAAAGGAAAGGAAAAAAGGATTGACTTTCAAACTTTTTCCTGATCTCCACACTCGTTCCCTAAAATAAACCCTCCTTAAGGATAGCAATGGACAAACATTGTGTGATAAATGGGTCTCAGTCAGGCTATCCAATACACCAATGTTATGGCTGTTGCAGATTTATACTTTGTTGATATCTGTGAATGATCATTAATATTTCCGTTTTTGTGAATAACGTCATATTTCTGTGGATAAGAAGTAAAGAAAGCTTTATGTTTTATATCCATACGCGTTGAAATTGCCTCTTATACAGGTTTACATGTATAATGGAATTAAAGAGAAATAGTAGGTCTTTAAGACATCAATTTTCATCAAACTGTAGCAAATAAGCAAGAGAAATTCCAGATGATCTTGGAAGCCACCAACTTTTCTGATAAATGACATGAAAAGGTCGACATGACATAATGACAGCGAGATATTATGTTCAGAGAAGGACACCCAGTGCTTGCATTATTTGCTGCCTACCAGAATATCGATGACGTTACAAATGCGCTTACTCAGTGTTTCGTCATAATCAATTCTACTGCAAACGCGCAGCGCGTATTAAACTCGGCGTAGCTACATGTGAATATCTGTGACGAAATAATGCAAGCACGCAGTATTTCTGTTTACATAACAACGAAATTCTACAGTACTTGTCCATTCCTAGTGAATTCCTCTTGCTATTCGTACACTTTTGATGGTGTTCTCTTAGCTTGATATCGAAATGTCTACGTTTTCCGAGCTATCTCGCGGTCGGCGATTTTGGGCTCGACTCCGTAGTTCGCTGACAAGATCTTTCAGCAAATTGTGTTGTGTCACTGCAGGTAATGTATTTCTTGGCATGCACAAACAATCTCAACATGCCACACTTTCCATCCGTGCATGATAATCCAGGTCTTGTATAGATTCTGTGATGAGAGTAGTAAATGTTCAGATTATTGCAGAATTATGATCTCTCTTCTCAGCACATTTGATGGGGGTTGATCAAATTAAAATCACCATTTTCGACTAACTCATATAGAAGAATTTCCAGAATAGAAATATATTTCAAGAAAGAATAAATCTTATCCAAACATTGTCGAATGAGAATGAAAATGTCACTTTCATATTTGAGGAAACTAAAATCTCTTCTGTTTTGACCTTGCTTTTCTTAAGGTTCTGGTGACAACCATAACGGAAAGCAGGGCACAGTCCTGAGTGCCAAAGATGTCTGTATGGTGAGTTTGCATTACGACGGGCCGTCTCATTTATGTCCTGTATGTTTTCTCTTCCTCAATTCTCACTTGTTTTACAAAGTTTCTGTCTTTTCTAATTGTAAGTTTCCACACGTCATTGAGATATGACGCTCTTCAGACACACATTGGCAACTATATACTGGAAATCAACGATATTTTCTCATACCATGGACAAGAAATCATTTTAGGGCAATGTCATTTGGCAAACAATAATCATTTCCCACTTCATGGCTATAACTCTGTCCAACAAGTTTGAAAAGCAGCAAAAGTCTATTGTAAGGCTCGTATTTTATACGATAATGATGACAAATACCGTGACCTGCAAGTATTATACATTTTCTTTCAAGTCCAAACTCTTTCTGCTCTTGTCCTGGTATTACTTTGCAGTATCACGAGGCTTCTCGTTGGGATGAGCGGAGCTCTGTCACATCTTTCTGGGGTTCCGTTTCGGATGTCGACGAGTGCCTCTTCAACGAAGACATTAGTCTTTACAGCCAGAGTTTCAGTAATATATCGAATTTGTCTCTTCTCGACGAAGAGGAGTATGCTCGGAAAAGTCACGACAGGCAGGGTGACAACAGTGATGACGAGGAAGACGATTTTTCCTCCATCAGTCCGAGCGAACTCTCCGAACTTCTGCGCACGTCTTCAGAAGACGAGGACTTTGAAAGCGATGACGACGATGTGTTTACAACAGTAACAGACTTAACAGACTTCGACAGTGACTCCTCCGACCTCTCGCTCTCGGATGAAGATATTTCCGGCGATGTTGAAGGAGTATATGCAGGACAATATTATTCAAACAGCATCGTCATCGATATCGTAGACATGCTGATCAATGAAGCAGTCTGTGGCTTGGTCCAGAATTCATGAGGAGATATGCACTACACAGATTGACTTGCTTACATGTGGCATGATTTTCAGAAATAAATGACATCATTCAAACGATACTTTCCTGAGTACCTCTGGTCCCTTACTTGTGCTCTATGCGTTTACCGTGAAGTGAAGTATAAGGTAAAGATAGCAGATGAAGGGGGCGAAATGGGGTTTTAGACGTCTCTGGTTCATTTGAGACTCAGAGATTTGCAACGAGTTTTGCAACCAACATACATTCCAGGCCTTGTCTAGGCTAATTTCGAAAAGCACTGATACGTGTTTTGATATGCCTGCATGTATAGTTCAGAGTTACACATGCAGTGTACATCAAGCACGTAGAGCCCCTTAATGTTCTGATTGCCTTGTTTGAAATGTAGGCAGGCAAAGAATTTGGTTTCTTCCAGCAAATCTCGATCAGAAAGTTAATACTAAAGGCATTACATGTGCCGGGCAGAGACAAATAATAGCAAATCACGGATCTTATATCATTGAAAGAAGTCATAAACAGTGTGTAGCCCTTTCATTCAAATATCGGAAAGGAAATGAAAAAGAAAGAAAAAGGAAAGGAAAAAAGGATTGACTTTCAAACTTTTTCCTGATCTCCACACTCGTTCCCTAAAATAAACCCTCCTTAAGGATAGCAATGGACAAACATTGTGTGATAAATGGGTCTCAGTCAGGCTATCCAATACACCAATGTTATGGCTGTTGCAGATTTATACTTTGTTGATATCTGTGAATGATCATTAATATTTCCGTTTTTGTGAATAACGTCATATTTCTGTGGATAAGAAGTAAAGAAAGCTTTATGTTTTATATCCATACGCGTTGAAATTGCCTCTTATACAGGTTTACATGTATAATGGAATTAAAGAGAAATAGTAGGTCTTTAAGACATCAATTTTCATCAAACTGTAGCAAATAAGCAAGAGAAATTCCAGATGATCTTGGAAGCCACCAACTTTTCTGATAAATGACATGAAAAGGTCGACATGACATAATGACAGCGAGATATTATGTTCAGAGAAGGACACCCAGTGCTTGCATTATTTGCTGCCTACCAGAATATCGATGACGTTACAAATGCGCTTACTCAGTGTTTCGTCATAATCAATTCTACTGCAAACGCGCAGCGCGTATTAAACTCGGCGTAGCTACATGTGAATATCTGTGACGAAATAATGCAAGCACGCAGTATTTCTGTTTACATAACAACGAAATTCTACAGTACTTGTCCATTCCTAGTGAATTCCTCTTGCTATTCGTACACTTTTGATGGTGTTCTCTTAGCTTGATATCGAAATGTCTACGTTTTCCGAGCTATCTCGCGGTCGGCGATTTTGGGCTCGACTCCGTAGTTCGCTGACAAGATCTTTCAGCAAATTGTGTTGTGTCACTGCAGGTAATGTATTTCTTGGCATGCACAAACAATCTCAACATGCCACACTTTCCATCCGTGCATGATAATCCAGGTCTTGTATAGATTCTGTGATGAGAGTAGTAAATGTTCAGATTATTGCAGAATTATGATCTCTCTTCTCAGCACATTTGATGGGGGTTGATCAAATTAAAATCACCATTTTCGACTAACTCATATAGAAGAATTTCCAGAATAGAAATATATTTCAAGAAAGAATAAATCTTATCCAAACATTGTCGAATGAGAATGAAAATGTCACTTTCATATTTGAGGAAACTAAAATCTCTTCTGTTTTGACCTTGCTTTTCTTAAGGTTCTGGTGACAACCATAACGGAAAGCAGGGCACAGTCCTGAGTGCCAAAGATGTCTGTATGGTGAGTTTGCATTACGACGGGCCGTCTCATTTATGTCCTGTATGTTTTCTCTTCCTCAATTCTCACTTGTTTTACAAAGTTTCTGTCTTTTCTAATTGTAAGTTTCCACACGTCATTGAGATATGACGCTCTTCAGACACACATTGGCAACTATATACTGGAAATCAACGATATTTTCTCATACCATGGACAAGAAATCATTTTAGGGCAATGTCATTTGGCAAACAATAATCATTTCCCACTTCATGGCTATAACTCTGTCCAACAAGTTTCAAAAGCAGCAAAAGTCTATTGTAAGGCTCGTATTTTATACGATAATGATGACAAATACCGTGACCTGCAAGTATTATACATTTTCTTTCAAGTCCAAACTCTTTCTGCTCTTGTCCTGGTATTACTTTGCAGTATCACGAGGCTTCTCGTTGGGATGAGCGGAGCTCTGTCACATCTTTCTGGGGTTCCGTTTCGGATGTCGACGAGTGCCTCTTCAACGAAGACATTAGTCTTTACAGCCAGAGTTTCAGTAATATATCGAATTTGTCTCTTCTCGACGAAGAGGAGTATGCTCGGAAAAGTCACGACAGGCAGGGTGACAACAGTGATGACGAGGAAGACGATTTTTCCTCCATCAGTCCGAGCGAACTCTCCGAACTTCTGCGCACGTCTTCAGAAGACGAGGACTTTGAAAGCGATGACGACGATGTGTTTACAACAGTAACAGACTTAACAGACTTCGACAGTGACTCCTCCGATCTCTCGCTCTCGGATGAAGATATTTCCGGCGATGTTGAAGGAGTATATGCAGGACAATATTATTCAAACAGCATCGTCATCGATATCGTAGACATGCTGATCAATGAAGCAGTCTGTGGCTTGGTCCAGAATTCATGAGGAGATATGCACTACACAGATTGAATTGCTTACATGTGGCATGATTTTCAGAAATAAATGACATCATTCAAACGATACTTTCCTGAGTACCTCTGGTCCCTTACTTGTGCTCTATGCGTTTACCGTGAAGTGAAGTATAAGGTAAAGATAGCAGATGAAGGGGGCGAAATGGGGTTTTAGACGTCTCTGGTTCATTTGAGACTCAGAGATTTGCAACGAGTTTTGCAACCAACATACATTCCAGGCCTTGTCTAAGCTAATTTCGAAAAGCACTGATACGTGTTTTGATATGCCTGCATGTATAGTTCAGAGTTACACATGCAGTGTACATCAAGCACGTAGAGCCCCTTAATGTTCTGATTGCCTTGTTTGAAATGTAGGCAGGCAAAGAATTTGGTTTCTTCCAGCAAATCTCGATCAGAAAGTTAATACTAAAGGCATTGCATGTGCCGGGCAGAGACAAATAATAGCAAATCACGGATCTTATATCATTGAAAGAAGTCATAAACAGTGTGTAGCCCTTTCATTCAAATATCGGAAAGGAAATGAAAAAGAAAGAAAAAGGAAAGGAAAAAAGGATTGACTTTCAAACTTTTTCCTGATCTCCACACTCGTTCCCTAAAATAAACCCTCCTTAAGGATAGCAATGGACAAACATTGTGTGATAAATGGGTCTCAGTCAGGCTATCCAATACACCAATGTTATGGCTGTTGCAGATTTATACTTTGTTGATATCTGTGAATGATCATTAATATTTCCGTTTTTGTGAATAACGTCATATTTCTGTGGATAAGAAGTAAAGAAAGCTTTATGTATTATATCCATACGCGTTGAAATTGCCTCTTATACAGGTTTACATGTATAATGGAATTAAAGAGAAATAGTAGGTCTTTAAGACATCAATTTTCATCAAACTGTAGCAAATAAGCAAGAGAAATTCCAGATGATCTTGGAAGCCACCAACTTTTCTGATAAATGACATGAAAAGGTCGACATGACATAATGACAGCGAGATATTATGTTCAGAGAAGGACACCCAGTGCTTGCATTATTTGCTGCCTACCAGAATATCGATGACGTTACAAATGCGCTTACTCAGTGTTTCGTCATAATCAATTCTACTGCAAACGCGCAGCGCGTATTAAACTCGGCGTAGCTACATGTGAATATCTGTGACGAAATAATGCAAGCACGCAGTATTTCTGTTTACATAACAACGAAATTCTACAGTACTTGTCCATTCCTAGTGAATTCCTCTTGCTATTCGTACACTTTTGATGGTGTTCTCTTAGCTTGATATCGAAATGTCTACGTTTTCCGAGCTATCTCGCGGTCGGCGATTTTGGGCTCGACTCCGTAGTTCGCTGACAAGATCTTTCAGCAAATTGTGTTGTGTCACTGCAGGTAATGTATTTCCTGGCATGCACAAACAATCTCAACATGCCACACTTTCCATCCGTGCATGATAATCCAGGTCTTCTATAGATTTTGTGATGAGAGCAGTAAATGTTCAGATTATTGCAGAATTATGATCTCTCTTCTCAGCACATTTGATGGGGGTTGATCAAATTAAAATCACCATTTTCGACTAACTCATGTAGAAGAATTTCCAGAATAGAAATATATTTCAAGAAAGAATAAATCTTATCCAAACATTGTCGAATGAGAATGAAAATGTCACTTTCATATTTGAGGAAACTAAAATCTGTTCTGTTTTGACCTTGCTTTTCTTAAGGTTCTGGTGACAACCATAACGGAAAGCAGGGCACAGTCCTGAGTGCCAAAGATGTCTGTATGGTGAGTTTGCATTACGACGGGCCGTCTCATTTATGTCCTGTATGTTTTCTCTTCCTCAATTCTCACTTGTTTTACAAAGTTTCTGTCTTTTCTAATTGTAAGTTTCCACACGTCATTGAGATATGACGCTCTTCAGACACACATTGGCAACTATATACTGGAAATCAACGATATTTTCTCATACCATGGACAAGAAATCATTTTAGGGCAATGTCATTTGGCAAACAATAATCATTTCCCACTTCATGGCTATAACTCTGTCCAACAAGTTTGAAAAGCAGCAAAAGTCTATTGTAAGGCTCGTATTTTATACGATAATGATGACAAATACCGTGACCTGCAAGTATTATACATTTTCTTTCAAGTCCAAACTCTTTCTGCTCTTGTCCTGGTATTACTTTGCAGTATCACGAGGCTTCTCGTTGGGATGAGCGGAGCTCTGTCACATCTTTCTGGGGTTCCGTTTCGGATGTCGACGAGTGCCTCTTCAACGAAGACATTAGTCTTTACAGCCAGAGTTTCAGTAATATATCGAATTTGTCTCTTCTCGACGAAGAGGAGTATGCTCGGAAAAGTCACGACAGGCAGGGTGACAACAGTGATGACGAGGAAGACGATTTTTCCTCCATCAGTCCGAGCGAACTCTCCGAACTTCTGCGCACGTCTTCAGAAGACGAGGACTTTGAAAGCGATGACGACGATGTGTTTACAACAGTAACAGACTTAACAGACTTCGACAGTGACTCCTCCGACCTCTCGCTCTCGGATGAAGATATTTCCGGCGATGTTGAAGGAGTATATGCAGGACAATATTATTCAAACAGCATCGTCATCGATATTGTAGACATGCTGATCAATGAAGCAGTCTGTGGCTTGGTCCAGAATTCATGAGGAGATATGCACTACACAGATTGAATTGCTTACATGTGGCATGATTTTCAGAAATAAATGACATCATTCAAACGATACTTTCCTGAGTACCTCTGGTCCCTTACTTGTGCTCTATGCGTTTACCGTGAAGTGAAGTATAAGGTAAAGATAGCAGATGAAGGGGGCGAAATGGGGTTTTAGACGTCTCTGGTTCATTTGAGACTCAGAGATTTGCAACGAGTTTTGCAACCAACATACATTCCAGGCCTTGTCTAGGCTAATTTCGAAAAGCACTGATACGTGTTTTGATATGCCTGCATGTATAGTTCAGAGTTACACATGCAGTGTACATCAAGCACGTAGAGCCCCTTAATGTTCTGATTGCCTTGTTTGAAATGTAGGCAGGCAAAGAATTTGGTTTCTTCCAGCAAATCTCGACCAGAAAGTTAATACTAAAGGCATTGCATGTGCCGGGCAGAGACAAATAATAGCAGATCACGGATCTTATATCATTGAAAGAAGTCATAAACAATGTGTAGCCCTTTCATTCAAATATCGGAAAGGAAATGAAAAAGAAAGAAAAAAGAAAGGAAAAAAGGATTGACTTTCAAACTTTTTCCTGATCTCCACACTCGTTCCCTAAAATAAACCCTCCTTGAGGATAGCAATGGACAAACATTGTGTGATAAATGGGTCTCAGTCAGGCTATCCAATACACCAATGTTATGGCTGTTGCAGATTTATACTTTGTTGATATCTGTGAATGATCATTAATATTTCCGTTTATGTGAATAACGTCATATTTCTGTGGATAAGAAGTAAAGAAAGCTTTATGTTTTATATCCATACGCGTTGAAATTGCCTCTTATACAGGTTTACATGTATAATGGAATTAAAGAGAAATAGTAGGTCTTTAAGACATCAATTTTCATCAAACTGTAGCAAATAAGCAAGAGAAATTCCAGATGATCTTTGAAGCCACCAACTTTTCTGATAAATGACATGAAAAGGTCGACATGACATAATGACAGCGAGATATTATGTTCAGAGAAGGACACCCAGTGCTTGCATTATTTGCTGCCTACCAGAATATCGATGACGTTACAAATGCGCTTACTCAGTGTTTCGTCATAATCAATTCTACTGCAAACGCGCAGCGCGTATTAAACTCGGCGTAGCTACGTGTGAATATCTGTGACGAAATAATGCAAGCACGCAGTATTTCTGTTTACATAACAACGAAATTCTACAGTACTTGTCCATTCCTAGTGAATTCCTCTTGCTATTCGTACACTTTTGATGGTGTTCTCTTAGCTTGATATCGAAATGTCTACGTTTTCCGAGCTATCTCGCGGTCGGCGATTTTGGGCTCGACTCCGTAGTTCGCTGACAAGATCTTTCAGCAAATTGTGTTGTGTCACTGCAGGTAATGTATTTCCTGGCATGCACAAACAATCTCAACATGCCACACTTTCCATCCGTGCATGATAATCCAGGTCTTGTATAGATTCTGTGATGAGAGCAGTAAATGTTCAGATTATTGCAGAATTATGATCTCTCTTCTCAGCACATTTGATGGGGGTTGATCAAATTAAAATCACCATTTTCGACTAACTCATGTAGAAGAATTTCCAGAATAGAAATATATTTCAAGAAAGAATAAATCTTATCCAAACATTGTCGAATGAGAATGAAAATGTCACTTTCATATTTGAGGAAACTAAAATCTGTTCTGTTTTGACCTTGCTTTTCTTAAGGTTCTGGTGACAACCATAACGGAAAGCAGGGCACAGTCCTGAGTGCCAAAGATGTCTGTATGGTGAGTTTGCATTACGACGGGCCGTCTCATTTATGTCCTGTATGTTTTCTCTTCCTCAATTCTCACTTGTTTTACAAAGTTTCTGTCTTTTCTAATTGTAAGTTTCCACACGTCATTGAGATATGACGCTCTTCAGACACACATTGGCAACTATATACTGGAAATCAACGATATTTTCTCATACCATGGACAAGAAATCATTTTAGGGCAATGTCATTTGGCAAACAATAATCATTTCCCACTTCATGGCTATAACTCTGTCCAACAAGTTTGAAAAGCAGCAAAAGTCTATTGTAAGGCTCGTATTTTATACGATAATGATGACAAATACCGTGACCTGCAAGTATTATACATTTTCTTTCAAGTCCAAACTCTTTCTGCTCTTGTCCTGGTATTACTTTGCAGTATCACGAGGCTTCTCGTTGGGATGAGCGGAGCTCTGTCACATCTTTCTGGGGTTCCGTTTCGGATGTCGACGAGTGCCTCTTCAACGAAGACATTAGTCTTTACAGCCAGAGTTTCAGTAATATATCGAATTTGTCTCTTCTCGACGAAGAGGAGTATGCACGGAAAAGTCACGACAGGCAGGGTGACAACAGTGATGACGAGGAAGACGATTTTTCCTCCATCAGTCCGAGCGAACTCTCCGAACTTCTGCGCACGTCTTCAGAAGACGAGGACTTTGAAAGCGATGACGACGATGTGTTTACAACAGTAACAGACTTAACAGACTTCGACAGTGACTCCTCCGACCTCTTGCTCTCGGATGAAGATATTTCCGGCGATGTTGAAGGAGTATATGCAGGACAATATTATTCAAACAGCATCGTCATCGATATTGTAGACATGCTGATCAATGAAGCAGTCTGTGGCTTGGTCCAGAATTCATGAGGAGATATGCACTACACAGATTGAATTGCTTACATGTGGCATGATTTTCAGAAATAAATGACATCATTCAAACGATACTTTCCTGAGTACCTCTGGTCCCTTACTTGTGCTCTATGCGTTTACCGTGAAGTGAAGTATAAGGTAAAGATAGCAGATGAAGGGGGCGAAATGGGGTTTTAGACGTCTCTGGTTCATTTGAGACTCAGAGATTTGCAACGAGTTTTGCAACCAACATACATTCCAGGCCTTGTCTAGGCTAATTTCGAAAAGCACTGATACGTGTTTTGATATGCCTGCATGTATAGTTCAGAGTTACACATGCAGTGTACATCAAGCACGTAGAGCCCCTTAATGTTCTGATTGCCTTGTTTGAAATGTAGGCAGGCAAAGAATTTGGTTTCTTCCAGCAAATCTCGACCAGAAAGTTAATACTAAAGGCATTGCATGTGCCGGGCAGAGACAAATAATAGCAGATCACGGATCTTATATCATTGAAAGAAGTCATAAACAGTGTGTAGCCCTTTCATTCAAATATCGGAAAGGAAATGAAAAAGAAAGAAAAAAGAAAGGAAAAAAGGATTGACTTTCAAACTTTTTCCTGATCTCCACACTCGTTCCCTAAAATAAACCCTCCTTGAGGATAGCAATGGACAAACATTGTGTGATAAATGGGTCTCAGTCAGGCTATCCAATACACCAATGTTATGGCTGTTGCAGATTTATACTTTGTTGATATCTGTGAATGATCATTAATATTTCCGTTTATGTGAATAACGTCATATTTCTGTGGATAAGAAGTAAAGAAAGCTTTATGTTTTATATCCATACGCGTTGAAATTGCCTCTTATACAGGTTTACATGTATAATGGAATTAAAGAGAAATAGTAGGTCTTTAAGACATCAATTTTCATCAAACTGTAGCAAATAAGCAAGAGAAATTCCAGATGATCTTTGAAGCCACCAACTTTTCTGATAAATGACATGAAAAGGTCGACATGACATAATGACAGCGAGATATTATGTTCAGAGAAGGACACCCAGTGCTTGCATTATTTGCTGCCTACCAGAATATCGATGACGTTACAAATGCGCTTACTCAGTGTTTCGTCATAATCAATTCTACTGCAAACGCGCAGCGCGTATTAAACTCGGCGTAGCTACGTGTGAATATCTGTGACGAAATAATGCAAGCACGCAGTATTTCTGTTTACATAACAACGAAATTCTACAGTACTTGTCCATTCCTAGTGAATTCCTCTTGCTATTCGTACACTTTTGATGGTGTTCTCTTAGCTTGATATCGAAATGTCTACGTTTTCCGAGCTATCTCGCGGTCGGCGATTTTGGGCTCGACTCCGTAGTTCGCTGACAAGATCTTTCAGCAAATTGTGTTGTGTCACTGCAGGTAATGTATTTAATGGCATGCACAAACAATCTCAACATGCCACACTTTCCATCCGTGCATGATAATCCAGGTCTTGTATAGATTCTGTGATGAGAGCAGTAAATGTTCAGATTATTGCAGAATTATGATCTCTCTTCTCAGCACATTTGATGGGGGTTGATCAAATTAAAATCACCATTTTCGACTAACTCATGTAGAAGAATTTCCAGAATAGAAATATATTTCAAGAAAGAATAAATCTTATCCAAACATTGTCGAATGAGAATGAAAATGTCACTTTCATATTTGAGGAAACTAAAATCTGTTCTGTTTTGACCTTGCTTTTCTGAAGGTTCTGGTGACAACCATAACGGAAAGCAGGGCACAGTCCTGAGTGCCAAAGATGTCTGTATGGTGAGTTTGCATTACGACGGGCCGTCTCATTTATGTCCTGTATGTTTTCTCTTCCTCAATTCTCACTTGTTTTACAAAGTTTCTGTCTTTTCTAATTGTAAGTTTCCACACGTCATTGAGATATGACGCTCTTCAGACACACATTGGCAACTATATACTGGAAATCAACGATATTTTCTCATACCATGGACAAGAAATCATTTTAGGGCAATGTCATTTGGCAAACAATAATCATTTCCCACTTCATGGCTATAACTCTGTCCAACAAGTTTGAAAAGCAGCAAAAGTCTATTGTAAGGCTCGTATTTTATACGATAATGATGACAAATACCGTGACCTGCAAGTATTATACATTTTCTTTCAAGTCCAAACTCTTTCTGCTCTTGTCCTGGTATTACTTTGCAGTATCACGAGGCTTCTCGTTGGGATGAGCGGAGCTCTGTCACATCTTTCTGGGGTTCCGTTTCGGATGTCGACGAGTGCCTCTTCAACGAAGACATTAGTCTTTACAGCCAGAGTTTCAGTAATATATCGAATTTGTCTCTTCTCGACGAAGAGGAGTATGCACGGAAAAGTCACGACAGGCAGGGTGACAACAGTGATGACGAGGAAGACGATTTTTCCTCCATCAGTCCGAGCGAACTCTCCGAACTTCTGCGCACGTCTTCAGAAGACGAGGACTTTGAAAGCGATGACGACGATGTGTTTACAACAGTAACAGACTTAACAGACTTCGACAGTGACTCCTCCGACCTCTCGCTCTCGGATGAAGATATTTCCGGCGATGTTGAAGGAGTATATGCAGGACAATATTATTCAAACAGCATCGTCATCGATATCGTAGACATGCTGATCAATGAAGCAGTCTGTGGCTTGGTCCAGAATTCATGAGGAGATATGCACTACACAGATTGAATTGCTTACATGTGGCATGATTTTCAGAAATAAATGACATCATTCAAACGATACTTTCCTGAGTACCTCTGGTCCCTTACTTGTGTTCTATGCGTTTACCGTGAAGTGAAGTATAAGGTAAAGATAGCAGATGAAGGGGGCGAAATGGGGTTTTAGACGTCTCTGGTTCATTTGAGACTCAGAGATTTGCAACGAGTTTTGCAACCAACATACATTCCAGGCCTTGTCTAAGCTAATTTCGAAAAGCACTGATACGTGTTTTGATATGCCTGCATGTATAGTTCAGAGTTACACATGCAGTGTACATCAAGCACGTAGAGCCCCTTAATGTTCTGATTGCCTTGTTTGAAATGTAGGCAGGCAAAGAATTTGGTTTCTTCCAGCAAATCTCGACCAGAAAGTTAATACTAAAGGCATTGCATGTGCCGGGCAGAGACAAATAATAGCAGATCACGGATCTTATATCATTGAAAGAAGTCATAAACAGTGTGTAGCCCTTTCATTCAAATATCGGAAAGGAAATGAAAAAGAAAGAAAAAAGAAAGGAAAAAGGATTGACTTTCAAACTTTTTCCTGATCTCCACACTCGGTCCCTAAAATAAACCCTCAATAAGGATAGCAATGGACAAACATTGTGTGATAAATGGGTCTCAGTCAGGCTATCCAATACACCAATGTTATGGCTGTTGCAGATTTATACTTTGTTGATATCTGTGAATGATCATTAATATTTCCGTTTTTGTGAATAACGTCATATTTCTGTGGATAAGAAGTAAAGAAAGCTTTATGTTTTATATCCATACGCGTTGAAATTGCCTCTTATACAGGTTTACATGTATAATGGAATTAAAGAGAAATAGTAGGTCTTTAAGACATCAATTTTCATCAAACTGTAGCAAATAAGCAAGAGAAATTCCAGATGATCTTTGAAGCCACCAACTTTTCTGATAAATGACATGAAAAGGTCGACATGACATAATGACAGCGAGATATTATGTTCAGAGAAGGACACCCAGTGCTTGCATTATTTGCTGCCTACCAGAATATCGATGACGTTACAAATGCGCTTACTCAGTGTTTCGTCATAATCAATTCTACTGCAAACGCGCAGCGCGTATTAAACTCGGCGTAGCTACATGTGAATATCTGTGACGAAATAATGCAAGCACGCAGTATTTCTGTTTACATAACAACGAAATTCTACAGTACTTGTCCATTCCTAGTGAATTCCTCTTGCTATTCGTACACTTTTGATGGTGTTCTCTTAGCTTGATATCGAAATGTCTACGTTTTCCGAGCTATCTCGCGGTCGGCGATTTTGGGCTCGACTCCGTAGTTCGCTGACAAGATCTTTCAGCAAATTGTGTTGTGTCACTGCAGGTAATGTATTTCCTGGCATGCACAAACAATCTCAACATGCCACATTTTCCATCCGTGCATGATAATCCAGGTCTTGTATAGATTCTGTGATGAGAGCAGTAAATGTTCAGATTATTGCAGAATTATGATCTCTCTTCTCAGCACATTTGATGGGGGTTGATCAAATTAAAATCACCATTTTCGACTAACTCATATAGAAGAATTTCCAGAATAGAAATATATTTCAAGAAAGAATAAATCTTATCCAAACATTGTCGAATGAGAATGAAAATGTCACTTTCATATTTGAGGAAACTAAAATCTGTTCTGTTTTGACCTTGCTTTTCTTAAGGTTCTGGTGACAACCATAACGGAAAGCAGGGCACAGTCCTGAGTGCCAAAGATGTCTGTATGGTGAGTTTGCATTACGACGGGCCGTCTCATTTATGTCCTGTATGTTTTCTCTTCCTCAATTCTCACTTGTTTTACAAAGTTTCTGTCTTTTCTAATTGTAAGTTTCCACACGTCATTGAGATATGACGCTCTTCAGACACACATTGGCAACTATATACTGGAAATCAACGATATTTTCTCATACCATGGACAAGAAATCATTTTAGGGCAATGTCATTTGGCAAACAATAATCATTTCCCACTTCATGGCTATAACTCTGTCCAACAAGTTTGAAAAGCAGCAAAAGTCTATTGTAAGGCTCGTATTTTATACGATAATGATGACAAATACCGTGACCTGCAAGTATTATACATTTTCTTTCAAGTCCAAACTCTTTCTGCTCTTGTCCTGGTATTACTTTGCAGTATCACGAGGCTTCTCGTTGGGATGAGCGGAGCTCTGTCACATCTTTCTGGGGTTCCGTTTCGGATGTCGACGAGTGCCTCTTCAACGAAGACATTAGTCTTTACAGCCAGAGTTTCAGTAATATATCGAATTTGTCTCTTCTCGACGAAGAGGAGTATGCACGGAAAAGTCACGACAGGCAGGGTGACAACAGTGATGACGAGGAAGACGATTTTTCCTCCATCAGTCCGAGCGAACTCTCCGAACTTCTGCGCACGTCTTCAGAAGACGAGGACTTTGAAAGCGATGACGACGATGTGTTTACAACAGTAACAGACTTAACAGACTTCGACAGTGACTCCTCCGACCTCTCGCTCTCGGATGAAGATATTTCCGGCGATGTTGAAGGAGTATATGCAGGACAATATTATTCAAACAGCATCGTCATCGATATCGTAGACATGCTGATCAATGAAGCAGTCTGTGGCTTGGTCCAGAATTCATGAGGAGATATGCACTACACAGATTGAATTGCTTACATGTGGCATGATTTTCAGAAATAAATGACATCATTCAAACGATACTTTCCTGAGTACCTCTGGTCCCTTACTTGTGCTCTATGCGTTTACCGTGAAGTGAAGTATAAGGTAAAGATAGCAGATGAAGGGGGCGAAATGGGGTTTTAGACGTCTCTGGTTCATTTGAGACTCAGAGATTTGCAACGAGTTTTGCAACCAACATACACTCCAGGCCTTGTCTAAGCTAATTTCGAAAAGCACTGATACGTGTTTTGATATGCCTGCATGTATAGTTCAGAGTTACACATGCAGTGAACATCAAGCACGTAGAGCCCCTTAATGTTCTGATTGCCTTGTTTGAAATGTAGGCAGGCAAAGAATTTGGTTTCTTCCAGCAAATCTCGACCAGAAAGTTAATACTAAAGGCATTGCATGTGCCGGGCAGAGACAAATAATAGCAGATCACGGATCTTATATCATTGAAAGAAGTCATAAACAGTGTGTAGCCCTTTCATTCAAATATCGGAAAGGAAATGAAAAAGAAAGAAAAAAGAAAGGAAAAAAGGATTGACTTTCAAACTTTTTCCTGATCTCCACACTCGTTCCCTAAAATAAACCCTCCTTGAGGATAGCAATGGACAAACATTGTGTGATAAATGGGTCTCAGTCAGGCTATCCAATACACCAATGTTATGGCTGTTGCAGATTTATACTTTGTTGATATCTGTGAATGATCATTAATATTTCCGTTTATGTGAATAACGTCATATTTCTGTGGATAAGAAGTAAAGAAAGCTTTATGTTTTATATCCATACGCGTTGAAATTGCCTCTTATACAGGTTTACATGTATAATGGAATTAAAGAGAAATAGTAGGTCTTTAAGACATCAATTTTCATCAACCTGTAGCAAATAAGCAAGCGAAATTCCAGATGATCTTGGAAGCCACCAACTTTTCTGATAAATGACATGAAAAGGTCGACATGACATAATGACAGCGAGATATTATGTTCAGAGAAGGACACCCAGTGCTTGCATTATTTGCTGCCTACCAGAATATCGATGACGTTACAAATGCGCTTACTCAGTGTTTCGTCATAATCAATTCTACTGCAAACGCGCAGCGCGTATTAAACTCGGCGTAGCTACATGTGAATATCTGTGACGAAATAATGCAAGCACGCAGTATTTCTGTTTACATAACAACGAAATTCTACAGTACTTGTCCATTCCTAGTGAATTCCTCTTGCTATTCGTACACTTTTGATGGTGTTCTCTTAGCTTGATATCGAAATGTCTACGTTTTCCGAGCTATCTCGCGGTCGGCGATTTTGGGCTCGACTCCGTAGTTCGCTGACAAGATCTTTCAGCAAATTGTGTTGTGTCACTGCAGGTAATGTATTTCCTGGCATGCACAAACAATCTCAACATGCCACACTTTCCATCCGTGCATGATAATCCAGGTCTTCTATAGATTTTGTGATGAGAGCAGTAAATGTTCAGATTATTGCAGAATTATGATCTCTCTTCTCAGCACATTTGATGGGGGTTGATCAAATTAAAATCACCATTTTCGACTAACTCATGTAGAAGAATTTCCAGAATAGAAATATATTTCAAGAAAGAATAAATCTTATCCAAACATTGTCGAATGAGAATGAAAATGTCACTTTCATATTTGAGGAAACTAAAATCTCTTCTGTTTTGACCTTGCTTTTCTTAAGGTTCTGGTGACAACCATAACGGAAAGCAGGGCACAGTCCTGAGTGCCAAAGATGTCTGTATGGTGAGTTTGCATTACGACGGGCCGTCTCATTTATGTCCTGTATGTTTTCTCTTCCTCAATTCTCACTTGTTTTACAAAGTTTCTGTCTTTTCTAATTGTAAGTTTCCACACGTCATTGAGATATGACGCTCTTCAGACACACATTGGCAACTATATACTGGAAATCAACGATATTTTCTCATACCATGGACAAGAAATCATTTTAGGGCAATGTCATTTGGCAAACAATAATCATTTCCCACTTCATGGCTATAACTCTGTCCAACAAGTTTGAAAAGCAGCAAAAGTCTATTGTAAGGCTCGTATTTTATACGATAATGATGACAAATACCGTGACCTGCAAGTATTATACATTTTCTTTCAAGTCCAAACTCTTTCTGCTCTTGTCCTGGTATTACTTTGCAGTATCACGAGGCTTCTCGTTGGGATGAGCGGAGCTCTGTCACATCTTTCTGGGGTTCCGTTTCGGATGTCGACGAGTGCCTCTTCAACGAAGACATTAGTCTTTACAGCCAGAGTTTCAGTAATATATCGAATTTGTCTCTTCTCGACGAAGAGGAGTATGCACGGAAAAGTCACGACAGGCAGGGTGACAACAGTGATGACGAGGAAGACGATTTTTCCTCCATCAGTCCGAGCGAACTCTCCGAACTTCTGCGCACGTCTTCAGAAGACGAGGACTTTGAAAGCGATGACGACGATGTGTTTACAACAGTAACAGACTTAACAGACTTCGACAGTGACTCCTCCGACCTCTCGCTCTCGGATGAAGATATTTCCGGCGATGTTGAAGGAGTATATGCAGGACAATATTATTCAAACAGCATCGTCATCGATATCGTAGACATGCTGATCAATGAAGCAGTCTGTGGCTTGGTCCAGAATTCATGAGGAGATATGCACTACACAGATTGAATTGCTTACATGTGGCATGATTTTCAGAAATAAATGACATCATTCAAACGATACTTTCCTGAGTACCTCTGGTCCCTTACTTGTGCTCTATGCGTTTACCGTGAAGTGAAGTATAAGGTAAAGATAGCAGATGAAGGGGGCGAAATGGGGTTTTAGACGTCTCTGGTTCATTTGAGACTCAGAGATTTGCAACGAGTTTTGCAACCAACATACATTCCAGGCCTTGTCTAAGCTAATTTCGAAAAGCACTGATACGTGTTTTGATATGCCTGCATGTATAGTTCAGAGTTACACATGCAGTGTACATCAAGCACGTAGAGCCCCTTAATGTTCTGATTGCCTTGTTTGAAATGTAGGCAGGCAAAGAATTTGGTTTCTTCCAGCAAATCTCGACCAGAAAGTTAATACTAAAGGCATTGCATGTGCCGGGCAGAGACAAATAATAGCAGATCACGGATCTTATATCATTGAAAGAAGTCATAAACAGTGTGTAGCCCTTTCATTCAAATATCGGAAAGGAAATGAAAACGAAAGAAAAAAGAAAGGAAAAAGGATTGACTTTCAAACTTTTTCCTGATCTCCACACTCGGTCCCTAAAATAAACCCTCAATAAGGATACCAATGGACAAACATTGTGTGATAAATGGGTCTCAGTCAGGCTATCCAATACACCAATGTTATGGCTGTTGCAGATTTATACTTTGTTGATATCTGTGAATGATCATTAATATTTCCGTTTTTGTGAATAACGTCATATTTCTGTGGATAAGAAGTAAAGAAAGCTTTATGTTTTATATCCATACGCGTTGAAATTGCCTCTTATACAGGTTTACATGTATAATGGAATTAAAGAGAAATAGTAGGTCTTTAAGACATCAATTTTCATCAAACTGTAGCAAATAAGCAAGCGAAATTCCAGATGATCTTGGAAGCCACCAACTTTTCTGATAAATGACATGAAAAGGTCGACATGACATAATGACAGCGAGATATTATGTTCAGAGAAGGACACCCAGTGCTTGCATTATTTGCTGCCTACCAGAATATCGATGACGTTACAAATGCGCTTACTCAGTGTTTCGTCATAATCAATTCTACTGCAAACGCGCAGCGCGTATTAAACTCGGCGTAGCTACATGTGAATATCTGTGACGAAATAATGCAAGCACGCAGTATTTCTGTTTACATAACAACGAAATTCTACAGTACTTGTCCATTCCTAGTGAATTCCTCTTGCTATTCGTACACTTTTGATGGTGTTCTCTTAGCTTGATATCGAAATGTCTACGTTTTCCGAGCTATCTCGCGGTCGGCGATTTTGGGCTCGACTCCGTAGTTCGCTGACAAGATCTTTCAGCAAATTGTGTTGTGTCACTGCAGGTAATGTATTTCCTGGCATGCACAAACAATCTCAACATGCCACACTTTCCATCCGTGCATGATAATCCAGGTCTTGTATAGATTCTGTGATGAGAGCAGTAAATGTTCAGATTATTGCAGAATTATGATCTCTCTTCTCAGCACATTTGATGGGGGTTGATCAAATTAAAATCACCATTTTCGACTAACTCATATAGAAGAATTTCCAGAATAGAAATATATTTCAAGAAAGAATAAATCTTATCCAAACATTGTCGAATGAGAATGAAAATGTCACTTTCATATTTGAGGAAACTAAAATCTGTTCTGTTTTGACCTTGCTTTTCTTAAGGTTCTGGTGACAACCATAACGGAAAGCAGGGCACAGTCCTGAGTGCCAAAGATGTCTGTATGGTGAGTTTGCATTACGACGGGCCGTCTCATTTATGTCCTGTATGTTTTCTCTTCCTCAATTCTCACTTGTTTTACAAAGTTTCTGTCTTTTCTAATTGTAAGTTTCCACACGTCATTGAGATATGACGCTCTTCAGACACACATTGGCAACTATATACTGGAAATCAACGATATTTTCTCATACCATGGACAAGAAATCATTTTAGGGCAATGTCATTTGGCAAACAATAATCATTTCCCACTTCATGGCTATAACTCTGTCCAACAAGTTTGAAAAGCAGCAAAAGTCTATTGTAAGGCTCGTATTTTATACGATAATGATGACAAATACCGTGACCTGCAAGTATTATACATTTTCTTTCAAGTCCAAACTCTTTCTGCTCTTGTCCTGGTATTACTTTGCAGTATCACGAGGCTTCTCGTTGGGATGAGCGGAGCTCTGTCACATCTTTCTGGGGTTCCGTTTCGGATGTCGACGAGTGCCTCTTCAACGAAGACATTAGTCTTTACAGCCAGAGTTTCAGTAATATATCGAATTTGTCTCTTCTCGACGAAGAGGAGTATGCACGGAAAAGTCACGACAGGCAGGGTGACAACAGTGATGACGAGGAAGACGATTTTTCCTCCATCAGTCCGAGCGAACTCTCCGAACTTCTGCGCACGTCTTCAGAAGACGAGGACTTTGAAAGCGATGACGACGATGTGTTTACAACAGTAACAGACTTAACAGACTTCGACAGTGACTCCTCCGACCTCTCGCTCTCGGATGAAGATATTTCCGGCGATGTTGAAGGAGTATATGCAGGACAATATTATTCAAACAGCATCGTCATCGATATCGTAGACATGCTGATCAATGAAGCAGTCTGTGGCTTGGTCCAGAATTCATGAGGAGATATGCACTACACAGATTGAATTGCTTACATGTGGCATGATTTTCAGAAATAAATGACATCATTCAAACGATACTTTCCTGAGTACCTCTGGTCCCTTACTTGTGCTCTATGCGTTTACCGTGAAGTGAAGTATAAGGTAAAGATAGCAGATGAAGGGGGCGAAATGGGGTTTTAGACGTCTCTGGTTCATTTGAGACTCAGAGATTTGCAACGAGTTTTGCAACCAACATACACTCCAGGCCTTGTCTAAGCTAATTTCGAAAAGCACTGATACGTGTTTTGATATGCCTGCATGTATAGTTCAGAGTTACACATGCAGTGAACATCAAGCACGTAGAGCCCCTTAATGTTCTGATTGCCTTGTTTGAAATGTAGGCAGGCAAAGAATTTGGTTTCTTCCAGCAAATCTCGACCAGAAAGTTAATACTAAAGGCATTGCATGTGCCGGGCAGAGACAAATAATAGCAGATCACGGATCTTATATCATTGAAAGAAGTCATAAACAGTGTGTAGCCCTTTCATTCAAATATCGGAAAGGAAATGAAAAAGAAAGAAAAAAGAAAGGAAAAAAGGATTGACTTTCAAACTTTTTCCTGATCTCCACACTCGTTCCCTAAAATAAACCCTCCTTGAGGATAGCAATGGACAAACATTGTGTGATAAATGGGTCTCAGTCAGGCTATCCAATACACCAATGTTATGGCTGTTGCAGATTTATACTTTGTTGATATCTGTGAATGATCATTAATATTTCCGTTTTTGTGAATAACGTCATATTTCTGTGGATAAGAAGTAAAGAAAGCTTTATGTTTTATATCCATACGCGTTGAAATTGCCTCTTATACAGGTTTACATGTATAATGGAATTAAAGAGAAATAGTAGGTCTTTAAGACATCAATTTTCATCAAACTGTAGCAAATAAGCAAGAGAAATTCCAGATGATCTTTGAAGCCACCAACTTTTCTGATAAATGACATGAAAAGGTCGACATGACATAATGACAGCGAGATATTATGTTCAGAGAAGGACACCCAGTGCTTGCATTATTTGCTGCCTACCAGAATATCGATGACGTTACAAATGCGCTTACTCAGTGTTTCGTCATAATCAATTCTACTGCAAACGCGCAGCGCGTATTAAACTCGGCGTAGCTACATGTGAATATCTGTGTCGAAATAATGCAAGCACGCAGTATTTCTGTTTACATAACAACGAAATTCTACAGTACTTGTCCATTCCTAGTGAATTCCTCTTGCTATTCGTACACTTTTGATGGTGTTCTCTTAGCTTGATATCGAAATGTCTACGTTTTCCGAGCTATCTTGCGGTCGGCGATTTTGGGCTCGACTCCGTAGTTCGCTGACAAGATCTTTCAGCAAATTGTGTTGTGTCACTGCAGGTAATGTATTTCCTGGCATGCACAAACAATCTCAACATGCCACACTTTCCATCCGTGCATGATAATCCAGGTCTTGTATGGATTCTGTGATGAGAGTAGTAAATGTTCAGATTATTGCAGAATTATGATCTCTCTTCTCAGCACATTTGATGGGGGTTGATCAAATTAAAATCACCATTTTCGACTAACTCATATAGAAGAATTTCCAGAATAGAAATATATTTCAAGAAAGAATAAATCTTATCCAAACATTGTCGAATGAGAATGAAAATGTCACTTTCATATTTGAGGAAACTAAAATCTCTTCTGTTTTGACCTTGCTTTTCTTAAGGTTCTGGTGACAACCATAACGGAAAGCAGGGCACAGTCCTGAGTGCCAAAGATGTCTGTATGGTGAGTTTGCATTACGACGGGCCGTCTCATTTATGTCCTGTATGTTTTCTCTTCCTCAATTCTCACTTGTTTTACAAAGTTTCTGTCTTTTCTAATTGTAAGTTTCCACACGTCATTGAGATATGACGCTCTTCAGACACACATTGGCAACTATATACTGGAAATCAACGATATTTTCTCATACCATGGACAAGAAATCATTTTAGGGCAATGTCATTTGGCAAACAATAATCATTTCCCACTTCATGGCTATAACTCTGTCCAACAAGTTTCAAAAGCAGCAAAAGTCTATTGTAAGGCTCGTATTTTATACGATAATGATGACAAATACCGTGACCTGCAAGTATTATACATTTTCTTTCAAGTCCAAACTCTTTCTGCTCTTGTCCTGGTATTACTTTGCAGTATCACGAGGCTTCTCGTTGGGATGAGCGGAGCTCTGTCACATCTTTCTGGGGTTCCGTTTCGGATGTCGACGAGTGCCTCTTCAACGAAGACATTAGTCTTTACAGCCAGAGTTTCAGTAATATATCGAATTTGTCTCTTCTCGACGAAGAGGAGTATGCACGGAAAAGTCACGACAGGCAGGGTGACAACAGTGATGACGAGGAAGACGATTTTTCCTCCATCAGTCCGAGCGAACTCTCCGAACTTCTGCGCACGTCTTCAGAAGACGAGGACTTTGAAAGCGATGACGACGATGTGTTTACAACAGTAACAGACTTAACAGACTTCGACAGTGACTCCTCCGACCTCTCGCTCTCGGATGAAGATATTTCCGGCGATGTTGAAGGAGTATATGCAGGACAATATTATTCAAACAGCATCGTCATCGATATCGTAGACATGCTGATCAATGAAGCAGTCTGTGGCTTGGTCCAGAATTCATGAGGAGATATGCACTACACAGATTGAATTGCTTACATGTGGCATGATTTTCAGAAATAAATGACATCATTCAAACGATACTTTCCTGAGTACCTCTGGTCCCTTACTTGTGCTCTATGCGTTTACCGTGAAGTGAAGTATAAGGTAAAGATAGCAGATGAAGGGGGCGAAATGGGGTTTTAGACGTCTCTGGTTCATTTGAGACTCAGAGATTTGCAACGAGTTTTGCAACCAACATACATTCCAGGCCTTGTCTAAGCTAATTTCGAAAAGCACTGATACGTGTTTTGATATGCCTGCATGTATAGTTCAGAGTTACACATGCAGTGTACATCAAGCACGTAGAGCCCCTTAATGTTCTGATTGCCTTGTTTGAAATGTAGGCAGGCAAAGAATTTGGTTTCTTCCAGCAAATGTCGATCAGAAAGTTAATACTAAAGGCATTGCATGTGCCGAGCAGAGACAAATAATAGGAAATCACGGATCTTATATCATTGAAAGAAGTCATAAACAGTGTGTAGCCCTTTCATTCAAATATCGGAAAGGAAATGAAAAAGAAAGAAAAAAGAAAGGAAAAAAGGATTGACTTTCAAACTTTTTCCTGATCTCCACACTCGTTCCCTAAAATAAACCCTCCTTAAGGATAGCAATAGACAAACATTGTGTGATAAATGGGTCTCAGTCAGGCTATCCAATACACCAGTGTTATGGCTGTTGCAGATTTATACTTTGTTGATATCTGTGAATGATCATTAATATTTCCGTTTTTGTGAATAACGTCATATTTCTGTGGATAAGAAGTAAAGAAAGCTTTATGTTTTATATCCATACGCGTTGAAGTTGCCTCTTATACAGGTTTACATGTATAATGGAATTAAAGAGAAATAGTAGGTCTTTAAGACATCAATTTTCATCAAACTGTAGCAAATAAGCAAGAGAAATTCCAGATGATCTTTGAAGCCACCAACTTTTCTGATAAATGACATGAAAAGATCGACATGACATAATGACAGCGAGATATTATGTTCAGAGAAGGACACCCAGTGCTTGCATTATTTGCTGCCTACCAGAATATCGATGACGTTACAAATGCGCTTACTCAGTGTTTCGTCATAATCAATTCTACTGCAAACGCGCAGCGCGTATTAAACTCGGCGTAGCTACGTGTGAATATCTGTGACGAAATAATGCAAGCACGCAGTATTTCTGTTTACATAACAACGAAATTCTTCAGTACTTGTCCATTCCTAGTGAATTCCTCTTGCTATTCGTACACTTTTGATGGTGTTCTCTTAGCTTGATATCGAAATGTCTACGTTTTCCGAGCTATCTCGCGGTCGGCGATTTTGGGCTCGACTCCGTAGTTCGCTGACAAGATCTTTCAGCAAATTGTGTTGTGTCACTGCAGGTAATGTATTTCCTGGCATGCACAAACAATCTCAACATGCCACACTTTCCATCCGTGCATGATAATCCAGGTCTTGTATAGATTCTGTGATGAGAGTAGTAAATGTTCAGATTATTGCAGAATTATGATCTCTCTTCTCAGCACATTTGATGGGGGTTGATCAAATTAAAATCACCATTTTCGACTAACTCATATAGAAGAATTTCCAGAATAGAAATATATTTCAAGAAAGAATAAATCTTATCCAAACATTGTCGAATGAGAATGAAAATGTCACTTTCATATTTGAGGAAACTAAAATCTGTTCTGTTTTGACCTTGCTTTTCTTAAGGTTCTGGTGACAACCATAACGGAAAGCAGGGCACAGTCCTGAGTGCCAAAGATGTCTGTATGGTGAGTTTGCATTACGACGGGCCGTCTCATTTATGTCCTGTATGTTTTCTCTTCCTCAATTCTCACTTGTTTTACAAAGTTTCTGTCTTTTCTAATTGTAAGTTTCCACACGTCATTGAGATATGACGCTCTTATGGCAAGCCATATTACTTTTAAAAAAGATTTTCTGATATCACGAATTCCCTTTCGTGATATCAAAAATTCGAATTTCTGATATCACAAATTCAATTTTTGATATCACAAATACCCATTGGTTTATCACGTAAAACCAATTTTTGATATCACGAAATCGAATTAGTGATATCACAAATTCAATTCGTGATATCACGAATTCAATTAGAGATATCACGAATTCACATTCTTGATATCAAGAAATACATTTTGTGATATCACTAATTCCAATTTGTGATATCATTAATTTACATGGAATTTCAGCAGATATCTTTCGCAAAGAAATAATCTGATTTCGAGCATTAGTTTTGCGCTGAAATTCAACCGTAAATTCTAGCGTTAGTTGAGGGCAGAAATACACAGGGAATTCGAGCTTTAGTTCAGTGCAGAAAACCAACTTGAATTTGAGCGTTAGTTGAGCGCAGAAATACAAAGTGAATTCGAGCATTAGTTTTGCGCTGAAATTCAACTGTGAATTCGAGCGTTAGTTGAGCGCAGAAATACACAGGGAATTCGAGCATTAGTTTTGCGCTGAAATTCAGCTGTGAATTCGAGCGTTAGTTGAGCGCAGAAACAGACAGGGAATTCGAGCATTAGTTTTGCGCTGAAATTCAGCTGTGAATTCGAGCGTTAGTTGAGCGCAGAAACACACAGCGAATTCGAGCATTAGTTTTGCGCTGAAATTCAACTGTGAATTCGAGCGTTAGTTGAGCGCAGAAATACACAGCGAATTCGAGCATTAGTTTTGCGCTGAAATCCAACTGTGAATTCGAGCGTTAGTTGAGCGCAGAAATACACAAGGAATTCGAGCATTAGTTTTGCGCTGAAATTCAACTGTGAATTCGAGCGTTAGTTGAGCGCAGAAATACACTGTGAATTCGAGCATTAGTTTAGCGCAGATATTCCTATGGAATTTCAGGTGTTATCTTTACATAGTATATAACGATATCACTTCGGTGATCCCTCGCATTTATCCCCAAGTTGAATTATCCTTCGGGTTTATGCCAGGTTCAAGTGTGTGCGTGTGTGTCACACACAAACACACTGCTATAGCTTCTGACCACCCGAGCATTGAGAATTAAGGGTTTCTGGGACGAACACTGCACTAGGGCTTTCTATAGCTCAGTCGGTAGAGCACCGGTCTAGCAATCCGGAGGTCTCGGGTTCGAATCCCGATGGAATCCCATTTTCTTTGCTCACTTTTCCACTAATAATTTATATTCTTTCTGGTCAGTTTATTCTGTCTTTATTTATATAACGATAGTTACAAAAAACCCTAAATGAAGAGTTTTGGCAACTCGTCTTCATTTAAAGTGATTAGGAATTGGTTTTAAAAGAATCGATGAAAATAAATCGTTTAGCAACATATCTAAAATGCCATTATTGATATGTTGTCAATTACTTCAAAGTCATTATTATATTCTTATTTTTCTCCATTTCTCGCCACTGATTTGGCAGAGACTGGTTGACTTACAACTTTTGTTTGCGTTTCTCTTTACTCTGTCATGTGAAAGATACTCTCTCCCGACCTCCCCCTGTTACTCCTCCGAGTTAATAAGAGAGATTTCTCATTGCGCAGATTAACAAAATTGAAGTCCTTCGTACCACTGCTTTTTTCTTACTACAAATTCTAACTGTTTGTTTGCCATGCATACTGCTGCATAAAATCCTCATAAGATCTGGATATCTTCACTCTTCTTGATCTGGTCTGAAGACTTTTGGGCTTGTGCATTCCAGTTTTGTTCTCCCCGGTTTTGGTTCTTGAATAAACTTGCCTATATAATTACACTTTAAATTATTTTGCAAAATCATAAACATATTGGGGCAGGCAAGCTGTACACCCAACACTATTGGTCTTAATGGATACACCCCTTTGTTCTGGAGGACTGATTTTGAGGAGTGAGAAAATGTCTTTAGGAGAAACACGTTGCTTTATGTGACCACCAGCCGACACCAGTGGTGGACATTTGACAAGTTTACGACTCCCTCTCGCACCCTGCATGACTCACAGTCTCTCTATCTTATTCTCCGCTGCTGACATACACAGACCAGAGGGGTGATTGCCCTCGGTCGGTCCTCCGCAATACAAACACATGGTATGCTTTTATAACACACATACACATACAACCACACATAATTATCATCGATTTGGTGGAAGAGTCTTACTGTATATAAAGGGGATTACCACATGAAAAATGGGGGGGGGGGGTGTATAATGATTAACAATAATGTAGTAATAGATGACAATTTGAGGACCAAAACAATGAATTAAATGTAGGCCCTAAGTGAACATAGTATCATTGAATTCATGATAACATGTTGCAAAACAATAATTGATTTGTAGCAATAATTCAGCGAATATACCTTGATGATCATTTAGGGAATGATGGATGTGTAAATCTCTCATATATAGTTTGTATTTTGAACATTGTTCTAAAAAAAAGTTAGCAGTATAATATAGGCCTACCTTCCATCTGAATATCAGCTCAAAAGTAATGTTCCAATTCCCTGTGTATTCTGCGCTAAAAAAGAAAAAAAAACGCTCGAATTCACAGTTGAATTCCAGGGCAAAACTAACTATCGAATTCCCTTTGTATTTCTGCGCTAAACGAATGCTCGAATTCACAGCGATTTCCTGCACTGAACTGACGCTCGAACTCCCTGTGTATATCAGCGCTCAACTAACGCTCGAATTAACAGGTGAATTTCAGCGCAAAACTAACGTTCGAATTCACTTTGTATTTCTGCGCTAAACTAATGCTCGAATTCACAGCGATTTTCTGCACTGAACTAACGCTCGAAACCCCTGTGTATTTCTGCGCTCAACTAACGCTCGAATTCACAGTTGAATTTCAGCGCAAAACTAACGCTCGAATTCACTTTGTATTTCTGCGCTCAACTAACGCTCGAATTCACAGGGATTTACTGCACTGAACTAACGCTCGAAATCCCTGTGTATATCTGCGCTCAACTAACGCTCGAATTCACGGTTGAATTTCAACGCAAAACTAACGCTCGAATTCACTTTGTGTTTCTGCGCTCAACTAACGCTCGAAATCACAGTCGATTTTCAGCGCAAAACTAACGCTCGAATTCACTTTGTATTTCTGCGCTCAACTAACGCTCGAATTCACAGGGATTTACTGCACTGACCTAACGCTCGAATTCCCCGTGTATTTCTGCGCTAAACTAACGCTCGAATTCACAGTTGAATTTCAGCGCAAAACTAACGCTCGAATTCCCTGTGAATTACTGATATCACAAATTCGATTTTGTGATATCAATAATTCAATTCGTGATATCACAAAATAGAATTTGTGATATCAGAAATTCGCATTCGTGATATCACAAATAAGAATTGTTGATATCATAAATTCAAATTAGTGATATCACAAATTTATTTCGTGATATCACAAATTCGAATTTGTTATATCAAAAAATAATTTTGTGATATCACGCATCACCATTGGTTTTTCACGTGAAACCTATTTTTGATATCAAGAATTCGAATTTCTGATATCACAAATTCATTTAGTGATATCTCAAATTGAATTTTAGATATCACTAATTCGAATTTCTGATATCACAAATTGAATTTGTGATATCAAGAATGGATTTTGTGATATCACAAATTCGATTTCTTGATATCACAAATTAAGTTCATGTGCTACACTTACGGGAATTTGTGATATCACAAATTTGATTCTTGATATAAATTGAATTCTTGATATCAAAAATTTGATTTTATGATATCACAAAATGGAATTTGTGATATCAGAAATTAACTTTAAATGTAAAAAAGGCTTGCCATACGCTCTTCAGACACACATTGGCAACTATATACTGGAAATCAACGATATTTTCTCATACCATGGACAAGAAATCATTTTAGGGCAATGTCATTTGGCAAACAATAATCATTTCCCACTTCATGGCTATAACTCTGTCCAACAAGTTTGAAAAGCAGCAAAAGTCTATTGTAAGGCTCGTATTTTATACGATAATGATGACAAATACCGTGACCTGCAAGTATTATACATTTTCTTTCAAGTCCAAACTCTTTCTGCTCTTGTCCTGGTATTACTTTGCAGTATCACGAGGCTTCTCGTTGGGATGAGCGGAGCTCTGTCACATCTTTCTGGGGTTCCGTTTCGGATGTCGACGAGTGCCTCTTCAACGAAGACATTAGTCTTTACAGCCAGAGTTTCAGTAATATATCGAATTTGTCTCTTCTCGACGAAGAGGAGTATGCTCGGAAAAGTCACGACAGGCAGGGTGACAACAGTGATGACGAGGAAGACGATTTTTCCTCCATCAGTCCGAGCGAACTCTCCGAACTTCTGCGCACGTCTTCAGAAGACGAGGACTTTGAAAGCGATGACGACGATGTGTTTACAACAGTAACAGACTTAACAGACTTCGACAGTGACTCCTCCGACCTCTCGCTCTCGGATGAAGATATTTCCGGCGATGTTGAAGGAGTATATGCAGGACAATATTATTCAAACAGCATCGTCATCGATATCGTAGACATGCTGATCAATGAAGCAGTCTGTGGCTTGGTCCAGAATTCATGAGGAGATATGCACTACACAGATTGAATTGCTTACATGTGGCATGATTTTCAGAAATAAATGACATCATTCAAACGATACTTTCCTGAGTACCTCTGGTCCCTTACTTGTGCTCTATGCGTTTACCGTGAAGTGAAGTATAAGGTAAAGATAGCAGATGAAGGGGGCGAAATGGGGTTTTAGACGTCTCTGGTTCATTTGAGACTCAGAGATTTGCAACGAGTTTTGCAACCAACATACATTCCAGGCCTTGTCTAAGCTAATTTCGAAAAGCACTGATACGTGTTTTGATATGCCTGCATGTATAGTTCAGAGTTACACATGCAGTGTACATCAAGCACGTAGAGCCCCTTAATGTTCTGATTGCCTTGTTTGAAATGTAGGCAGGCAAAGAATTTGGTTTCTTCCAGCAAATCTCGACCAGAAAGTTAATACTAAAGGCATTGCATGTGCCGGGCAGAGACAAATAATAGCAGATCACGGATCTTATATCATTGAAAGAAGTCATAAACAGTGTGTAGCCCTTTCATTCAAATATCGGAAAGGAAATGAAAAAGAAAGAAAAAAGAAAGGAAAAAAGGATTGACTTTCAAACTTTTTCCTGATCTCCACACTCGTTCCCTAAAATAAACCCTCCTTAAGGAAAGCAATGGACAAACATTGTGTGATAAATGGGTCTCAGTCAGGCTATCCAATACACCAATGTTATGGCTGTTGCAGATTTATACTTTGTTGATATCTGTGAATGATCATTAATATTTCCGTTTTTGTGAATAACGTCATATTTCTGTGGATAAGAAGTAAAGAAAGCTTTATGTTTTATATCCATACGCGTTGAAGTTGCCTCTTATACAGGTTTACATGTATAATGGAATTAAAGAGAAATAGTAGGTCTTTAAGACATCAATTTTCATCAAACTGTAGCAAATAAGCAAGAGAAATTCCAGATGATCTTTGAAGCCACCAACTTTCCTGATAAATGACATGAAAAGGCCGACATGACATAATGACAGCGAGATATTATGTTCAGAGAAGGACACCCAGTGCTTGCATTATTTGCTGCCTACCAGAATATCGATGACGTTACAAATGCGCTTACTCAGTGTTTCGTCATAATCAATTCTACTGCAAACGCGCAGCGCGTATTAAACTCGGCGTAGCTACGTGTGAATATCTGTGACGAAATAATGCAAGCACGCAGTATTTCTGTTTACATAACAACGAAATTCTACAGTACTTGTCCATTCCTAGTGAATTCCTCTTGCTATTCGTACACTTTTGATGGTGTTCTCTTAGCTTGATATCGAAATGTCTACGTTTTCCGAGCTATCTCGCGGTCGGCGATTTTGGGCTCGACTCCGTAGTTCGCTGACAAGATCTTTCAGCAAATTGTGTTGTGTCACTGCAGGTAATGTATTTCCTGGCATGCACAAACAATCTCAACATGCCACACTTTCCATCCGTGCATGATAATCCAGGTCTTGTATGGATTCTGTGATGAGAGTAGTAAATGTTCAGATTATTGCAGAATTATGATCTCTCTTCTCAGCACATTTGATGGGGGTTGATCAAATTAAAATCACCATTTTCGACTAACTCATATAGAAGAATTTCCAGAATAGAAATATATTTCAAGAAAGAATAAATCTTATCCAAACATTGTCGAATGAGAATGAAAATGTCACTTTCATATTTGAGGAAACTAAAATCTGTTCTGTTTTGACCTTGCTTTTCTTAAGGTTCTGGTGACAACCATAACGGAAAGCAGGGCACAGTCCTGAGTGCCAAAGATGTCTGTATGGTGAGTTTGCATTACGACGGGCCGTCTCATTTATGTCCTGTATGTTTTCTCTTCCTCAATTCTCACTTGTTTTACAAAGTTTCTGTCTTTTCTAATTGTAAGTTTCCACACGTCATTGAGATATGACGCTCTTCAGACACACATTGGCAACTATATACTGGAAATCAACGATATTTTCTCATACCATGGACAAGAAATCATTTTAGGGCAATGTCATTTGGCAAACAATAATCATTTCCCACTTCATGGCTATAACTCTGTCCAACAAGTTTCAAAAGCAGCAAAAGTCTATTGTAAGGCTCGTATTTTATACGATAATGATGACAAATACCGTGACCTGCAAGTATTATACATTTTCTTTCAAGTCCAAACTCTTTCTGCTCTTGTCCTGGTATTACTTTGCAGTATCACGAGGCTTCTCGTTGGGATGAGCGGAGCTCTGTCACATCTTTCTGGGGTTCCGTTTCGGATGTCGACGAGTGCCTCTTCAACGAAGACATTAGTCTTTACAGCCAGAGTTTCAGTAATATATCGAATTTGTCTCTTCTCGACGAAGAGGAGTATGCACGGAAAAGTCACGACAGGCAGGGTGACAACAGTGATGACGAGGAAGACGATTTTTCCTCCATCAGTCCGAGCGAACTCTCCGAACTTCTGCGCACGTCTTCAGAAGACGAGGACTTTGAAAGCGATGACGACGATGTGTTTACAACAGTAACAGACTTAACAGACTTCGACAGTGACTCCTCCGACCTGTCGCTCTCGGATGAAGATATTTCCGGCGATGTTGAAGGAGTATATGCAGGACAATATTATTCAAACAGCATCGTCATCGATATCGTAGACATGCTGATCAATGAAGCAGTCTGTGGCTTGGTCCAGAATTCATGAGGAGATATGCACTACACAGATTGAATTGCTGACATGTGGCATGATTTTCAGAAATAAATGACATCATTCAAACGATACTTTCCTGAGTACCTCTGGTCCCTTACTTGTGCTCTATGCGTTTACCGTGAAGTGAAGTATAAGGTAAAGATAGCAGATGAAGGGGGCGAAATGGGGTTTTAGACGTCTCTGGTTCATTTGAGACTCAGAGATTTGCAACGAGTTTTGCAACCAACATACATTCCAGGCCTTGTCTAAGCTAATTTCGAAAAGCACTGATACGTGTTTTGATATGCCTGCATGTATAGTTCAGAGTTACACATGCAGTGTACATCAAGCACGTAGAGCCCCTTAATGTTCTGATTGCCTTGTTTGAAATGTAGGCAGGCAAAGAATTTGGTTTCTTCCAGCAAATCTCGATCAGAAAGTTAATACTAAAGGCATTGCATGTGCCGGGCAGAGACAAATAATAGCAGATCACGGATCTTATATCATTGAAAGAAGTCATAAACAGTGTGTAGCCCTTTCATTCAAATATCGGAAAGGAAATGAAAAAGAAAGAAAAAAGAAAGGAAAAAAGGATTGACTTTCAAACTTTTTCCTGATCTCCACACTCGTTCCCTAAAATAAACCCTCCTTAAGGAAAGCAATGGACAAACATTGTGTGATAAATGGGTCTCAGTCAGGCTATCCAATACACCAATGTTATGGCTGTTGCAGATTTATACTTTGTTGATATCTGTGAATGATCATTAATATTTCCGTTTTTGTGAATAACGTCATATTTCTGTGGATAAGAAGTAAAGAAAGCTTTATGTTTTATATCCATACGCGTTGAAGTTGCCTCTTATACAGGTTTACATGTATAATGGAGTTAAAGAGAAATAGTAGGTCTTTAAGACATCAATTTTCATCAAACTGTAGCAAATAAGCAAGAGAAATTCCAGATGATCTTTGAAGCCACCAACTTTTCTGATAAATGACATGAAAAGGTCGACATGACATAATGACAGCGAGATATTATGTTCAGAGAAGGACACCCAGTGCTTGCATTATTTGCTGCCTACCAGAATATCGATGACGTTACAAATGCGCTTACTCAGTGTTTCGTCATAATCAATTCTACTGCAAACGCGCAGCGCGTATTAAACTCGGCGTAGCTACGTGTGAATATCTGTGACGAAATAATGCAAGCACGCAGTATTTCTGTTTACATAACAACGAAATTCTACAGTACTTGTCCATTCCTAGTGAATTCCTCTTGCTATTCGTACACTTTTGATGGTGTTCTCTTAGCTTGATATCGAAATGTCTACGTTTTCCGAGCTATCTCGCGGTCGGCGATTTTGGGCTCGACTCCGTAGTTCGCTGACAAGATCTTTACATGTATAATGGAGTTAAAGAGAAATAGTAGGTCTTTAAGACATCAATTTTCATCAAACTGTAGCAAATAAGCAAGAGAAATTCCAGATGATCTTTGAAGCCACCAACTTTTCTGATAAATGACATGAAAAGGTCGACATGACATAATGACAGCGAGATATTATGTTCAGAGAAGGACACCCAGTGCTTGCATTATTTGCTGCCTACCAGAATATCGATGACGTTACAAATGCGCTTACTCAGTGTTTCGTCATAATCAATTCTACTGCAAACGCGCAGCGCGTATTAAACTCGGCGTAGCTACGTGTGAATATCTGTGACGAAATAATGCAAGCACGCAGTATTTCTGTTTACATAACAACGAAATTCTACAGTACTTGTCCATTCCTAGTGAATTCCTCTTGCTATTCGTACACTTTTGATGGTGTTCTCTTAGCTTGATATCGAAATGTCTACGTTTTCCGAGCTATCTCGCGGTCGGCGATTTTGGGCTCGACTCCGTAGTTCGCTGACAAGATCTTTCAGCAAATTGTGTTGTGTCACTGCAGGTAATGTATTTCCTGGCATGCACAAACAATCTCAACATGCCACACTTTCCATCCGTGCATGATAATCCAGGTCTTGTATAGATTCTGTGATGAGAGTAGTAAATGTTCAGATTATTGCAGAATTATGATCTCTCTTCTCAGCACATTTGATGGGGGTTGATCAAATTAAAATCACCATTTTCGACTAACTCATATAGAAGAATTTCCAGAATAGAAATATATTTCAAGAAAGAATAAATCTTATCCAAACATTGTCGAATGAGAATGAAAATGTCACTTTCATATTTGAGGAAACTAAAATCTCTTCTGTTTTGACCTTGCTTTTCTTAAGGTTCTGGTGACAACCATAACGGAAAGCAGGGCACAGTCCTGAGTGCCAAAGATGTCTGTATGGTGAGTTTGCATTACGACGGGCCGTCTCATTTATGTCCTGTATGTTTTCTCTTCCTCAATTCTCACTTGTTTTACAAAGTTTCTGTCTTTTCTAATTGTAAGTTTCCACACGTCATTGAGATATGACGCTCTTCAGACACACATTGGCAACTATATACTGGAAATCAACGATATTTTCTCATACCATGGACAAGAAATCATTTTAGGGCAATGTCATTTGGCAAACAATAATCATTTCCCACTTCATGGCTATAACTCTGTCCAACAAGTTTCAAAAGCAGCAAAAGTCTATTGTAAGGCTCGTATTTTATACGATAATGATGACAAATACCGTGACCTGCAAGTATTATACATTTTCTTTCAAGTCCAAACTCTTTCTGCTCTTGTCCTGGTATTACTTTGCAGTATCACGAGGCTTCTCGTTGGGATGAGCGGAGCTCTGTCACATCTTTCTGGGGTTCCGTTTCGGATGTCGACGAGTGCCTCTTCAACGAAGACATCAGTCTTTACAGCCAGAGTTTCAGTAATATATCGAATTTGTCTCTTCTCGACGAAGAGGAGTATGCTCGGAAAAGTCACGACAGGCAGGGTGACAACAGTGATGACGAGGAAGACGATTTTTCCTCCATCAGTCCGAGCGAACTCTCCGAACTTCTGCGCACGTCTTCAGAAGACGAGGACTTTGAAAGCGATGACGACGATGTGTTTACAACAGTAACAGACTTAACAGACTTCGACAGTGACTCCTCCGACCTCTCGCTCTCGGATGAAGATATTTCCGGCGATGTTGAAGGAGTATATGCAGGACAATATTATTCAAACAGCATCGTCATCGATATCGTAGACATGCTGATCAATGAAGCAGTCTGTGGCTTGGTCCAGAATTCATGAGGAGATATGCACTACACAGATTGAATTGCTTACATGTGGCATGATTTTCAGAAATAAATGACATCATTCAAACGATACTTTCCTGAGTACCTCTGGTCCCTTACTTGTGCTCTATGCGTTTACCGTGAAGTGAAGTATAAGGTAAAGATAGCAGATGAAGGGGGCGAAATGGGGTTTTAGACGTCTCTGGTTCATTTGAGACTCAGAGATTTGCAACGAGTTTTGCAACCAACATACATTCCAGGCCTTGTCTAAGCTAATTTCGAAAAGCACTGATACGTGTTTTGATATGCCTGCATGTATAGTTCAGAGTTACACATGCAGTGTACATCAAGCACGTAGAGCCCCTTAATGTTCTGATTGCCTTGTTTGAAATGTAGGCAGGCAAAGAATTTGGTTTCTTCCAGCAAATCTCGATCAGAAAGTTAATACTAAAGGCATTGCATGTGCCGGGCAGAGACAAATAATAGCAGATCACGGATCTTATATCATTGAAAGAAGTCATAAACAGTGTGTAGCCCTTTCATTCAAATATCGGAAAGGAAATAAAAAAGAAAGAAAAAAGAAAGGAAAAAAGGATTGACTTTCAAACTTTTTCCTGATCTCCACACTCGTTCCCTAAAATAAACCCTCCTTAAGGATAGCAATGGACAAACATTGTGTGATAAATGGGTCTCAGTCAGGCTATCCAATACACCAATGTTATGGCTGTTGCAGATTTATACTTTGTTGATATCTGTGAATGATCATTAATATTTCCGTTTTTGTGAATAACGTCATATTTCTGTGGATAAGAAGTAAAGAAAGCTTTATGTTTTATATCCATACGCGTTGAAATTGCCTCTTATACAGGTTTACATGTATAATGGAATTAAAGAGAAATAGTAGGTCTTTAAGACATCAATTTTCATCAAACTGTAGCAAATAAGCAAGAGAAATTCCAGATGATCTTGGAAGCCACCAACTTTTCTGATAAATGACATGAAAAGGTCGACATGACATAATGACAGCGAGATATTATGTTCAGAGAAGGACACCCAGTGCTTGCATTATTTGCTGCCTACCAGAATATCGATGACGTTACAAATGCGCTTACTCAGTGTTTCGTCATAATCAATTCTACTGCAAACGCGCAGCGCGTATTAAACTCGGCGTAGCTACATGTGAATATCTGTGACGAAATAATGCAAGCACGCAGTATTTCTGTTTACATAACAACGAAATTCTACAGTACTTGTCCATTCCTAGTGAATTCCTCTTGCTATTCGTACACTTTTGATGGTGTTCTCTTAGCTTGATATCGAAATGTCTACGTTTTCCGAGCTATCTCGCGGTCGGCGATTTTGGGCTCGACTCCGTAGTTCGCTGACAAGATCTTTCAGCAAATTGTGTTGTGTCACTGCAGGTAATGTATTTCCTGGCATGCACAAACAATCTCAACATGCCACACTTTCCATCCGTGCATGATAATCCAGGTCTTGTATAGATTCTGTGATGAGAGTAGTAAATGTTCAGATTATTGCAGAATTATGATCTCTCTTCTCAGCACATTTGATGGGGGTTGATCAAATTAAAATCACCATTTTCGACTAACTCATATAGAAGAATTTCCAGAATAGAAATATATTTCAAGAAAGAATAAATCTTATCCAAACATTGTCGAATGAGAATGAAAATGTCACTTTCATATTTGAGGAAACTAAAATCTCTTCTGTTTTGACCTTGCTTTTCTTAAGGTTCTGGTGACAACCATAACGGAAAGCAGGGCACAGTCCTGAGTGCCAAAGATGTCTGTATGGTGAGTTTGCATTACGACGGGCCGTCTCATTTATGTCCTGTATGTTTTCTCTTCCTCAATTCTCACTTGTTTTACAAAGTTTCTGTCTTTTCTAATTGTAAGTTTCCACACGTCATTGAGATATGACGCTCTTCAGACACACATTGGCAACTATATACTGGAAATCAACGATATTTTCTCATACCATGGACAAGAAATCATTTTAGGGCAATGTCATTTGGCAAACAATAATCATTTCCCACTTCATGGCTATAACTCTGTCCAACAAGTTTCAAAAGCAGCAAAAGTCTATTGTAAGGCTCGTATTTTATACGATAATGATGACAAATACCGTGACCTGCAAGTATTATACATTTTCTTTCAAGTCCAAACTCTTTCTGCTCTTGTCCTGGTATTACTTTGCAGTATCACGAGGCTTCTCGTTGGGATGAGCGGAGCTCTGTCACATCTTTCTGGGGTTCCGTTTCGGATGTCGACGAGTGCCTCTTCAACGAAGACATTAGTCTTTACAGCCAGAGTTTCAGTAATATATCGAATTTGTCTCTTCTCGACGAAGAGGAGTATGCACGGAAAAGTCACGACAGGCAGGGTGACAACAGTGATGACGAGGAAGACGATTTTTCCTCCATCAGTCCGAGCGAACTCTCCGAACTTCTGCGCACGTCTTCAGAAGACGAGGACTTTGAAAGCGATGACGACGATGTGTTTACAACAGTAACAGACTTAACAGACTTCGACAGTGACTCCTCCGACCTGTCGCTCTCGGATGAAGATATTTCCGGCGATGTTGAAGGAGTATATGCAGGACAATATTATTCAAACAGCATCGTCATCGATATCGTAGACATGCTGATCAATGAAGCAGTCTGTGGCTTGGTCCAGAATTCATGAGGAGATATGCACTACACAGATTGAATTGCTTACATGTGGCATGATTTTCAGAAATAAATGACATCATTCAAACGATACTTTCCTGAGTACCTCTGGTCCCTTACTTGTGCTCTATGCGTTTACCGTGAAGTGAAGTATAAGGTAAAGATAGCAGATGAAGGGGGCGAAATGGGGTTTTAGACGTCTCTGGTTCATTTGAGACTCAGAGATTTGCAACGAGTTTTGCAACCAACATACATTCCAGGCCTTGTCTAAGCTAATTTCGAAAAGCACTGATACGTGTTTTGATATGCCTGCATGTATAGTTCAGAGTTACACATGCAGTGTACATCAAGCACGTAGAGCCCCTTAATGTTCTGATTGCCTTGTTTGAAATGTAGGCAGGCAAAGAATTTGGTTTCTTCCAGCAAATCTCGATCAGAAAGTTAATACTAAAGGCATTGCATGTGCCGGGCAGAGACAAATAATAGCAGATCACGGATCTTATATCATTGAAAGAAGTCATAAACAGTGTGTAGCCCTTTCATTCAAATATCGGAAAGGAAATAAAAAAGAAAGAAAAAAGAAAGGAAAAAAGGATTGACTTTCAAACTTTTTCCTGATCTCCACACTCGTTCCCTAAAATAAACCCTCCTTAAGGAAAGCAATGGACAAACATTGTGTGATAAATGGGTCTCAGTCAGGCTATCCAATACACCAATGTTATGGCTGTTGCAGATTTATACTTTGTTGATATCTGTGAATGATCATTAATATTTCCGTTTTTGTGAATAACGTCATATTTCTGTGGATAAGAAGTAAAGAAAGCTTTATGTTTTATATCCATACGCGTTGAAATTGCCTCTTATACAGGTTTACATGTATAATGGAATTAAAGAGAAATAGTAGGTCTTTAAGACATCAATTTTCATCAAACTGTAGCAAATAAGCAAGAGAAATTCCAGATGATCTTGGAAGCCACCAACTTTTCTGATAAATGACATGAAAAGGTCGACATGACATAATGACAGCGAGATATTATGTTCAGAGAAGGACACCCAGTGCTTGCATTATTTGCTGCCTACCAGAATATCGATGACGTTACAAATGCGCTTACTCAGTGTTTCGTCATAATCAATTCTACTGCAAACGCGCAGCGCGTATTAAACTCGGCGTAGCTACATGTGAATATCTGTGACGAAATAATGCAAGCACGCAGTATTTCTGTTTACATAACAACGAAATTCTACAGTACTTGTCCATTCCTAGTGAATTCCTCTTGCTATTCGTACACTTTTGATGGTGTTCTCTTAGCTTGATATCGAAATGTCTACGTTTTCCGAGCTATCTCGCGGTCGGCGATTTTGGGCTCGACTCCGTAGTTCGCTGACAAGATCTTTCAGCAAATTGTGTTGTGTCACTGCAGGTAATGTATTTCCTGGCATGCACAAACAATCTCAACATGCCACACTTTCCATCCGTGCATGATAATCCAGGTCTTGTATAGATTCTGTGATGAGAGTAGTAAATGTTCAGATTATTGCAGAATTATGATCTCTCTTCTCAGCACATTTGATGGGGGTTGATCAAATTAAAATCACCATTTTCGACTAACTCATATAGAAGAATTTCCAGAATAGAAATATATTTCAAGAAAGAATAAATCTTATCCAAACATTGTCGAATGAGAATGAAAATGTCACTTTCATATTTGAGGAAACTAAAATCTCTTCTGTTTTGACCTTGCTTTTCTTAAGGTTCTGGTGACAACCATAACGGAAAGCAGGGCACAGTCCTGAGTGCCAAAGATGTCTGTATGGTGAGTTTGCATTACGACGGGCCGTCTCATTTATGTCCTGTATGTTTTCTCTTCCTCAATTCTCACTTGTTTTACAAAGTTTCTGTCTTTTCTAATTGTAAGTTTCCACACGTCATTGAGATATGACGCTCTTCAGACACACATTGGCAACTATATACTGGAAATCAACGATATTTTCTCATACCATGGACAAGAAATCATTTTAGGGCAATGTCATTTGGCAAACAATAATCATTTCCCACTTCATGGCTATAACTCTGTCCAACAAGTTTGAAAAGCAGCAAAAGTCTATTGTAAGGCTCGTATTTTATACGATAATGATGACAAATACCGTGACCTGCAAGTATTATACATTTTCTTTCAAGTCCAAACTCTTTCTGCTCTTGTCCTGGTATTACTTTGCAGTATCACGAGGCTTCTCGTTGGGATGAGCGGAGCTCTGTCACATCTTTCTGGGGTTCCGTTTCGGATGTCGACGAGTGCCTCTTCAACGAAGACATTAGTCTTTACAGCCAGAGTTTCAGTAATATATCGAATTTGTCTCTTCTCGACGAAGAGGAGTATGCACGGAAAAGTCACGACAGGCAGGGTGACAACAGTGATGACGAGGAAGACGATTTTTCCTCCATCAGTCCGAGCGAACTCTCCGAACTTCTGCGCACGTCTTCAGAAGACGAGGACTTTGAAAGCGATGACGACGATGTGTTTACAACAGTAACAGACTTAACAGACTTCGACAGTGACTCCTCCGACCTGTCGCTCTCGGATGAAGATATTTCCGGCGATGTTGAAGGAGTATATGCAGGACAATATTATTCAAACAGCATCGTCATCGATATCGTAGACATGCTGATCAATGAAGCAGTCTGTGGCTTGGTCCAGAATTCATGAGGAGATATGCACTACACAGATTGAATTGCTTACATGTGGCATGATTTTCAGAAATAAATGACATCATTCAAACGATACTTTCCTGAGTACCTCTGGTCCCTTACTTGTGCTCTATGCGTTTACCGTGAAGTGAAGTATAAGGTAAAGATAGCAGATGAAGGGGGCGAAATGGGGTTTTAGACGTCTCTGGTTCATTTGAGACTCAGAGATTTGCAACGAGTTTTGCAACCAACATACATTCCAGGCCTTGTCTAAGCTAATTTCGAAAAGCACTGATACGTGTTTTGATATGCCTGCATGTATAGTTCAGAGTTACACATGCAGTGTACATCAAGCACGTAGAGCCCCTTAATGTTCTGATTGCCTTGTTTGAAATGTAGGCAGGCAAAGAATTTGGTTTCTTCCAGCAAATCTCGATCAGAAAGTTAATACTAAAGGCATTGCATGTGCCGGGCAGAGACAAATAATAGCAGATCACGGATCTTATATCATTGAAAGAAGTCATAAACAGTGTGTAGCCCTTTCATTCAAATATCGGAAAGGAAATAAAAAAGAAAGAAAAAAGAAAGGAAAAAAGGATTGACTTTCAAACTTTTTCCTGATCTCCACACTCGTTCCCTAAAATAAACCCTCCTTAAGGAAAGCAATGGACAAACATTGTGTGATAAATGGGTCTCAGTCAGGCTATCCAATACACCAATGTTATGGCTGTTGCAGATTTATACTTTGTTGATATCTGTGAATGATCATTAATATTTCCGTTTTTGTGAATAACGTCATATTTCTGTGGATAAGAAGTAAAGAAAGCTTTATGTTTTATATCCATACGCGTTGAAGTTGCCTCTTATACAGGTTTACATGTATAATGGAGTTAAAGAGAAATAGTAGGTCTTTAAGACATCAATTTTCATCAAACTGTAGCAAATAAGCAAGAGAAATTCCAGATGATCTTTGAAGCCACCAACTTTTCTGATAAATGACATGAAAAGGTCGACATGACATAATGACAGCGAGATATTATGTTCAGAGAAGGACACCCAGTGCTTGCATTATTTGCTGCCTACCAGAATATCGATGACGTTACAAATGCGCTTACTCAGTGTTTCGTCATAATCAATTCTACTGCAAACGCGCAGCGCGTATTAAACTCGGCGTAGCTACGTGTGAATATCTGTGACGAAATAATGCAAGCACGCAGTATTTCTGTTTACATAACAACGAAATTCTACAGTACTTGTCCATTCCTAGTGAATTCCTCTTGCTATTCGTACACTTTTGATGGTGTTCTCTTAGCTTGATATCGAAATGTCTACGTTTTCCGAGCTATCTCGCGGTCGGCGATTTTGGGCTCGACTCCGTAGTTCGCTGACAAGATCTTTCAGCAAATTGTGTTGTGTCACTGCAGGTAATGTATTTCCTGGCATGCACAAACAATCTCAACATGCCACACTTTCCATCCGTGCATGATAATCCAGGTCTTGTATAGATTCTGTGATGAGAGTAGTAAATGTTCAGATTATTGCAGAATTATGATCTCTCTTCTCAGCACATTTGATGGGGGTTGATCAAATTAAAATCACCATTTTCGACTAACTCATATAGAAGAATTTCCAGAATAGAAATATATTTCAAGAAAGAATAAATCTTATCCAAACATTGTCGAATGAGAATGAAAATGTCACTTTCATATTTGAGGAAACTAAAATCTCTTCTGTTTTGACCTTGCTTTTCTTAAGGTTCTGGTGACAACCATAACGGAAAGCAGGGCACAGTCCTGAGTGCCAAAGATGTCTGTATGGTGAGTTTGCATTACGACGGGCCGTCTCATTTATGTCCTGTATGTTTTCTCTTCCTCAATTCTCACTTGTTTTACAAAGTTTCTGTCTTTTCTAATTGTAAGTTTCCACACGTCATTGAGATATGACGCTCTTCAGACACACATTGGCAACTATATACTGGAAATCAACGATATTTTCTCATACCATGGACAAGAAATCATTTTAGGGCAATGTCATTTGGCAAACAATAATCATTTCCCACTTCATGGCTATAACTCTGTCCAACAAGTTTGAAAAGCAGCAAAAGTCTATTGTAAGGCTCGTATTTTATACGATAATGATGACAAATACCGTGACCTGCAAGTATTATACATTTTCTTTCAAGTCCAAACTCTTTCTGCTCTTGTCCTGGTATTACTTTGCAGTATCACGAGGCTTCTCGTTGGGATGAGCGGAGCTCTGTCACATCTTTCTGGGGTTCCGTTTCGGATGTCGACGAGTGCCTCTTCAACGAAGACATTAGTCTTTACAGCCAGAGTTTCAGTAATATATCGAATTTGTCTCTTCTCGACGAAGAGGAGTATGCTCGGAAAAGTCACGACAGGCAGGGTGACAACAGTGATGACGAGGAAGACGATTTTTCCTCCATCAGTCCGAGCGAACTCTCCGAACTTCTGCGCACGTCTTCAGAAGACGAGGACTTTGAAAGCGATGACGACGATGTGTTTACAACAGTAACAGACTTAACAGACTTCGACAGTGACTCCTCCGACCTCTCGCTCTCGGATGAAGATATTTCCGGCGATGTTGAAGGAGTATATGCAGGACAATATTATTCAAACAGCATCGTCATCGATATCGTAGACATGCTGATCAATGAAGCAGTCTGTGGCTTGGTCCAGAATTCATGAGGAGATATGCACTACACAGATTGACTTGCTTACATGTGGCATGATTTTCAGAAATAAATGACATCATTCAAACGATACTTTCCTGAGTACCTCTGGTCCCTTACTTGTGCTCTATGCGTTTACCGTGAAGTGAAGTATAAGGTAAAGATAGCAGATGAAGGGGGCGAAATGGGGTTTTAGACGTCTCTGGTTCATTTGAGACTCAGAGATTTGCAACGAGTTTTGCAACCAACATACATTCCAGGCCTTGTCTAGGCTAATTTCGAAAAGCACTGATACGTGTTTTGATATGCCTGCATGTATAGTTCAGAGTTACACATGCAGTGTACATCAAGCACGTAGAGCCCCTTAATGTTCTGATTGCCTTGTTTGAAATGTAGGCAGGCAAAGAATTTGGTTTCTTCCAGCAAATCTCGATCAGAAAGTTAATACTAAAGGCATTACATGTGCCGGGCAGAGACAAATAATAGCAAATCACGGATCTTATATCATTGAAAGAAGTCATAAACAGTGTGTAGCCCTTTCATTCAAATATCGGAAAGGAAATGAAAAAGAAAGAAAAAGGAAAGGAAAAAAGGATTGACTTTCAAACTTTTTCCTGATCTCCACACTCGTTCCCTAAAATAAACCCTCCTTAAGGATAGCAATGGACAAACATTGTGTGATAAATGGGTCTCAGTCAGGCTATCCAATACACCAATGTTATGGCTGTTGCAGATTTATACTTTGTTGATATCTGTGAATGATCATTAATATTTCCGTTTTTGTGAATAACGTCATATTTCTGTGGATAAGAAGTAAAGAAAGCTTTATGTTTTATATCCATACGCGTTGAAATTGCCTCTTATACAGGTTTACATGTATAATGGAATTAAAGAGAAATAGTAGGTCTTTAAGACATCAATTTTCATCAAACTGTAGCAAATAAGCAAGAGAAATTCCAGATGATCTTGGAAGCCACCAACTTTTCTGATAAATGACATGAAAAGGTCGACATGACATAATGACAGCGAGATATTATGTTCAGAGAAGGACACCCAGTGCTTGCATTATTTGCTGCCTACCAGAATATCGATGACGTTACAAATGCGCTTACTCAGTGTTTCGTCATAATCAATTCTACTGCAAACGCGCAGCGCGTATTAAACTCGGCGTAGCTACATGTGAATATCTGTGACGAAATAATGCAAGCACGCAGTATTTCTGTTTACATAACAACGAAATTCTACAGTACTTGTCCATTCCTAGTGAATTCCTCTTGCTATTCGTACACTTTTGATGGTGTTCTCTTAGCTTGATATCGAAATGTCTACGTTTTCCGAGCTATCTCGCGGTCGGCGATTTTGGGCTCGACTCCGTAGTTCGCTGACAAGATCTTTCAGCAAATTGTGTTGTGTCACTGCAGGTAATGTATTTCTTGGCATGCACAAACAATCTCAACATGCCACACTTTCCATCCGTGCATGATAATCCAGGTCTTGTATAGATTCTGTGATGAGAGTAGTAAATGTTCAGATTATTGCAGAATTATGATCTCTCTTCTCAGCACATTTGATGGGGGTTGATCAAATTAAAATCACCATTTTCGACTAACTCATATAGAAGAATTTCCAGAATAGAAATATATTTCAAGAAAGAATAAATCTTATCCAAACATTGTCGAATGAGAATGAAAATGTCACTTTCATATTTGAGGAAACTAAAATCTCTTCTGTTTTGACCTTGCTTTTCTTAAGGTTCTGGTGACAACCATAACGGAAAGCAGGGCACAGTCCTGAGTGCCAAAGATGTCTGTATGGTGAGTTTGCATTACGACGGGCCGTCTCATTTATGTCCTGTATGTTTTCTCTTCCTCAATTCTCACTTGTTTTACAAAGTTTCTGTCTTTTCTAATTGTAAGTTTCCACACGTCATTGAGATATGACGCTCTTCAGACACACATTGGCAACTATATACTGGAAATCAACGATATTTTCTCATACCATGGACAAGAAATCATTTTAGGGCAATGTCATTTGGCAAACAATAATCATTTCCCACTTCATGGCTATAACTCTGTCCAACAAGTTTCAAAAGCAGCAAAAGTCTATTGTAAGGCTCGTATTTTATACGATAATGATGACAAATACCGTGACCTGCAAGTATTATACATTTTCTTTCAAGTCCAAACTCTTTCTGCTCTTGTCCTGGTATTACTTTGCAGTATCACGAGGCTTCTCGTTGGGATGAGCGGAGCTCTGTCACATCTTTCTGGGGTTCCGTTTCGGATGTCGACGAGTGCCTCTTCAACGAAGACATTAGTCTTTACAGCCAGAGTTTCAGTAATATATCGAATTTGTCTCTTCTCGACGAAGAGGAGTATGCTCGGAAAAGTCACGACAGGCAGGGTGACAACAGTGATGACGAGGAAGACGATTTTTCCTCCATCAGTCCGAGCGAACTCTCCGAACTTCTGCGCACGTCTTCAGAAGACGAGGACTTTGAAAGCGATGACGACGATGTGTTTACAACAGTAACAGACTTAACAGACTTCGACAGTGACTCCTCCGATCTCTCGCTCTCGGATGAAGATATTTCCGGCGATGTTGAAGGAGTATATGCAGGACAATATTATTCAAACAGCATCGTCATCGATATCGTAGACATGCTGATCAATGAAGCAGTCTGTGGCTTGGTCCAGAATTCATGAGGAGATATGCACTACACAGATTGAATTGCTTACATGTGGCATGATTTTCAGAAATAAATGACATCATTCAAACGATACTTTCCTGAGTACCTCTGGTCCCTTACTTGTGCTCTATGCGTTTACCGTGAAGTGAAGTATAAGGTAAAGATAGCAGATGAAGGGGGCGAAATGGGGTTTTAGACGTCTCTGGTTCATTTGAGACTCAGAGATTTGCAACGAGTTTTGCAACCAACATACATTCCAGGCCTTGTCTAAGCTAATTTCGAAAAGCACTGATACGTGTTTTGATATGCCTGCATGTATAGTTCAGAGTTACACATGCAGTGTACATCAAGCACGTAGAGCCCCTTAATGTTCTGATTGCCTTGTTTGAAATGTAGGCAGGCAAAGAATTTGGTTTCTTCCAGCAAATCTCGATCAGAAAGTTAATACTAAAGGCATTGCATGTGCCGGGCAGAGACAAATAATAGCAAATCACGGATCTTATATCATTGAAAGAAGTCATAAACAGTGTGTAGCCCTTTCATTCAAATATCGGAAAGGAAATGAAAAAGAAAGAAAAAGGAAAGGAAAAAAGGATTGACTTTCAAACTTTTTCCTGATCTCCACACTCGTTCCCTAAAATAAACCCTCCTTAAGGATAGCAATGGACAAACATTGTGTGATAAATGGGTCTCAGTCAGGCTATCCAATACACCAATGTTATGGCTGTTGCAGATTTATACTTTGTTGATATCTGTGAATGATCATTAATATTTCCGTTTTTGTGAATAACGTCATATTTCTGTGGATAAGAAGTAAAGAAAGCTTTATGTTTTATATCCATACGCGTTGAAATTGCCTCTTATACAGGTTTACATGTATAATGGAATTAAAGAGAAATAGTAGGTCTTTAAGACATCAATTTTCATCAAACTGTAGCAAATAAGCAAGAGAAATTCCAGATGATCTTGGAAGCCACCAACTTTTCTGATAAATGACATGAAAAGGTCGACATGACATAATGACAGCGAGATATTATGTTCAGAGAAGGACACCCAGTGCTTGCATTATTTGCTGCCTACCAGAATATCGATGACGTTACAAATGCGCTTACTCAGTGTTTCGTCATAATCAATTCTACTGCAAACGCGCAGCGCGTATTAAACTCGGCGTAGCTACATGTGAATATCTGTGACGAAATAATGCAAGCACGCAGTATTTCTGTTTACATAACAACGAAATTCTACAGTACTTGTCCATTCCTAGTGAATTCCTCTTGCTATTCGTACACTTTTGATGGTGTTCTCTTAGCTTGATATCGAAATGTCTACGTTTTCCGAGCTATCTCGCGGTCGGCGATTTTGGGCTCGACTCCGTAGTTCGCTGACAAGATCTTTCAGCAAATTGTGTTGTGTCACTGCAGGTAATGTATTTCCTGGCATACACAAACAATCTCAACATGCCACACTTTCCATCCGTGCATGATAATCCAGGTCTTGTATAGATTCTGTGATGAGAGTAGTAAATGTTCAGATTATTGCAGAATTATGATCTCTCTTCTCAGCACATTTGATGGGGGTTGATCAAATTAAAATCACCATTTTCGACTAACTCATATAGAAGAATTTCCAGAATAGAAATATATTTCAAGAAAGAATAAATCTTATCCAAACATTGTCGAATGAGAATGAAAATGTCACTTTCATATTTGAGGAAACTAAAATCTCTTCTGTTTTGACCTTGCTTTTCTTAAGGTTCTGGTGACAACCATAACGGAAAGCAGGGCACAGTCCTGAGTGCCAAAGATGTCTGTATGGTGAGTTTGCATTACGACGGGCCGTCTCATTTATGTCCTGTATGTTTTCTCTTCCTCAATTCTCACTTGTTTTACAAAGTTTCTGTCTTTTCTAATTGTAAGTTTCCACACGTCATTGAGATATGACGCTCTTCAGACACACATTGGCAACTATATACTGGAAATCAACGATATTTTCTCATACCATGGACAAGAAATCATTTTAGGGCAATGTCATTTGGCAAACAATAATCATTTCCCACTTCATGGCTATAACTCTGTCCAACAAGTCTGAAAAGCAGCAAAAGTCTATTGTAAGGCTCGTATTTTATACGATAATGATGACAAATACCGTGACCTGCAAGTATTATACATTTTCTTTCAAGTCCAAACTCTTTCTGCTCTTGTCCTGGTATTACTTTGCAGTATCACGAGGCTTCTCGTTGGGATGAGCGGAGCTCTGTCACATCTTTCTGGGGTTCCGTTTCGGATGTCGACGAGTGCCTCTTCAACGAAGACATTAGTCTTTACAGCCAGAGTTTCAGTAATATATCGAATTTGTCTCTTCTCGACGAAGAGGAGTATGCTCGGAAAAGTCACGACAGGCAGGGTGACAACAGTGATGACGAGGAAGACGATTTTTCCTCCATCAGTCCGAGCGAACTCTCCGAACTTCTGCGCACGTCTTCAGAAGACGAGGACTTTGAAAGCGATGACGACGATGTGTTTACAACAGTAACAGACTTAACAGACTTCGACAGTGACTCCTCCGACCTCTCGCTCTCGGATGAAGATATTTCCGGCGATGTTGAAGGAGTATATGCAGGACAATATTATTCAAACAGCATCGTCATCGATATCGTAGACATGCTGATCAATGAAGCAGTCTGTGGCTTGGTCCAGAATTCATGAGGAGATATGCACTACACAGATTGAATTGCTTACATGTGGCATGATTTTCAGAAATAAATGACATCATTCAAACGATACTTTCCTGAGTACCTCTGGTCCCTTACTTGTGCTCTATGCGTTTACCGTGAAGTGAAGTATAAGGTAAAGATAGCAGATGAAGGGGGCGAAATGGGGTTTTAGACGTCTCTGGTTCATTTGAGACTCAGAGATTTGCAACGAGTTTTGCAACCAACATCCAGGCCTTGTCTAAGCTAATTTCGAAAAGCACTGATACGTGTTTTGATATGCCTGCGTGTATAGTTCAGAGTTACACATGCAGTGTACATCAAGCACGTAGAGCCCCTTAATGTTCTGATTGCCTTGTTTGAAATGTAGGCAGGCAAAGAATTTGGTTTCTTCCAGCAAATCTCGACCAGAAAGTTAATGCTAAAGGCATTGCATGTGCCGGGCAGAGACAAATAATAGCAGATCACGGATCTTATATCATTGAAAGAAGTCATAAACAGTGTGTAGCCCTTTCATTCAAATATCGGAAAGGAAATGAAAAAGAAAGAAAAAAGAAAGGAAAAAAGGATTGACTTTCAAACTTTTTCCTGATCTCCACACTCGTTCCCTAAAATAAACCCTCCTTAAGGAAAGCAATGGACAAACATTGTGTGATAAATGGGTCTCAGTCAGGCTATCCAATACACCAATGTTATGGCTGTTGCAGATTTATACTTTGTTGATATCTGTGAATGATCATTAATATTTCCGTTTTTGTGAATAACGTCATATTTCTGTGGATAAGAAGTAAAGAAAGCTTTATGTTTTATATCCATACGCGTTGAAGTTGCCTCTTATACAGGTTTACATGTATAATGGAATTAAAGAGAAATAGTAGGTCTTTAAGACATCAATTTTCATCAAACTGTAGCAAATAAGCAAGAGAAATTCCAGATGATCTTGGAAGCCACCAACTTTTCTGATAAATGACATGAAAAGGTCGACATGACATAATGACAGCGAGATATTATGTTCAGAGAAGGACACCCAGTGCTTGCATTATTTGCTGCCTACCAGAATATCGATGACGTTACAAATGCGCTTACTCAGTGTTTCGTCATAATCAATTCTACTGCAAACGCGCAGCGCGTATTAAACTCGGCGTAGCTACGTGTGAATATCTGTGACGAAACAATGCAAGCACGCAGTATTTCTGTTTACATAACAACGAAATTCTACAGTACTTGTCCATTCCTAGTGAATTCCTCTTGCTATTCGTACACTTTTGATGGTGTTCTCTTAGCTTGATATCGAAATGTCTACGTTTTCCGAGCTATCTCGCGGTCGGCGATTTTGGGCTCGACTCCGTAGTTCGCTGACAAGATCTTTCAGCAAATTGTGTTGTGTCACTGCAGGTAATGTATTTCCTGGCATGCACAAACAATCTCAACATGCCACACTTTCCATCCGTGCATGATAATCCAGGTCTTGTATAGATTCTGTGATGAGAGTAGTAAATGTTCAGATTATTGCAGAATTATGATCTCTCTTCTCAGCACATTTGATGGGGGTTGATCAAATTAAAATCACCATTTTCGACTAACTCATATAGAAGAATTTCCAGAATAGAAATATATTTCAAGAAAGAATAAATCTTATCCAAACATTGTCGAATGAGAATGAAAATGTCACTTTCATATTTGAGGAAACTAAAATCTCTTCTGTTTTGACCTTGCTTTTCTTAAGGTTCTGGTGACAACCATAACGGAAAGCAGGGCACAGTCCTGAGTGCCAAAGATGTCTGTATGGTGAGTTTGCATTACGACGGGCCGTCTCATTTATGTCCTGTATGTTTTCTCTTCCTCAATTCTCACTTGTTTTACAAAGTTTCTGTCTTTTCTAATTGTAAGTTTCCACACGTCATTGAGATATGACGCTCTTCAGACACACATTGGCAACTATATACTGGAAATCAACGATATTTTCTCATACCATGGACAAGAAATCATTTTAGGGCAATGTCATTTGGCAAACAATAATCATTTCCCACTTCATGGCTATAACTCTGTCCAACAAGTTTGAAAAGCAGCAAAAGTCTATTGTAAGGCTCGTATTTTATACGATAATGATGACAAATACCGTGACCTGCAAGTATTATACATTTTCTTTCAAGTCCAAACTCTTTCTGCTCTTGTCCTGGTATTACTTTGCAGTATCACGAGGCTTCTCGTTGGGATGAGCGGAGCTCTGTCACATCTTTCTGGGGTTCCGTTTCGGATGTCGACGAGTGCCTCTTCAACGAAGACATTAGTCTTTACAGCCAGAGTTTCAGTAATATATCGAATTTGTCTCTTCTCGACGAAGAGGAGTATGCTCGGAAAAGTCACGACAGGCAGGGTGACAACAGTGATGACGAGGAAGACGATTTTTCCTCCATCAGTCCGAGCGAACTCTCCGAACTTCTGCGCACGTCTTCAGAAGACGAGGACTTTGAAAGCGATGACGACGATGTGTTTACAACAGTAACAGACTTAACAGACTTCGACAGTGACTCCTCCGACCTCTCGCTCTCGGATGAAGATATTTCCGGCGATGTTGAAGGAGTATATGCAGGACAATATTATTCAAACAGCATCGTCATCGATATCGTAGACATGCTGATCAATGAAGCAGTCTGTGGCTTGGTCCAGAATTCATGAGGAGATATGCACTACACAGATTGACTTGCTTACATGTGGCATGATTTTCAGAAATAAATGACATCATTCAAACGATACTTTCCTGAGTACCTCTGGTCCCTTACTTGTGCTCTATGCGTTTACCGTGAAGTGAAGTATAAGGTAAAGATAGCAGATGAAGGGGGCGAAATGGGGTTTTAGACGTCTCTGGTTCATTTGAGACTCAGAGATTTGCAACGAGTTTTGCAACCAACATACATTCCAGGCCTTGTCTAGGCTAATTTCGAAAAGCACTGATACGTGTTTTGATATGCCTGCATGTATAGTTCAGAGTTACACATGCAGTGTACATCAAGCACGTAGAGCCCCTTAATGTTCTGATTGCCTTGTTTGAAATGTAGGCAGGCAAAGAATTTGGTTTCTTCCAGCAAATCTCGATCAGAAAGTTAATACTAAAGGCATTGCATGTGCCGGGCAGAGACAAATAATAGCAAATCACGGATCTTATATCATTGAAAGAAGTCATAAACAGTGTGTAGCCCTTTCATTCAAATATCGGAAAGGAAATGAAAAAGAAAGAAAAAAGAAAGGAAAAAAGGATTGACTTTCAAACTTTTTCCTGATCTCCACACTCGTTCCCTAAAATAAACCCTCCTTAAGGATAGCAATGGACAAACATTGTGTGATAAATGGGTCTCAGTCAGGCTATCCAATACACCAATGTTATGGCTGTTGCAGATTTATACTTTGTTGATATCTGTGAATGATCATTAATATTTCCGTTTTTGTGAATAACGTCATATTTCTGTGGATAAGAAGTAAAGAAAGCTTTATGTTTTATATCCATACGCGTTGAAATTGCCTCTTATACAGGTTTACATGTATAATGGAATTAAAGAGAAATAGTAGGTCTTTAAGACATCAATTTTCATCAAACTGTAGCAAATAAGCAAGAGAAATTCCAGATGATCTTGGAAGCCACCAACTTTTCTGATAAATGACATGAAAAGGTCGACATGACATAATGACAGCGAGATATTATGTTCAGAGAAGGACACCCAGTGCTTGCATTATTTGCTGCCTACCAGAATATCGATGACGTTACAAATGCGCTTACTCAGTGTTTCGTCATAATCAATTCTACTGCAAACGCGCAGCGCGTATTAAACTCGGCGTAGCTACGTGTGAATATCTGTGACGAAATAATGCAAGCACGCAGTATTTCTGTTTACATAACAACGAAATTCTACAGTACTTGTCCATTCCTAGTGAATTCCTCTTGCTATTCGTACACTTTTGATGGTGTTCTCTTAGCTTGATATCGAAATGTCTACGTTTTCCGAGCTATCTCGCGGTCGGCGATTTTGGGCTCGACTCCGTAGTTCGCTGACAAGATCTTTCAGCAAATTGTGTTGTGTCACTGCAGGTAATGTATTTCCTGGCATGCACAAACAATCTCAACATGCCACACTTTCCATCCGTGCATGATAATCCAGGTCTTCTATAGATTTTGTGATGAGAGCAGTAAATGTTCAGATTATTGCAGAATTATGATCTCTCTTCTCAGCACATTTGATGGGGGTTGATCAAATTAAAATCACCATTTTCGACTAACTCATATAGAAGAATTTCCAGAATGGAAATATATTTCAAGAAAGAATAAATCTTATCCAAACATTGTCGAATGAGAATGAAAATGTCACTTTCATATTTGAGGAAACTAAAATCTCTTCTGTTTTGACCTTGCTTTTCTTAAGGTTCTGGTGACAACCATAACGGAAAGCAGGGCACAGTCCTGAGTGCCAAAGATGTCTGTATGGTGAGTTTGCATTACGACGGGCCGTCTCATTTATGTCCTGTATGTTTTCTCTTCCTCAATTCTCACTTGTTTTACAAAGTTTCTGTCTTTTCTAATTGTAAGTTTCCACACGTCATTGAGATATGACGCTCTTCAGACACACATTGGCAACTATATACTGGAAATCAACGATATTTTCTCATACCATGGACAAGAAATCATTTTAGGGCAATGTCATTTGGCAAACAATAATCATTTCCCACTTCATGGCTATAACTCTGTCCAACAAGTTTCAAAAGCAGCAAAAGTCTATTGTAAGGCTCGTATTTTATACGATAATGATGACAAATACCGTGACCTGCAAGTATTATACATTTTCTTTCAAGTCCAAACTCTTTCTGCTCTTGTCCTGGTATTACTTTGCAGTATCACGAGGCTTCTCGTTGGGATGAGCGGAGCTCTGTCACATCTTTCTGGGGTTCCGTTTCGGATGTCGACGAGTGCCTCTTCAACGAAGACATTAGTCTTTACAGCCAGAGTTTCAGTAATATATCGAATTTGTCTCTTCTCGACGAAGAGGAGTATGCACGGAAAAGTCACGACAGGCAGCTTGACAACAGTGATGACGAGGAAGACGATTTTTCCTCCATCAGTCCGAGCGAACTCTCCGAACTTCTGCGCACGTCTTCAGAAGACGAGGACTTTGAAAGCGATGACGACGATGTGTTTACAACAGTAACAGACTTAACAGACTTCGACAGTGACTCCTCCGACCTGTCGCTCTCGGATGAAGATATTTCCGGCGATGTTGAAGGAGTATATGCAGGACAATATTATTCAAACAGCATCGTCATCGATATCGTAGACATGCTGATCAATGAAGCAGTCTGTGGCTTGGTCCAGAATTCATGAGGAGATATGCACTACACAGATTGAATTGCTTACATGTGGCATGATTTTCAGAAATAAATGACATCATTCAAACGATACTTTCCTGAGTACCTCTGGTCCCTTACTTGTGCTCTATGCGTTTACCGTGAAGTGAAGTATAAGGTAAAGATAGCAGATGAAGGGGGCGAAATGGGGTTTTAGACGTCTCTGGTTCATTTGAGACTCAGAGATTTGCAACGAGTTTTGCAACCAACATACATTCCAGGCCTTGTCTAAGCTAATTTCGAAAAGCACTGATACGTGTTTTGATATGCCTGCATGTATAGTTCAGAGTTACACATGCAGTGTACATCAAGCACGTAGAGCCCCTTAATGTTCTGATTGCCTTGTTTGAAATGTAGGCAGGCAAAGAATTTGGTTTCTTCCAGCAAATCTCGACCAGAAAGTTAATACTAAAGGCATTGCATGTGCCGGGCAGAGACAAATAATAGCAGATCACGGATCTTATATCATTGAAAGAAGTCATAAACAGTGTGTAGCCCTTTCATTCAAATATCGGAAAGGAAATGAAAAAGAAAGAAAAAAGAAAGGAAAAAAGGATTGACTTTCAAACTTTTTCCTGATCTCCACACTCGTTCCCTAAAATAAACCCTCCTTAAGGAAAGCAATGGACAAACATTGTGTGATAAATGGGTCTCAGTCAGGCTATCCAATACACCAATGTTATGGCTGTTGCAGATTTATACTTTGTTGATATCTGTGAATGATCATTAATATTTCCGTTTTTGTGAATAACGTCATATTTCTGTGGATAAGAAGTAAAGAAAGCTTTATGTTTTATATCCATACGCGTTGAAGTTGCCTCTTATACAGGTTTACATGTATAATGGAATTAAAGAGAAATAGTAGGTCTTTAAGACATCAATTTTCATCAAACTGTAGCAAATAAGCAAGAGAAATTCCAGATGATCTTGGAAGCCACCAACTTTTCTGATAAATGACATGAAAAGGTCGACATGACATAATGACAGCGAGATATTATGTTCAGAGAAGGACACCCAGTGCTTGCATTATTTGCTGCCTACCAGAATATCGATGACGTTACAAATGCGCTTACTCAGTGTTTCGTCATAATCAATTCTACTGCAAACGCGCAGCGCGTATTAAACTCGGCGTAGCTACGTGTGAATATCTGTGACGAAATAATGCAAGCACGCAGTATTTCTGTTTACATAACAACGAAATTCTACAGTACTTGTCCATTCCTAGTGAATTCCTCTTGCTATTCGTACACTTTTGATGGTGTTCTCTTAGCTTGATATCGAAATGTCTACGTTTTCCGAGCTATCTCGCGGTCGGCGATTTTGGGCTCGACTCCGTAGTTCGCTGACAAGATCTTTCAGCAAATTGTGTTGTGTCACTGCAGGTAATGTATTTCCTGGCATGCACAAACAATCTCAACATGCCACACTTTCCATCCGTGCATGATAATCCAGGTCTTGTATAGATTCTGTGATGAGAGTAGTAAATGTTCAGATTATTGCAGAATTATGATCTCTCTTCTCAGCACATTTGATGGGGGTTGATCAAATTAAAATCACCATTTTCGACTAACTCATATAGAAGAATTTCCAGAATAGAAATATATTTCAAGAAAGAATAAATCTTATCCAAACATTGTCGAATGAGAATGAAAATGTCACTTTCATATTTGAGGAAACTAAAATCTGTTCTGTTTTGACCTTGCTTTTCTTAAGGTTCTGGTGACAACCATAACGGAAAGCAGGGCACAGTCCTGAGTGCCAAAGATGTCTGTATGGTGAGTTTGCATTACGACGGGCCGTCTCATTTATGTCCTGTATGTTTTCTCTTCCTCAATTCTCACTTGTTTTACAAAGTTTCTGTCTTTTCTAATTGTAAGTTTCCACACGTCATTGAGATATGACGCTCTTCAGACACACATTGGCAACTATATACTGGAAATCAACGATATTTTCTCATACCATGGACAAGAAATCATTTTAGGGCAATGTCATTTGGCAAACAATAATCATTTCCCACTTCATGGCTATAACTCTGTCCAACAAGTTTGAAAAGCAGCAAAAGTCTATTGTAAGGCTCGTATTTTATACGATAATGATGACAAATACCGTGACCTGCAAGTATTATACATTTTCTTTCAAGTCCAAACTCTTTCTGCTCTTGTCCTGGTATTACTTTGCAGTATCACGAGGCTTCTCGTTGGGATGAGCGGAGCTCTGTCACATCTTTCTGGGGTTCCGTTTCGGATGTCGACGAGTGCCTCTTCAACGAAGACATTAGTCTTTACAGCCAGAGTTTCAGTAATATATCGAATTTGTCTCTTCTCGACGAAGAGGAGTATGCACGGAAAAGTCACGACAGGCAGCTTGACAACAGTGATGACGAGGAAGACGATTTTTCCTCCATCAGTCCGAGCGAACTCTCCGAACTTCTGCGCACGTCTTCAGAAGACGAGGACTTTGAAAGCGATGACGACGATGTGTTTACAACAGTAACAGACTTAACAGACTTCGACAGTGACTCCTCCGACCTGTCGCTCTCGGATGAAGATATTTCCGGCGATGTTGAAGGAGTATATGCAGGACAATATTATTCAAACAGCATCGTCATCGATATCGTAGACATGCTGATCAATGAAGTGTTCTACACTGCTAAACTACTCTTACTTAGACTATTTCACACATCACAACTGCATTCACAGATCACTAAGCAGACTTTCAGTCAATCATCACACAACGCTTGACTTTCTTCTAAACTTAGTCTGTACAAGCAGGGATTGAATTCACAACAACACTGAACATTTAATTCCAAACTTCAGTACATTGTCGTAAGTGTGGTTACATAATTATGTACACTCTTGAATGGTCTGTACACTTTACAATATTGTACAGTTCAACATTTACACACAGATGGTTTCCATTTTAGAAAATCTGACATTGATACTTATACTCTGTGCCCCAATTCTTATGTTTAATATTACCCATTGGAGAAGTATGAGTGCATTTCTTTACTTACATACTGACTTTATTAAACCACCTTAAGTATTACTAACGCTACACTCAGCACAGTGTGAACTTAGATTTTATCAAGTTTGGGTTATAGTGTCTTTAACTTAAATTGAATTACCGGTCCTCCAGTCTAGATGTTACTAAGCTCAGTTCCTGGCATTTGTCTCCAAATCTAGACTGCAAGCAGTCTTCCTTGTTTTTCTCCTTTATAAAGCACGGCTCAATAAATTACGCAAACAACAAGAATAAATAACACGCGTCTTTCTGCTAGTCTCACGACACTATCCGGATCTCACCCCGCCGGGATTTTAACCAGCACACACTCCACAGATACATTTCTAGGCCCTGTCAACAGTTCCTTGCAAGTTCTGCACTCACTCTGTCGGTGTCAGACCCTGCAACCTAGGTATCTCACTACCCGGTACTCGGTGATAGCATAGACATCAAGTGGGTCACACTCCTACCTATCACTGGTGGGACACAAACACCGCTGTCAAATAACCACCTTCTGACACTAAATTCAGCACTTCGACCGTTACTGTGCACTAGTCAGGCCTGCCCTAGGCACACTCGATTTTGACACTTGTTAAATTTACTACAAGTAATGAGTGAACGGACAGAAACACCAGGAGGGAAAGGGGGGGGGGGGAAAGAACAGCAGCTTGCCATGATCACATCACACTAGAACATCAATCGCCAGATTGCAGCTAAGCCCTTGTAGTTTCAGCATCATTGAGACTCAACCTTCAGCTAAAGCATCAAACTTGTCTTTCGTCTCGAACCCAGTCTCTGACACTGCAAACATCACAACTGCTGGCTTGGCATGGTAACATGTCACTCATCAAGCTGTTGAATCTGCCGTCAGTCTTTCACCTCATCAGGGAATAAAAGGGAAAGGAGGGGGGGGGGGGAAGGGGAAGGGGAAGGGAATCTGCCCAACACTCATCACAAACTAAACCTATATCTATAACCTATTCAGTCTTCAAATGCAAAAAGCACTACTATGGTACCACCTCATGTCTTCATAAGATGTTGAACTACAATCCACTGCACATCACATTATGATCATAAAAATATTCTAAGTTCACACTGCTGCAAAAATGTCTAAGTGCTATCACCATAGAATATTCTAAGTTGCCACACTTCTGAAAATGCCTAAGTGCCATTGTCATAGAATAGCCTGAGTTCACACTTTCCTGAAAATGTCAAAGTGCTATCACCTCAAAATATTCTGAGTTAACACTCTGAAAATGTCAAAGTTCCTTCCTCATGAAATATTCTAAGTTCTCACTTCTCTGAAAAATGTCTAAGTTCTGACCATGTCAAAAATTTCTAAGTCATACTTCTCTGAAAATGACTAAGTGCTGACACAATAAAATATTCTAAGTTCACACTTCCCTTGAATAATATCTAAGTGCTGACACTGTCAAATATTTCTAAGTCACACTTCTCCGAGAATGACTAAATGCTGACACCATAAAAATATTCTAAGTTCACACTTCCCTGAGAAATTTCTAAGTGCTGCAACTGTCAAATATTTCTAAGTCACACTTCTCTGAAAATGACTAAGTGCTGACTATTGACACCATAAAATATTCTAAGTTCACACTTCTCTGCAAAATGTCTAAGTCTCAACGAGTGTCTCATACAAGAGCAGAACTAACAGTTAGATTCTAGACAACACAGAATCCTAACGCAGTTTAAATTCCAAACACCAGTTACCAATCTGGGTAACATCCTAACAACAACTAGATATCCACTTGGGTAACAACGTCAATAATTAGACTTGAGTCTATCCTAGGAGACATCGTTCATGACCCCCTATCCCAGGGTCCCAGACCCTGCTTTCCATCATCGCCATCTCTCTGTTTAGCAAAGGAAAATGACAACCTCTCTTAATAAATTTGCCTAAGAGACTGTGAGCATGTAAGAAAATATTCTCAAACAATTGGTACACCATACTTATCCCTACTCTATTGAGAAGCAGAGTTTATTTTCGCCTAAGTCAATGGGAAAAAAAACCTAAATTCACTATCCATCTTGTCAATAGAATTGTTTCCAATTTCCCTAACTAGGAAGACCATCACAAATATTTTCTAAGTATTTGTTTATATCCTCATATCTCAGTTTATAAATTCTAACAATGCTAACAACAATTTAGAGACTTAGAAAATTTTAGACTTACAATTGCTCTAACTTAGCCTCAAGACTGTATCAGATCACAATTGTACTTGTAGCATCAACAAAGCATCAAGGATGTACGGAGTCAAGATCTTCATAAGATTTCTCAGCCAGGGTAAAATTTCAAGCTTCCCGGGCCCCTTTTATACCCCTTGACCCTGAGCTCTAAAGTGCAGACAATACGCCTCTGAACGCTGATTGGCTAAAAGTTTCTACGTCACGCACAGCGGTAAATTCGATTGGGAAGTACACTGCAGCGACCATTGTTCGCCGGGGAATTAACCTGGATACAACAAAAATTACACTCTCATCTTTGGACATTACACTTCCAGATCAAATTCTGGCTATTCACCAACTTATTTATCTTCAGCATAAAAGGTAAGCAATGAGATAACACATTTCTTAACACCATTTCTCGTACGTGAATACACTCGATCTTACCCCAGTCCCACATGTACTATTCTATGTTTTCTAACTGAGCTATAATTAGCACACAGGATTCACCGTTGCCGATTAATTTTAGACATGCCAGTAAAACCACATAGTCTCATTTTATACTTGTAAAAACATTCATATGACTTAAGTTTCTTCCAAAATTCGATCTTGTATACCAAAAAGATCTACAAAAGCCAAAATCTATGTCATAAATTCTGAATTTGTCTGTTGGCATTCTGTGATACGGTAACTACGACATACACTGTGCAATTGTCTATGTAGCCTAGCTAGCGTCTACACATTGTCATTTACGTGTGCATCCTGCTAGTCTTCTATTATCACTATTCACTGTTTATTACACATATTTTTCAATAAAATCTTCTTTACTATAATATTCATTTTGTGTAAAATGCCTCAATTTTGTTGTTTTGTATTTCTCAGAATTTTATTCACATTCCAGTGTTCACCGTCAGCAATTTAAAAATAATTATCATCACATTGCCTGTATCCAAAGACAATATCAACATTGCTGTTCTCATTATGTACTACATGTATTGTATTGTATTGTTTGTTTGTTTTGGTTTGTTTTTTTTTTTTTGGGGGGGGGGGGAATAACAGCATTTTCCTCACAATACTAAAGGCATTGCATGTGCCGGGCAGAGACAAATAATAGCAGATCACGGATCTTATATCATTGAAAGAAGTCATAAACAGTGTGTAGCCCTTTCATTCAAATATCGGAAAAGAAATGAAAAAGAAAGAAAAAAGAAAGGAAAAAAGGATTGACTTTCAAACTTTTTCCTGATCTCCACACTCGTTCCCTAAAATAAACCCTCCTTAAGGAAAGCAATGGACAAACATTGTGTGATAAATGGGTCTCAGTCAGGCTATCCAATACACCAATGTTATGGCTGTTGCAGATTTATACTTTGTTGATATCTGTGAATGATCATTAATATTTCCGTTTTTGTGAATAACGTCATATTTCTGTGGATAAGAAGTAAAGAAAGCTTTATGTTTTATATCCATACGCGTTGAAGTTACCTCTTATACAGGTTTACATGTATAATGGAATTAAAGAGAAATAGTAGGTCTTTAAGACATCAATTTTCATCAAACTGTAGCAAATAAGCAAGAGAAATTCCAGATGATCTTGGAAGCCACCAACTTTTCTGATAAATGACATGAAAAGGTCGACATGACATAATGACAGCGAGATATTATGTTCAGAGAAGGACACCCAGTGCTTGCATTATTTGCTGCCTACCAGAATATCGATGACGTTACAAATGCGCTTACTCAGTGTTTCGTCATAATCAATTCTACTGCAAACGCGCAGCGCGTATTAAACTCGGCGTAGCTACGTGTGAATATCTGTGACGAAATAATGCAAGCACGCAGTATTTCTGTTTACATAACAACGAAATTCTACAGTACTTGTCCATTCCTAGTGAATTCCTCTTGCTATTCGTACACTTTTGATGGTGTTCTCTTAGCTTGATATCGAAATGTCTACGTTTTCCGAGCTATCTCGCGGTCGGCGATTTTGGGCTCGACTCCGTAGTTCGCTGACAAGATCTTTCAGCAAATTGTGTTGTGTCACTGCAGGTAATGTATTTCCTGGCATGCACAAACAATCTCAACATGCCACACTTTCCATCCGTGCATGATAATCCAGGTCTTGTATAGATTCTGTGATGAGAGTAGTAAATGTTCAGATTATTGCAGAATTATGATCTCTCTTCTCAGCACATTTGATGGGGGTTGATCAAATTAAAATCACCATTTTCGACTAACTCATATAGAAGAATTTCCAGAATAGAAATATATTTCAAGAAAGAATAAATCTTATCCAAACATTGTCGAATGAGAATGAAAATGTCACTTTCATATTTGAGGAAACTAAAATCTGTTCTGTTTTGACCTTGCTTTTCTTAAGGTTCTGGTGACAACCATAACGGAAAGCAGGGCACAGTCCTGAGTGCCAAAGATGTCTGTATGGTGAGTTTGCATTACGACGGGCCGTCTCATTTATGTCCTGTATGTTTTCTCTTCCTCAATTCTCACTTGTTTTACAAAGTTTCTGTCTTTTCTAATTGTAAGTTTCCACACGTCATTGAGATATGACGCTCTTCAGACACACATTGGCAACTATATACTGGAAATCAACGATATTTTCTCATACCATGGACAAGAAATCATTTTAGGGCAATGTCATTTGGCAAACAATAATCATTTCCCACTTCATGGCTATAACTCTGTCCAACAAGTTTGAAAAGCAGCAAAAGTCTATTGTAAGGCTCGTATTTTATACGATAATGATGACAAATACCGTGACCTGCAAGTATTATACATTTTCTTTCAAGTCCAAACTCTTTCTGCTCTTGTCCTGGTATTACTTTGCAGTATCACGAGGCTTCTCGTTGGGATGAGCGGAGCTCTGTCACATCTTTCTGGGGTTCCGTTTCGGATGTCGACGAGTGCCTCTTCAACGAAGACATTAGTCTTTACAGCCAGAGTTTCAGTAATATATCGAATTTGTCTCTTCTCGACGAAGAGGAGTATGCACGGAAAAGTCACGACAGGCAGGGTGACAACAGTGATGACGAGGAAGACGATTTTTCCTCCATCAGTCCGAGCGAACTCTCCGAACTTCTGCGCACGTCTTCAGAAGACGAGGACTTTGAAAGCGATGACGACGATGTGTTTACAACAGTAACAGACTTAACAGACTTCGACAGTGACTCCTCCGACCTCTCGCTCTCGGATGAAGATATTTCCGGCGATGTTGAAGGAGTATATGCAGGACAATATTATTCAAACAGCATCGTCATCGATATCGTAGACATGCTGATCAATGAAGCAGTCTGTGGCTTGGTCCAGAATTCATGAGGAGATATGCACTACACAGATTGACTTGCTTACATGTGGCATGATTTTCAGAAATAAATGACATCATTCAAACGATACTTTCCTGAGTACCTCTGGTCCCTTACTTGTGCTCTATGCGTTTACCGTGAAGTGAAGTATAAGGTAAAGATAGCAGATGAAGGGGGCGAAATGGGGTTTTAGACGTCTCTGGTTCATTTGAGACTCAGAGATTTGCAACGAGTTTTGCAACCAACATACATTCCAGGCCTTGTCTAGGCTAATTTCGAAAAGCACTGATACGTGTTTTGATATGCCTGCATGTATAGTTCAGAGTTACACATGCAGTGTACATCAAGCACGTAGAGCCCCTTAATGTTCTGATTGCCTTGTTTGAAATGTAGGCAGGCAAAGAATTTGGTTTCTTCCAGCAAATCTCGATCAGAAAGTTAATACTAAAGGCATTGCATGTGCCGGGCAGAGACAAATAATAGCAGATCACGGATCTTATATCATTGAAAGAAGTCATAAACAGTGTGTAGCCCTTTCATTCAAATATCGGAAAGGAAATGAAAAAGAAAGAAAAAAGAAAGGAAAAAAGGATTGACTTTCAAACTTTTTCCTGATCTCCACACTCGTTCCCTAAAATAAACCCTCCTTAAGGAAAGCAATGGACAAACATTGTGTGATAAATGGGTCTCAGTCAGGCTATCCAATACACCAATGTTATGGCTGTTGCAGATTTATACTTTGTTGATATCTGTGAATGATCATTAATATTTCCGTTTTTGTGAATAACGTCATATTTCTGTGGATAAGAAGTAAAGAAAGCTTTATGTTTTATATCCATACGCGTTGAAGTTGCCTCTTATACAGGTTTACATGTATAATGGAATTAAAGAGAAATAGTAGGTCTTTAAGACATCAATTTTCATCAAACTGTAGCAAATAAGCAAGAGAAATTCCAGATGATCTTGGAAGCCACCAACTTTTCTGATAAATGACATGAAAAGGTCGACATGACATAATGACAGCGAGATATTATGTTCAGAGAAGGACACCCAGTGCTTGCATTATTTGCTGCCTACCAGAATATCGATGACGTTACAAATGCGCTTACTCAGTGTTTCGTCATAATCAATTCTACTGCAAACGCGCAGCGCGTATTAAACTCGGCGTAGCTACGTGTGAATATCTGTGACGAAATAATGCAAGCACGCAGTATTTCTGTTTACATAACAACGAAATTCTACAGTACTTGTCCATTCCTAGTGAATTCCTCTTGCTATTCGTACACTTTTGATGGTGTTCTCTTAGCTTGATATCGAAATGTCTACGTTTTCCGAGCTATCTCGCGGTCGGCGATTTTGGGCTCGACTCCGTAGTTCGCTGACAAGATCTTTCAGCAAATTGTGTTGTGTCACTGCAGGTAATGTATTTCCTGGCATGCACAAACAATCTCAACATGCCACACTTTCCATCCGTGCATGATAATCCAGGTCTTCTATAGATTTTGTGATGAGAGCAGTAAATGTTCAGATTATTGCAGAATTATGATCTCTCTTCTCAGCACATTTGATGGGGGTTGATCAAATTAAAATCACCATTTTCGACTAACTCATATAGAAGAATTTCCAGAATAGAAATATATTTCAAGAAAGAATAAATCTTATCCAAACATTGTCGAATGAGAATGAAAATGTCACTTTCATATTTGAGGAAACTAAAATCTGTTTTGTTTTGACCTTGCTTTTCTTAAGGTTCTGGTGACAACCATAACGGAAAGCAGGGCACAGTCCTGAGTGCCGAAGATGTCTGTATGGTGAGTTTGCATTACGACGGGCCGTCTCATTTATGTCCTGTATGTTTTCTCTTCCTCAATTCTCACTTGTTTTACAAAGTTTCTGTCTTTTCTAATTGTAAGTTTCCACACGTCATTGAGATATGACGCTCTTCAGACACACATTGGCAACTATATACTGGAAATCAACGATATTTTCTCATACCATGGACAAGAAATCATTTTAGGGCAATGTCATTTGGCAAACAATAATCATTTCCCACTTCATGGCTATAACTCTGTCCAACAAGTTTGAAAAGCAGCAAAAGTCTATTGTAAGGCTCGTATTTTATACGATAATGATGACAAATACCGTGACCTGCAAGTATTATACATTTTCTTTCAAGTCCAAACTCTTTCTGCTCTTGTCCTGGTATTACTTTGCAGTATCACGAGGCTTCTCGTTGGGATGAGCGGAGCTCTGTCACATCTTTCTGGGGTTCCGTTTCGGATGTCGACGAGTGCCTCTTCAACGAAGACATTAGTCTTTACAGCCAGAGTTTCAGTAATATATCGAATTTGTCTCTTCTCGACGAAGAGGAGTATGCACGGAAAAGTCACGACAGGCAGGGTGACAACAGTGATGACGAGGAAGACGATTTTTCCTCCATCAGTCCGAGCGAACTCTCCGAACTTCTGCGCACGTCTTCAGAAGACGAGGACTTTGAAAGCGATGACGACGATGTGTTTACAACAGTAACAGACTTAACAGACTTCGACAGTGACTCCTCCGACCTGTCGCTCTCGGATGAAGATATTTCCGGCGATGTTGAAGGAGTATATGCAGGACAATATTATTCAAACAGCATCGTCATCGATATCGTAGACATGCTGATCAATGAAGCAGTCTGTGGCTTGGTCCAGAATTCATGAGGAGATATGCACTACACAGATTGAATTGCTTACATGTGGCATGATTTTCAGAAATAAATGACATCATTCAAACGATACTTTCCTGAGTACCTCTGGTCCCTTACTTGTGCTCTATGCGTTTACCGTGAAGTGAAGTATAAGGTAAAGATAGCAGATGAAGGGGGCGAAATGGGGTTTTAGACGTCTCTGGTTCATTTGAGACTCAGAGATTTGCAACGAGTTTTGCAACCAACATACATTCCAGGCCTTGTCTAAGCTAATTTCGAAAAGCACTGATACGTGTTTTGATATGCCTGCATGTATAGTTCAGAGTTACACATGCAGTGTACATCAAGCACGTAGAGCCCCTTAATGTTCTGATTGCCTTGTTTGAAATGTAGGCAGGCAAAGAATTTGGTTTCTTCCAGCAAATCTCGATCAGAAAGTTAATACTAAAGGCATTGCATGTGCCGGGCAGAGACAAAAAATAGCAAATCACGGATCTTATATCATTGAAAGAAGTCATAAACAGTGTGTAGCCCTTTCATTCAAATATCGGAAAGGAAATGAAAAAGAAAGAAAAAAGAAAGGAAAAAAGGATTGACTTTCAAACTTTTTCCTGATCTCCACACTCGTTCCCTAAAATAAACCCTCCTTAAGGATAGCAATGGACAAACATTGTGTGATAAATGGGTCTCAGTCAGGCTATCCAATACACCAATGTTATGGCTGTTGCAGATTTATACTTTGTTGATATCTGTGAATGATCATTAATATTTCCGTTTTTGTGAATAACGTCATATTTCTGTGGATAAGAAGTAAAGAAAGCTTTATGTTTTATATCCATACGCGTTGAAGTTGCCTCTTATACAGGTTTACATGTATAATGGAATTAAAGAGAAATAGTAGGTCTTTAAGACATCAACTTTCATCAAACTGTAGCAAATAAGCAAGAGAAATTCCAGATGATCTTGGAAGCCACCAACTTTTCTGATAAATGACATGAAAAGGTCGACATGACATAATGACAGCGAGATATTATGTTCAGAGAAGGACACCCAGTGCTTGCATTATTTGCTGCCTACCAGAATATCGATGACGTTACAAATGCGCTTACTCAGTGTTTCGTCATAATCAATTCTACTGCAAACGCGCAGCGCGTATTAAACTTGGCGTAGCTACGTGTGAATATCTGTGACGAAATAATGCAAGCACGCAGTATTTCTGTTTACATAACAACGAAATTCTACAGTACTTGTCCATTCCTAGTGAATTCCTCTTGCTATTCGTACACTTTTGATGGTGTTCTCTTAGCTTGATATCGAAATGTCTACGTTTTCCGAGCTATCTCGCGGTCGGCGATTTTGGGCTCGACTCCGTAGTTCGCTGACAAGATTTTCAGCAAATTGTGTTGTGTCACTGCAGGTAATGTATTTCCTGGCATGCACAAACAATCTCAACATGCCACACTTTCCATCCGTGCATGATAATCCAGGTCTTCTATAGATTTTGTGATGAGAGCAGTAAATGTTCAGATTATTGCAGAATTATGATCTCTCTTCTCAGCACATTTGATGGGGGTTGATCAAATTAAAATCACCATTTTCGACTAACTCATATAGAAGAATTTCCAGAATAGAAATATATTTCAAGAAAGAATAAATCTTATCCAAACATTGTCGAATGAGAATGAAAATGTCACTTTCATATTTGAGGAAACTAAAATCTCTTCTGTTTTGACCTTTCTTTTCTTAAGGTTCTGGTGACAACCATAACGGAAAGCAGGGCACAGTCCTGAGTGCCAAAGATGTCTGTATGGTGAGTTTGCATTACGACGGGTCGTCTCATTTATGTCCTGTATGTTTTCTCTTCCTCAATTCTCACTTGTTTTACAAAGTTTCTGTCTTTTCTAATTGTAAGTTTCCACACGTCATTGAGATATGACGCTCTTCAGACACACATTGGCAACTATATACTGGAAATCAACGATATTTTCTCATACCATGGACAAGAAATCATTTTAGGGCAATGTCATTTGGCAAACAATAATCATTTCCCACTTCATGGCTATAACTCTGTCCAACAAGCTTGAAAAGCAGCAAAAGTCTATTGTAAGGCTCGTATTTTATACGATAATGATGACAAATACCGTGACCTGCAAGTATTATACATTTTCTTTCAAGTCCAAACTCTTTCTGCTCTTGTCCTGGTATTACTTTGCAGTATCACGAGGCTTCTCGTTGGGATGAGCGGAGCTCTGTCACATCTTTCTGGGGTTCCGTTTCGGATGTCGACGAGTGCCTCTTCAACGAAGACATTAGTCTTTACAGCCAGAGTTTCAGTAATATATCGAATTTGTCTCTTCTCGACGAAGAGGAGTATGCACGGAAAAGTCACGACAGGCAGGGTGACAACAGTGATGACGAGGAAGACGATTTTTCCTCCATCAGTCCGAGCGAACTCTCCGAACTTCTGCGCACGTCTTCAGAAGACGAGGACTTTGAAAGCGATGACGACGATGTGTTTACAACAGTAACAGACTTAACAGACTTCGACAGTGACTCCTCCGACCTGTCGCTCTCGGATGAAGATATTTCCGGCGATGTTGAAGGAGTATATGCAGGACAATATTATTCAAACAGCATCGTCATCGATATCGTAGACATGCTGATCAATGAAGCAGTCTGTGGCTTGGTCCAGAATTCATGAGGAGATATGCACTACACAGATTGACTTGCTTACATGTGGCATGATTTTCAGAAATAAATGACATCATTCAAACGATACTTTCCTGAGTACCTCTGGTCCCTTACTTGTGCTCTATGCGTTTACCGTGAAGTGAAGTATAAGGTAAAGATAGCAGATGAAGGGGGCGAAATGGGGTTTTAGACGTCTCTGGTTCATTTGAGACTCAGAGATTTGCAACGAGTTTTGCAACCAACATACATTCCAGGCCTTGTCTAGGCTAATTTCGAAAAGCACTGATACGTGTTTTGATATGCCTGCATGTATAGTTCAGAGTTACACATGCAGTGTACATCAAGCACGTAGAGCCCCTTAATGTTCTGATTGCCTTGTTTGAAATGTAGGCAGGCAAAGAATTTGGTTTCTTCCAGCAAATCTCGATCAGAAAGTTAATACTAAAGGCATTGCATGTGCCGGGCAGAGACAAATAATTGCAGATCACGGATCTTATATCATTGAAAGAAGTCATAAACAGTGTGTAGCCCTTTCATTCAAATATCGGAAAGGAAATGAAAAAGAAAGAAAAAAGAAAGGAAAAAAGGATTGACTTTCAAACTTTTTCCTGATCTCCACACTCGTTCCCTAAAATAAACCCTCCTTAAGGAAAGCAATGGACAAACATTGTGTGATAAATGGGTCTCAGTCAGGCTATCCAATACACCAATGTTATGGCTGTTGCAGATTTATACTTTGTTGATATCTGTGAATGATCATTAATATTTCCGTTTTTGTGAATAACGTCATATTTCTGTGGATAAGAAGTAAAGAAAGCTTTATGTTTTATATCCATACGCGTTGAAGTTGCCTCTTATACAGGTTTACATGTATAATGGAATTAAAAAGAAATAGTAGGTCTTTAAGACATCAATTTTCATCAAACTGTAGCAAATAAGCAAGAGAAATTCCAGATGATCTTGGAAGCCACCAACTTTTCTGATAAATGACATGAAAAGGTCGACATGACATAATGACAGCGAGATATTATGTTCAGAGAAGGACACCCAGTGCTTGCATTATTTGCTGCCTACCAGAATATCGATGACGTTACAAATGCGCTTACTCAGTGTTTCGTCATAATCAATTCTACTGCAAACGCGCAGCGCGTATTAAACTCGGCGTAGCTACGTGTGAATATCTGTGACGAAATAATGCAAGCACGCAGTAGTTCTGTTTACATAACAACGAAATTCTACAGTACTTGTCCATTCCTAGTGAATTCCTCTTGCTATTCGTACACTTTTGATGGTGTTCTCTTAGCTTGATATCGAAATGTCTACGTTTTCCGAGCTATCTCGCGGTCGGCGATTTTGGGCTCGACTCCGTAGTTCGCTGACAAGATCTTTCAGCAAATTGTGTTGTGTCACTGCAGGTAATGTATTTCCTGGCATGCACAAACAATCTCAACATGCCACACTTTCCATCCGTGCATGATAATCCAGGTCTTGTATAGATTCTGTGATGAGAGTAGTAAATGTTCAGATTATTGCAGAATTATGATCTCTCTTCTCAGCACATTTGATGGGGGTTGATCAAATTAAAATCACCATTTTCGACTAACTCATATAGAAGAATTTCCAGAATAGAAATATATTTCAAGAAAGAATAAATCTTATCCAAACATTGTCGAATGAGAATGAAAATGTCACTTTCATATTTGAGGAAACTAAAATCTCTTCTGTTTTGACCTTGCTTTTCTTAAGGTTCTGGTGACAACCATAACGGAAAGCAGGGCACAGTCCTGAGTGCCAAAGATGTCTGTATGGTGAGTTTGCATTACGACGGGCCGTCTCATTTATGTCCTGTATGTTTTCTCTTCCTCAATTCTCACTTGTTTTACAAAGTTTCTGTCTTTTCTAATTGTAAGTTTCCACACGTCATTGAGATATGACGCTCTTCAGACACACATTGGCAACTATATACTGGAAATCAACGATATTTTCTCATACCATGGACAAGAAATCATTTTAGGGCAATGTCATTTGGCAAACAATAATCATTTCCCACTTCATGGCTATAACTCTGTCCAACAAGTTTCAAAAGCAGCAAAAGTCTATTGTAAGGCTCGTATTTTATACGATAATGATGACAAATACCGTGACCTGCAAGTATTATACATTTTCTTTCAAGTCCAAACTCTTTCTGCTCTTGTCCTGGTATTACTTTGCAGTATCACGAGGCTTCTCGTTGGGATGAGCGGAGCTCTGTCACATCTTTCTGGGGTTCCGTTTCGGATGTCGACGAGTGCCTCTTCAACGAAGACATTAGTCTTTACAGCCAGAGTTTCAGTAATATATCGAATTTGTCTCTTCTCGACGAAGAGGAGTATGCACGGAAAAGTCACGACAGGCAGGGTGACAACAGTGATGACGAGGAAGACGATTTTTCCTCCATCAGTCCGAGCGAACTCTCCGAACTTCTGCGCACGTCTTCAGAAGACGAGGACTTTGAAAGCGATGACGACGATGTGTTTACAACAGTAACAGACTTAACAGACTTCGACAGTGACTCCTCCGACCTGTCGCTCTCGGATGAAGATATTTCCGGCGATGTTGAAGGAGTATATGCAGGACAATATTATTCAAACAGCATCGTCATCGATATCGTAGACATGCTGATCAATGAAGCAGTCTGTGGCTTGGTCCAGAATTCATGAGGAGATATGCACTACACAGATTGAATTGCTTACATGTGGCATGATTTTCAGAAATAAATGACATCATTCAAACGATACTTTCCTGAGTACCTCTGGTCCCTTACTTGTGCTCTATGCGTTTACCGTGAAGTGAAGTATAAGGTAAAGATAGCAGATGAAGGGGGCGAAATGGGGTTTTAGACGTCTCTGGTTCATTTGAGACTCAGAGATTTGCAACGAGTTTTGCAACCAACATACATTCCAGGCCTTGTCTAGGCTAATTTCGAAAAGCACTGATACGTGTTTTGATATGCCTGCATGTATAGTTCAGAGTTACACATGCAGTGTACATCAAGCACGTAGAGCCCCTTAATGTTCTGATTGCCTTGTTTGAAATGTAGGCAGGCAAAGAATTTGGTTTCTTCCAGCAAATCTCGATCAGAAAGTTAATACTAAAGGCATTGCATGTGCCGGGCAGAGACAAATAATAGCAAATCACGGATCTTATATCATTGAAAGAAGTCATAAACAGTGTGTAGCCCTTTCATTCAAATATCGGAAAGGAAATGAAAAAGAAAGAAAAAAGAAAGGAAAAAAGGATTGACTTTCAAACTTTTTCCTGATCTCCACACTCGTTCCCTAAAATAAACCCTCCTTAAGGATAGCAATGGACAAACATTGTGTGATAAATGGGTCTCAGTCAGGCTATCCAATACACCAATGTTATGGCTGTTGCAGATTTATACTTTGTTGATATCTGTGAATGATCATTAATATTTCCGTTTTTGTGAATAACGTCATATTTCTGTGGATAAGAAGTAAAGAAAGCTTTATGTTTTATATCCATACGCGTTGAAGTTGCCTCTTATACAGGTTTACATGTATAATGGAATTAAAGAGAAATAGTAGGTCTTTAAGACATCAATTTTCATCAAACTGTAGCAAATAAGCAAGAGAAATTCCAGATGATCTTGGAAGCCACCAACTTTTCTGATAAATGACATGAAAAGGTCGACATGACATAATGACAGCGAGATATTATGTTCAGAGAAGGACACCCAGTGCTTGCATTATTTGCTGCCTACCAGAATATCGATGACGTTACAAATGCGCTTACTCAGTGTTTCGTCATAATCAATTCTACTGCAAACGCGCAGCGCGTATTAAACTCGGCGTAGCTACGTGTGAATATCTGTGACGAAATAATGCAAGCACGCAGTATTTCTGTTTACATAACAACGAAATTCTACAGTACTTGTCCATTCCTAGTGAATTCCTCTTGCTATTCGTACACTTTTGATGGTGTTCTCTTAGCTTGATATCGAAATGTCTACGTTTTCCGAGCTATCTCGCGGTCGGCGATTTTGGGCTCGACTCCGTAGTTCGCTGACAAGATCTTTCAGCAAATTGTGTTGTGTCACTGCAGGTAATGTATTTCCTGGCATGCACAAACAATCTCAACATGCCACACTTTCCATCCGTGCATGATAATCCAGGTCTTCTATAGATTTTGTGATGAGAGCAGTAAATGTTCAGATTATTGCAGAATTATGATCTCTCTTCTCAGCACATTTGATGGGGGTTGATCAAATTAAAATCACCATTTTCGACTAACTCATATAGAAGAATTTCCAGAATGGAAATATATTTCAAGAAAGAATAAATCTTATCCAAACATTGTCGAATGAGAATGAAAATGTCACTTTCATATTTGAGGAAACTAAAATCTGTTCTGTTTTGACCTTGCTTTTCTTAAGGTTCTGGTGACAACCATAACGGAAAGCAGGGCACAGTCCTGAGTGCCAAAGATGTCTGTATGGTGAGTTTGCATTACGACGGGCCGTCTCATTTATGTCCTGTATGTTTTCTCTTCCTCAATTCTCACTTGTTTTACAAAGTTTCTGTCTTTTCTAATTGTAAGTTTCCACACGTCATTGAGATATGACGCTCTTCAGACACACATTGGCAACTATATACTGGAAATCAACGATATTTTCTCATACCATGGACAAGAAATCATTTTAGGGCAATGTCATTTGGCAAACAATAATCATTTCCCACTTCATGGCTATAACTCTGTCCAACAAGTTTCAAAAGCAGCAAAAGTCTATTGTAAGGCTCGTATTTTATACGATAATGATGACAAATACCGTGACCTGCAAGTATTATACATTTTCTTTCAAGTCCAAACTCTTTCTGCTCTTGTCCTGGTATTACTTTGCAGTATCACGAGGCTTCTCGTTGGGATGAGCGGAGCTCTGTCACATCTTTCTGGGGTTCCGTTTCGGATGTCGACGAGTGCCTCTTCAACGAAGACATTAGTCTTTACAGCCAGAGTTTCAGTAATATATCGAATTTGTCTCTTCTCGACGAAGAGGAGTATGCACGGAAAAGTCACGACAGGCAGGGTGACAACAGTGATGACGAGGAAGACGATTTTTCCTCCATCAGTCCGAGCGAACTCTCCGAACTTCTGCGCACGTCTTCAGAAGACGAGGACTTTGAAAGCGATGACGACGATGTGTTTACAACAGTAACAGACTTAACAGACTTCGACAGTGACTCCTCCGACCTGTCGCTCTCGGATGAAGATATTTCCGGCGATGTTGAAGGAGTATATGCAGGACAATATTATTCAAACAGCATCGTCATCGATATCGTAGACATGCTGATCAATGAAGCAGTCTGTGGCTTGGTCCAGAATTCATGAGGAGATATGCACTACACAGATTGACTTGCTTACATGTGGCATGATTTTCAGAAATAAATGACATCATTCAAACGATACTTTCCTGAGTACCTCTGGTCCCTTACTTGTGCTCTATGCGTTTACCGTGAAGTGAAGTATAAGGTAAAGATAGCAGATGAAGGGGGCGAAATGGGGTTTTAGACGTCTCTGGTTCATTTGAGACTCAGAGATTTGCAACGAGTTTTGCAACCAACATACATTCCAGGCCTTGTCTAGGCTAATTTCGAAAAGCACTGATACGTGTTTTGATATGCCTGCATGTATAGTTCAGAGTTACACATGCAGTGTACATCAAGCACGTAGAGCCCCTTAATGTTCTGATTGCCTTGTTTGAAATGTAGGCAGGCAAAGAATTTGGTTTCTTCCAGCAAATCTCGATCAGAAAGTTAATACTAAAGGCATTGCATGTGCCGGGCAGAGACAAATAATAGCAAATCACGGATCTTATATCATTGAAAGAAGTCATAAACAGTGTGTAGCCCTTTCATTCAAATATCGGAAAGGAAATGAAAAAGAAAGAAAAAAGAAAGGAAAAAAGGATTGACTTTCAAACTTTTTCCTGATCTCCACACTCGTTCCCTAAGATAAACCCTCCTTGAGGATAGCAATGGACAAATATTGTGTGATAAATGGGTCTCAGTCAGGCTATCCAATACACCAATGTTATGGCTGTTGCAGATTTATACTTTGTTGATATCTGTGAATGATCATTAATATTTCCGTTTTTGTGAATAACGTCATATTTCTGTGGATAAGAAGTAAAGAAAGCTTTATGTTTTATATCCATACGCGTTGAAGTTGCCTCTTATACAGGTTTACATGTATAATGGAATTAAAGAGAAATAGTAGGTCTTTAAGACATCAATTTTCATCAAACTGTAGCAAATAAGCAAGAGAAATTCCAGATGATCTTGGAAGCCACCAACTTTTCTGATAAATGACATGAAAAGGTCGACATGACATAATGACAGCGAGATATTATGTTCAGAGAAGGACACCCAGTGCTTGCATTATTTGCTGCCTACCAGAATATCGATGACGTTACAAATGCGCTTACTCAGTGTTTCGTCATAATCAATTCTACTGCAAACGCGCAGCGCGTATTAAACTCGGCGTAGCTACGTGTGAATATCTGTGACGAAATAATGCAAGCACGCAGTAGTTCTGTTTACATAACAACGAAATTCTACAGTACTTGTCCATTCCTAGTGAATTCCTCTTGCTATTCGTACACTTTTGATGGTGTTCTCTTAGCTTGATATCGAAATGTCTACGTTTTCCGAGCTATCTCGCGGTCGGCGATTTTGGGCTCGACTCCGTAGTTCGCTGACAAGATCTTTCAGCAAATTGTGTTGTGTCACTGCAGGTAATGTATTTCCTGGCATGCACAAACAATCTCAACATGCCACACTTTCCATCCGTGCATGATAATCCAGGTCTTGTATAGATTCTGTGATGAGAGTAGTAAATGTTCAGATTATTGCAGAATTATGATCTCTCTTCTCAGCACATTTGATGGGGGTTGATCAAATTAAAATCACCATTTTCGACTAACTCATATAGAAGAATTTCCAGAATAGAAATATATTTCAAGAAAGAATAAATCTTATCCAAACATTGTCGAATGAGAATGAAAATGTCACTTTCATATTTGAGGAAACTAAAATCTCTTCTGTTTTGACCTTGCTTTTCTTAAGGTTCTGGTGACAACCATAACGGAAAGCAGGGCACAGTCCTGAGTGCCAAAGATGTCTGTATGGTGAGTTTGCATTACGACGGGCCGTCTCATTTATGTCCTGTATGTTTTCTCTTCCTCAATTCTCACTTGTTTTACAAAGTTTCTGTCTTTTCTAATTGTAAGTTTCCACACGTCATTGAGATATGACGCTCTTCAGACACACATTGGCAACTATATACTGGAAATCAACGATATTTTCTCATACCATGGACAAGAAATCATTTTAGGGCAATGTCATTTGGCAAACAATAATCATTTCCCACTTCATGGCTATAACTCTGTCCAACAAGTTTCAAAAGCAGCAAAAGTCTATTGTAAGGCTCGTATTTTATACGATAATGATGACAAATACCGTGACCTGCAAGTATTATACATTTTCTTTCAAGTCCAAACTCTTTCTGCTCTTGTCCTGGTATTACTTTGCAGTATCACGAGGCTTCTCGTTGGGATGAGCGGAGCTCTGTCACATCTTTCTGGGGTTCCGTTTCGGATGTCGACGAGTGCCTCTTCAACGAAGACATTAGTCTTTACAGCCAGAGTTTCAGTAATATATCGAATTTGTCTCTTCTCGACGAAGAGGAGTATGCACGGAAAAGTCACGACAGGCAGGGTGACAACAGTGATGACGAGGAAGACGATTTTTCCTCCATCAGTCCGAGCGAACTCTCCGAACTTCTGCGCACGTCTTCAGAAGACGAGGACTTTGAAAGCGATGACGACGATGTGTTTACAACAGTAACAGACTTAACAGACTTCGACAGTGACTCCTCCGACCTGTCGCTCTCGGATGAAGATATTTCCGGCGATGTTGAAGGAGTATATGCAGGACAATATTATTCAAACAGCATCGTCATCGATATCGTAGACATGCTGATCAATGAAGCAGTCTGTGGCTTGGTCCAGAATTCATGAGGAGATATGCACTACACAGATTGAATTGCTTACATGTGGCATGATTTTCAGAAATAAATGACATCATTCAAACGATACTTTCCTGAGTACCTCTGGTCCCTTACTTGTGCTCTATGCGTTTACCGTGAAGTGAAGTATAAGGTAAAGATAGCAGATGAAGGGGGCGAAATGGGGTTTTAGACGTCTCTGGTTCATTTGAGACTCAGAGATTTGCAACGAGTTTTGCAACCAACATACATTCCAGGCCTTGTCTAAGCTAATTTCGAAAAGCACTGATAGGTGTTTTGATATGCCTGCATGTATAGTTCAGAGTTACACATGCAGTGTACATCAAGCACGTAGAGCCCCTTAATGTTCTGATTGCCTTGTTTGAAATGTAGGCAGGCAAAGAATTTGGTTTCTTCCAGCAAATCTCGATCAGAAAGTTAATACTAAAGGCATTGCATGTGCCGGGCAGAGACAAATAATAGCAAATCACGGATCTTATATCATTGAAAGAAGTCATAAACAGTGTGTAGCCCTTTCATTCAAATATCGGAAAGGAAATGAAAAAGAAAGAAAAAAGAAAGGAAAAAAGGATTGACTTTCAAACTTTTTCCTGATCTCCACACTCGTTCCCTAAAATAAACCCTCCTTAAGGATAGCAATGGACAAACATTGTGTGATAAATGGGTCTCAGTCAGGCTATCCAATACACCAATGTTATGGCTGTTGCAGATTTATACTTTGTTGATAGCTGTGAATGATCATTAATATTTCCGTTTTTGTGAATAACGTCATATTTCTGTGGATAAGAAGTAAAGAAAGCTTTATGTTTTATATCCATACGCGTTGAAGTTGCCTCTTATACAGGTTTACATGTATAATGGAATTAAAGAGAAATAGTAGGTCTTTAAGACATCAATTTTCATCAAACTGTAGCAAATAAGCAAGAGAAATTCCAGATGATCTTGGAAGCCACCAACTTTTCTGATAAATGACATGAAAAGGTCGACATGACATAATGACAGCGAGATATTATGTTCAGAGAAGGACACCCAGTGCTTGCATTATTTGCTGCCTACCAGAATATCGATGACGTTACAAATGCGCTTACTCAGTGTTTCGTCATAATCAATTCTACTGCAAACGCGCAGCGCGTATTAAACTCGGCGTAGCTACGTGTGAATATCTGTGACGAAATAATGCAAGCACGCAGTATTTCTGTTTACATAACAACGAAATTCTACAGTACTTGTCCATTCCTAGTGAATTCCTCTTGCTATTCGTACACTTTTGATGGTGTTCTCTTAGCTTGATATCGAAATGTCTACGTTTTCCGAGCTATCTCGCGGTCGGCGATTTTGGGCTCGACTCCGTAGTTCGCTGACAAGATCTTTCAGCAAATTGTGTTGTGTCACTGCAGGTAATGTATTTCCTGGCATGCACAAACAATCTCAACATGCCACACTTTCCATCCGTGCATGATAATCCAGGTCTTCTATAGATTTTGTGATGAGAGCAGTAAATGTTCAGATTATTGCAGAATTATGATCTCTCTTCTCAGCACATTTGATGGGGGTTGATCAAATTAAAATCACCATTTTCGACTAACTCATATAGAAGAATTTCCAGAATGGAAATATATTTCAAGAAAGAATAAATCTTATCCAAACATTGTCGAATGAGAATGAAAATGTCACTTTCATATTTGAGGAAACTAAAATCTGTTCTGTTTTGACCTTGCTTTTCTTAAGGTTCTGGTGACAACCATAACGGAAAGCAGGGCACAGTCCTGAGTGCCAAAGATGTCTGTATGGTGAGTTTGCATTACGACGGGCCGTCTCATTTATGTCCTGTATGTTTTCTCTTCCTCAATTCTCACTTGTTTTACAAAGTTTCTGTCTTTTCTAATTGTAAGTTTCCACACGTCATTGAGATATGACGCTCTTCAGACACACATTGGCAACTATATACTGGAAATCAACGATATTTTCTCATACCATGGACAAGAAATCATTTTAGGGCAATGTCATTTGGCAAACAATAATCATTTCCCACTTCATGGCTATAACTCTGTCCAACAAGTTTCAAAAGCAGCAAAAGTCTATTGTAAGGCTCGTATTTTATACGATAATGATGACAAATACCGTGACCTGCAAGTATTATACATTTTCTTTCAAGTCCAAACTCTTTCTGCTCTTGTCCTGGTATTACTTTGCAGTATCACGAGGCTTCTCGTTGGGATGAGCGGAGCTCTGTCACATCTTTCTGGGGTTCCGTTTCGGATGTCGACGAGTGCCTCTTCAACGAAGACATTAGTCTTTACAGCCAGAGTTTCAGTAATATATCGAATTTGTCTCTTCTCGACGAAGAGGAGTATGCACGGAAAAGTCACGACAGGCAGGGTGACAACAGTGATGACGAGGAAGACGATTTTTCCTCCATCAGTCCGAGCGAACTCTCCGAACTTCTGCGCACGTCTTCAGAAGACGAGGACTTTGAAAGCGATGACGACGATGTGTTTACAACAGTAACAGACTTAACAGACTTCGACAGTGACTCCTCCGACCTGTCGCTCTCGGATGAAGATATTTCCGGCGATGTTGAAGGAGTATATGCAGGACAATATTATTCAAACAGCATCGTCATCGATATCGTAGACATGCTGATCAATGAAGCAGTCTGTGGCTTGGTCCAGAATTCATGAGGAGATATGCACTACACAGATTGAATTGCTTACATGTGGCATGATTTTCAGAAATAAATGACATCATTCAAACGATACTTTCCTGAGTACCTCTGGTCCCTTACTTGTGCTCTATGCGTTTACCGTGAAGTGAAGTATAAGGTAAAGATAGCAGATGAAGGGGGCGAAATGGGGTTTTAGACGTCTCTGGTTCATTTGAGACTCAGAGATTTGCAACGAGTTTTGCAACCAACATACATTCCAGGCCTTGTCTAAGCTAATTTCGAAAAGCACTGATACGTGTTTTGATATGCCTGCATGTATAGTTCAGAGTTACACATGCAGTGTACATCAAGCACGTAGAGCCCCTTAATGTTCTGATTGCCTTGTTTGAAATGTAGGCAGGCAAAGAATTTGGTTTCTTCCAGCAAATCTCGATCAGAAAGTTAATACTAAAGGCATTGCATGTGCCGGGCAGAGACAAATAATAGCAAATCACGGATCTTATATCATTGAAAGAAGTCATAAACAGTGTGTAGCCCTTTCATTCAAATATCGGAAAGGAAATGAAAAAGAAAGAAAAAAGAAAGGAAAAAAGGATTGACTTTCAAACTTTTTCCTGATCTCCACACTCGTTCCCTAAAATAAACCCTCCTTAAGGATAGCAATGGACAAACATTGTGTGATAAATGGGTCTCAGTCAGGCTATCCAATACACCAATGTTATGGCTGTTGCAGATTTATACTTTGTTGATATCTGTGAATGATCATTAATATTTCCGTTTTTGTGAATAACGTCATATTTCTGTGGATAAGAAGTAAAGAAAGCTTTATGTTTTATATCCATACGCGTTGAAGTTGCCTCTTATACAGGTTTACATGTATAATGGAATTAAAGAGAAATAGTAGGTCTTTAAGACATCAATTTTCATCAAACTGTAGCAAATAAGCAAGAGAAATTCCAGATGATCTTGGAAGCCACCAACTTTTCTGATAAATGACATGAAAAGGTCGACATGACATAATGACAGCGAGATATTATGTTCAGAGAAGGACACCCAGTGCTTGCATTATTTGCTGCCTACCAGAATATCGATGACGTTACAAATGCGCTTACTCAGTGTTTCGTCATAATCAATTCTACTGCAAACGCGCAGCGCGTATTAAACTCGGCGTAGCTACGTGTGAATATCTGTGACGAAATAATGCAAGCACGCAGTATTTCTGTTTACATAACAACGAAATTCTACAGTACTTGTCCATTCCTAGTGAATTCCTCTTGCTATTCGTACACTTTTGATGGTGTTCTCTTAGCTTGATATCGAAATGTCTACGTTTTCCGAGCTATCTCGCGGTCGGCGATTTTGGGCTCGACTCCGTAGTTCGCTGACAAGATCTTTCAGCAAATTGTGTTGTGTCACTGCAGGTAATGTATTTCCTGGCATGCACAAACAATCTCAACATGCCACACTTTCCATCCGTGCATGATAATCCAGGTCTTCTATAGATTTTGTGATGAGAGCAGTAAATGTTCAGATTATTGCAGAATTATGATCTCTCTTCTCAGCACATTTGATGGGGGTTGATCAAATTAAAATCACCATTTTCGACTAACTCATATAGAAGAATTTCCAGAATGGAAATATATTTCAAGAAAGAATAAATCTTATCCAAACATTGTCGAATGAGAATGAAAATGTCACTTTCATATTTGAGGAAACTAAAATCTCTTCTGTTTTGACCTTGCTTTTCTTAAGGTTCTGGTGACAACCATAACGGAAAGCAGGGCACAGTCCTGAGTGCCAAAGATGTCTGTATGGTGAGTTTGCATTACGACGGGCCGTCTCATTTATGTCCTGTATGTTTTCTCTTCCTCAATTCTCACTTGTTTTACAAAGTTTCTGTCTTTTCTAATTGTAAGTTTCCACACGTCATTGAGATATGACGCTCTTCAGACACACATTGGCAACTATATACTGGAAATCAACGATATTTTCTCATACCATGGACAAGAAATCATTTTAGGGCAATGTCATTTGGCAAACAATAATCATTTCCCACTTCATGGCTATAACTCTGTCCAACAAGTTTCAAAAGCAGCAAAAGTCTATTGTAAGGCTCGTATTTTATACGATAATGATGACAAATACCGTGACCTGCAAGTATTATACATTTTCTTTCAAGTCCAAACTCTTTCTGCTCTTGTCCTGGTATTACTTTGCAGTATCACGAGGCTTCTCGTTGGGATGAGCGGAGCTCTGTCACATCTTTCTGGGGTTCCGTTTCGGATGTCGACGAGTGCCTCTTCAACGAAGACATTAGTCTTTACAGCCAGAGTTTCAGTAATATATCGAATTTGTCTCTTCTCGACGAAGAGGAGTATGCACGGAAAAGTCACGACAAGCAGGGTGACAACAGTGATGACGAGGAAGACGATTTTTCCTCCATCAGTCCGAGCGAACTCTCCGAACTTCTGCGCACGTCTTCAGAAGACGAGGACTTTGAAAGCGATGACGACGATGTGTTTACAACAGTAACAGACTTAACAGACTTCGACAGTGACTCCTCCGACCTCTCGCTCTCGGATGAAGATATTTCCGGCGATGTTGAAGGAGTATATGCAGGACAATATTATTCAAACAGCATCGTCATCGATATCGTAGACATGCTGATCAATGAAGCAGTCTGTGGCTTGGTCCAGAATTCATGAGGAGATATGCACTACACAGATTGAATTGCTTACATGTGGCATGATTTTCAGAAATAAATGACATCATTCAAACGATACTTTCCTGAGTACCTCTGGTCCCTTACTTGTGCTCTATGCGTTTACCGTGAAGTGAAGTATAAGGTAAAGATAGCAGATGAAGGGGGCGAAATGGGGTTTTAGACGTCTCTGGTTCATTTGAGACTCAGAGATTTGCAACGAGTTTTGCAACCAACATACATTCCAGGCCTTGTCTAAGCTAATTTCGAAAAGCACTGATACGTGTTTTGATATGCCTGCATGTATAGTTCAGAGTTACACATGCAGTGTACATCAAGCACGTAGAGCCCCTTAATTTTCTGATTGCCTTGTTTGAAATGTAGGCAGGCAAAGAATTTGGTTTCTTCCAGCAAATCTCGATCAGAAAGTTAATACTAAAGGCATTGCATGTGCCGGGCAGAGACAAATAATAGCAAATCACGGATCTTATATCATTGAAAGAAGTCATAAACAGTGTGTAGCCCTTTCATTCAAATATCGGAAAGGAAATGAAAAAGAAAGAAAAAAGAAAGGAAAAAAGGATTGACTTTCAAACTTTTTCCTGATCTCCACACTCGTTCCCTAAAATAAACCCTCCTTAAGGATAGCAATGGACAAACATTGTGTGATAAATGGGTCTCAGTCAGGCTATCCAATACACCAATGTTATGGCTGTTGCAGATTTATACTTTGTTGATATCTGTGAATGATCATTAATATTTCCGTTTTTGTGAATAACGTCATATTTCTGTGGATAAGAAGTAAAGAAAGCTTTATGTTTTATATCCATACGCGTTGAAGTTGCCTCTTATACAGGTTTACATGTATAATGGAATTAAAGAGAAATAGTAGGTCTTTAAGACATCAATTTTCATCAAACTGTAGCAAATAAGCAAGAGAAATTCCAGATGATCTTGGAAGCCACCAACTTTTCTGATAAATGACATGAAAAGGTCGACATGACATAATGACAGCGAGATATTATGTTCAGAGAAGGACACCCAGTGCTTGCATTATTTGCTGCCTACCAGAATATCGATGACGTTACAAATGCGCTTACTCAGTGTTTCGTCATAATCAATTCTACTGCAAACGCGCAGCGCGTATTAAACTCGGCGTAGCTACGTGTGAATATCTGTGACGAAATAATGCAAGCACGCAGTATTTCTGTTTACATAACAACGAAATTCTACAGTACTTGTCCATTCCTAGTGAATTCCTCTTGCTATTCGTACACTTTTGATGGTGTTCTCTTAGCTTGATATCGAAATGTCTACGTTTTCCGAGCTATCTCGCGGTCGGCGATTTTGGGCTCGACTCCGTAGTTCGCTGACAAGATCTTTCAGCAAATTGTGTTGTGTCACTGCAGGTAATGTATTTCCTGGCATGCACAAACAATCTCAACATGCCACACTTTCCATCCGTGCATGATAATCCAGGTCTTCTATAGATTTTGTGATGAGAGCAGTAAATGTTCAGATTATTGCAGAATTATGATCTCTCTTCTCAGCACATTTGATGGGGGTTGATCAAATTAAAATCACCATTTTCGACTAACTCATATAGAAGAATTTCCAGAATAGAAATATATTTCAAGAAAGAATAAATCTTATCCAAACATTGTCGAATGAGAATGAAAATGTCACTTTCATATTTGAGGAAACTAAAATCTGTTCTGTTTTGACCTTGCTTTTCTTAAGGTTCTGGTGACAACCATAACGGAAAGCAGGGCACAGTCCTGAGTGCCAAAGATGTCTGTATGGTGAGTTTGCATTACGACGGGCCGTCTCATTTATGTCCTGTATGTTTTCTCTTCCTCAATTCTCACTTGTTTTACAAAGTTTCTGACTTTTCTAATTGTAAGTTTCCACACGTCATTGAGATATGACGCTCTTCAGACACACATTGGCAACTATATACTGGAAATCAACGATATTTTCTCATACCATGGACAAGAAATCATTTTAGGGCAATGTCATTTGGCAAACAATAATCATTTCCCACTTCATGGCTATAACTCTGTCCAACAAGTTTGAAAAGCAGCAAAAGTCTATTGTAAGGCTCGTATTTTATACGATAATGATGACAAATACCGTGACCTGCAAGTATTATACATTTTCTTTCAAGTCCAAACTCTTTCTGCTCTTGTCCTGGTATTACTTTGCAGTATCACGAGGCTTCTCGTTGGGATGAGCGGAGCTCTGTCACATCTTTCTGGGGTTCCGTTTCGGATGTCGACGAGTGCCTCTTCAACGAAGACATTAGTCTTTACAGCCAGAGTTTCAGTAATATATCGAATTTGTCTCTTCTCGACGAAGAGGAGTATGCACGGAAAAGTCACGACAGGCAGGGTGACAACAGTGATGACGAGGAAGACGATTTTTCCTCCATCAGTCCGAGCGAACTCTCCGAACTTCTGCGCACGTTCAAGTTCAAGTTCAAGTTCGAATTTATTCGTTTTTCCACAATAAAATCATACAGACATAAATCTCACTTTCTTGAGTGACAGATACAATGTATGTAAATTCGTACAAAGAAACCAACAATAATGAGAAAAACTAATAGTATCAATACATTGCAATTGTTGCAGAAGTAACGAAAATGAAAGAATTGTCAATATGCACTGTGTGAAAAAAACGGAGGGACCCACTAAAAAGACAATGCTTGTAGAGTGTGGGCCCCTCTTGTATTAAAAACTCGATGCAAAATTTGACTCGTCTTCAGAAGACGAGGACTTTGAAAGCGATGACGACGATGTGTTTACAACAGTAACAGACTTTACAGACTTCGACAGTGACTCCTCCGACCTCTCGCTCTCGGATGAAGATATTTCCGGCGATGTTGAAGGAGTATATGCAGGACAATATTATTCAAACAGCATCGTCATCGATATCGTAGACATGCTGATCAATGAAGCAGTCTGTGGCTTGGTCCAGAATTCATGAGGAGATATGCACTACACAGATTGACTTGCTTACATGTGGCATGATTTTCAGAAATAAATGACATCATTCAAACGATACTTTCCTGAGTACCTCTGGTCCCTTACTTGTGCTCTATGCGTTTACCGTGAAGTGAAGTATAAGGTAAAGATAGCAGATGAAGGGGGCGAAATGGGGTTTTAGACGTCTCTGGTTCATTTGAGACTCAGAGATTTGCAACGAGTTTTGCAACCAACATACATTCCAGGCCTTGTCTAGGCTAATTTCGAAAAGCACTGATACGTGTTTTGATATGCCTGCATGTATAGTTCAGAGTTACACATGCAGTGTACATCAAGCACGTAGAGCCCCTTAATGTTCTGATTGCCTTGTTTGAAATGTAGGCAGGCAAAGAATTTGGTTTCTTCCAGCAAATCTCGATCAGAAAGTTAATACTAAAGGCATTGCATGTGCCGGGCAGAGACAAATAATAGCAAATCACGGATCTTATATCATTGAAAGAAGTCATAAACAGTGTGTAGCCCTTTCATTCAAATATCGGAAAGGAAATGAAAAAGAAAGAAAAAAGAAAGGAAAAAAGGATTGACTTTCAAACTTTTTCCTGATCTCCACACTCGTTCCCTAAAATAAACCCTCCTTAAGGATAGCAATGGACAAACATTGTGTGATAAATGGGTCTCAGTCAGGCTATCCAATACACCAATGTTATGGCTGTTGCAGATTTATACTTTGTTGATATCTGTGAATGATCATTAATATTTCCGTTTTTGTGAATAACGTCATATTTCTGTGGATAAGAAGTAAAGAAAGCTTTATGTTTTATATCCATACGCGTTGAAATTGCCTCTTATACAGGTTTACATGTATAATGGAATTAAAGAGAAATAGTAGGTCTTTAAGACATCAATTTTCATCAAACTGTAGCAAATAAGCAAGAGAAATTCCAGATGATCTTGGAAGCCACCAACTTTTCTGATAAATGACATGAAAAGGTCGACATGACATAATGACAGCGAGATATTATGTTCAGAGAAGGACACCCAGTGCTTGCATTATTTGCTGCCTACCAGAATATCGATGACGTTACAAATGCGCTTACTCAGTGTTTCGTCATAATCAATTCTACTGCAAACGCGCAGCGCGTATTAAACTCGGCGTAGCTACATGTGAGTATCTGTGACGAAATAATGCAAGCACGCAGTATTTCTGTTTACATAACAACGAAATTCTACAGTACTTGTCCATTCCTAGTGAATTCCTCTTGCTATTCGTACACTTTTGATGGTGTTCTCTTAGCTTGATATCGAAATGTCTACGTTTTCCGAGCTATCTCGCGGTCGGCGATTTTGGGCTCGACTCCGTAGTTCGCTGACAAGATCTTTCAGCAAATTGTGTTGTGTCACTGCAGGTAATGTATTTCCTGGCATGCACAAACAATCTCAACATGCCACACTTTCCATCCGTGCATGATAATCCAGGTCTTCTATAGATTCTGTGATGAGAGTAGTAAATGTTCAGATTATTGCAGAATTATGATCTCTCTTCTCAGCACATTTGATGGGGGTTGATCAAATTAAAATCACCATTTTCGACTAACTCATATAGAAGAATTTCCAGAATAGAAATATATTTCAAGAAAGAATAAATCTTATCCAAACATTGTCGAATGAGAATGAAAATGTCACTTTCATATTTGAGGAAACTAAAATCTCTTCTGTTTTGACCTTGCTTTTCTTAAGGTTCTGGTGACAACCATAACGGAAAGCAGGGCACAGTCCTGAGTGCCAAAGATGTCTGTATGGTGAGTTTGCATTACGACGGGCCGTCTCATTTATGTCCTGTATGTTTTCTCTTCCTCAATTCTCACTTGTTTTACAAAGTTTCTGTCTTTTCTAATTGTAAGTTTCCACACGTCATTGAGATATGACGCTCTTCAGACACACATTGGCAACTATATACTGGAAATCAACGATATTTTCTCATACCATGGACAAGAAATCATTTTAGGGCAATGTCATTTGGCAAACAATAATCATTTCCCACTTCATGGCTATAACTCTGTCCAACAAGTTTCAAAAGCAGCAAAAGTCTATTGTAAGGCTCGTATTTTATACGATAATGATGACAAATACCGTGACCTGCAAGTATTATACATTTTCTTTCAAGTCCAAACTCTTTCTGCTCTTGTCCTGGTATTACTTTGCAGTATCACGAGGCTTCTCGTTGGGATGAGCGGAGCTCTGTCACATCTTTCTGGGGTTCCGTTTCGGATGTCGACGAGTGCCTCTTCAACGAAGACATTAGTCTTTACAGCCAGAGTTTCAGTAATATATCGAATTTGTCTCTTCTCGACGAAGAGGAGTATGCACGGAAAAGTCACGACAAGCAGGGTGACAACAGTGATGACGAGGAAGACGATTTTTCCTCCATCAGTCCGAGCGAACTCTCCGAACTTCTGCGCACGTCTTCAGAAGACGAGGACTTTGAAAGCGATGACGACGATGTGTTTACAACAGTAACAGACTTAACAGACTTCGACAGTGACTCCTCCGACCTCTCGCTCTCGGATGAAGATATTTCCGGCGATGTTGAAGGAGTATATGCAGGACAATATTATTCAAACAGCATCGTCATCGATATCGTAGACATGCTGATCAATGAAGCAGTCTGTGGCTTGGTCCAGAATTCATGAGGAGATATGCACTACACAGATTGAATTGCTTACATGTGGCATGATTTTCAGAAATAAATGACATCATTCAAACGATACTTTCCTGAGTACCTCTGGTCCCTTACTTGTGCTCTATGCGTTTACCGTGAAGTGAAGTATAAGGTAAAGATAGCAGATGAAGGGGGCGAAATGGGGTTTTAGACGTCTCTGGTTCATTTGAGACTCAGAGATTTGCAACGAGTTTTGCAACCAACATACATTCCAGGCCTTGTCTAAGCTAATTTCGAAAAGCACTGATACGTGTTTTGATATGCCTGCATGTATAGTTCAGAGTTACACATGCAGTGTACATCAAGCACGTAGAGCCCCTTAATTTTCTGATTGCCTTGTTTGAAATGTAGGCAGGCAAAGAATTTGGTTTCTTCCAGCAAATCTCGATCAGAAAGTTAATACTAAAGGCATTGCATGTGCCGGGCAGAGACAAATAATAGCAAATCACGGATCTTATATCATTGAAAGAAGTCATAAACAGTGTGTAGCCCTTTCATTCAAATATCGGAAAGGAAATGAAAAAGAAAGAAAAAAGAAAGGAAAAAAGGATTGACTTTCAAACTTTTTCCTGATCTCCACACTCGTTCCCTAAAATAAACCCTCCTTAAGGATAGCAATGGACAAACATTGTGTGATAAATGGGTCTCAGTCAGGCTATCCAATACACCAATGTTATGGCTGTTGCAGATTTATACTTTGTTGATATCTGTGAATGATCATTAATATTTCCGTTTTTGTGAATAACGTCATATTTCTGTGGATAAGAAGTAAAGAAAGCTTTATGTTTTATATCCATACGCGTTGAAGTTGCCTCTTATACAGGTTTACATGTATAATGGAATTAAAGAGAAATAGTAGGTCTTTAAGACATCAATTTTCATCAAACTGTAGCAAATAAGCAAGAGAAATTCCAGATGATCTTGGAAGCCACCAACTTTTCTGATAAATGACATGAAAAGGTCGACATGACATAATGACAGCGAGATATTATGTTCAGAGAAGGACACCCAGTGCTTGCATTATTTGCTGCCTACCAGAATATCGATGACGTTACAAATGCGCTTACTCAGTGTTTCGTCATAATCAATTCTACTGCAAACGCGCAGCGCGTATTAAACTCGGCGTAGCTACGTGTGAATATCTGTGACGAAATAATGCAAGCACGCAGTATTTCTGTTTACATAACAACGAAATTCTACAGTACTTGTCCATTCCTAGTGAATTCCTCTTGCTATTCGTACACTTTTGATGGTGTTCTCTTAGCTTGATATCGAAATGTCTACGTTTTCCGAGCTATCTCGCGGTCGGCGATTTTGGGCTCGACTCCGTAGTTCGCTGACAAGATCTTTCAGCAAATTGTGTTGTGTCACTGCAGGTAATGTATTTCCTGGCATGCACAAACAATCTCAACATGCCACACTTTCCATCCGTGCATGATAATCCAGGTCTTCTATAGATTTTGTGATGAGAGCAGTAAATGTTCAGATTATTGCAGAATTATGATCTCTCTTCTCAGCACATTTGATGGGGGTTGATCAAATTAAAATCACCATTTTCGACTAACTCATATAGAAGAATTTCCAGAATAGAAATATATTTCAAGAAAGAATAAATCTTATCCAAACATTGTCGAATGAGAATGAAAATGTCACTTTCATATTTGAGGAAACTAAAATCTGTTCTGTTTTGACCTTGCTTTTCTTAAGGTTCTGGTGACAACCATAACGGAAAGCAGGGCACAGTCCTGAGTGCCAAAGATGTCTGTATGGTGAGTTTGCATTACGACGGGCCGTCTCATTTATGTCCTGTATGTTTTCTCTTCCTCAATTCTCACTTGTTTTACAAAGTTTCTGACTTTTCTAATTGTAAGTTTCCACACGTCATTGAGATATGACGCTCTTCAGACACACATTGGCAACTATATACTGGAAATCAACGATATTTTCTCATACCATGGACAAGAAATCATTTTAGGGCAATGTCATTTGGCAAACAATAATCATTTCCCACTTCATGGCTATAACTCTGTCCAACAAGTTTGAAAAGCAGCAAAAGTCTATTGTAAGGCTCGTATTTTATACGATAATGATGACAAATACCGTGACCTGCAAGTATTATACATTTTCTTTCAAGTCCAAACTCTTTCTGCTCTTGTCCTGGTATTACTTTGCAGTATCACGAGGCTTCTCGTTGGGATGAGCGGAGCTCTGTCACATCTTTCTGGGGTTCCGTTTCGGATGTCGACGAGTGCCTCTTCAACGAAGACATTAGTCTTTACAGCCAGAGTTTCAGTAATATATCGAATTTGTCTCTTCTCGACGAAGAGGAGTATGCACGGAAAAGTCACGACAGGCAGGGTGACAACAGTGATGACGAGGAAGACGATTTTTCCTCCATCAGTCCGAGCGAACTCTCCGAACTTCTGCGCACGTTCAAGTTCAAGTTCAAGTTCGAATTTATTCGTTTTTCCACAATAAAATCATACAGACATAAATCTCACTTTCTTGAGTGACAGATACAATGTATGTAAATTCGTACAAAGAAACCAACAATAATGAGAAAAACTAATAGTATCAATACATTGCAATTGTTGCAGAAGTAACGAAAATGAAAGAATTGTCAATATGCACTGTGTGAAAAAAACGGAGGGACCCACTAAAAAGACAATGCTTGTAGAGTGTGGGCCCCTCTTGTATTAAAAACTCGATGCAAAATTTGACTCGTCTTCAGAAGACGAGGACTTTGAAAGCGATGACGACGATGTGTTTACAACAGTAACAGACTTTACAGACTTCGACAGTGACTCCTCCGACCTCTCGCTCTCGGATGAAGATATTTCCGGCGATGTTGAAGGAGTATATGCAGGACAATATTATTCAAACAGCATCGTCATCGATATCGTAGACATGCTGATCAATGAAGCAGTCTGTGGCTTGGTCCAGAATTCATGAGGAGATATGCACTACACAGATTGACTTGCTTACATGTGGCATGATTTTCAGAAATAAATGACATCATTCAAACGATACTTTCCTGAGTACCTCTGGTCCCTTACTTGTGCTCTATGCGTTTACCGTGAAGTGAAGTATAAGGTAAAGATAGCAGATGAAGGGGGCGAAATGGGGTTTTAGACGTCTCTGGTTCATTTGAGACTCAGAGATTTGCAACGAGTTTTGCAACCAACATACATTCCAGGCCTTGTCTAGGCTAATTTCGAAAAGCACTGATACGTGTTTTGATATGCCTGCATGTATAGTTCAGAGTTACACATGCAGTGTACATCAAGCACGTAGAGCCCCTTAATGTTCTGATTGCCTTGTTTGAAATGTAGGCAGGCAAAGAATTTGGTTTCTTCCAGCAAATCTCGATCAGAAAGTTAATACTAAAGGCATTGCATGTGCCGGGCAGAGACAAATAATAGCAAATCACGGATCTTATATCATTGAAAGAAGTCATAAACAGTGTGTAGCCCTTTCATTCAAATATCGGAAAGGAAATGAAAAAGAAAGAAAAAAGAAAGGAAAAAAGGATTGACTTTCAAACTTTTTCCTGATCTCCACACTCGTTCCCTAAAATAAACCCTCCTTAAGGATAGCAATGGACAAACATTGTGTGATAAATGGGTCTCAGTCAGGCTATCCAATACACCAATGTTATGGCTGTTGCAGATTTATACTTTGTTGATATCTGTGAATGATCATTAATATTTCCGTTTTTGTGAATAACGTCATATTTCTGTGGATAAGAAGTAAAGAAAGCTTTATGTTTTATATCCATACGCGTTGAAATTGCCTCTTATACAGGTTTACATGTATAATGGAATTAAAGAGAAATAGTAGGTCTTTAAGACATCAATTTTCATCAAACTGTAGCAAATAAGCAAGAGAAATTCCAGATGATCTTGGAAGCCACCAACTTTTCTGATAAATGACATGAAAAGGTCGACATGACATAATGACAGCGAGATATTATGTTCAGAGAAGGACACCCAGTGCTTGCATTATTTGCTGCCTACCAGAATATCGATGACGTTACAAATGCGCTTACTCAGTGTTTCGTCATAATCAATTCTACTGCAAACGCGCAGCGCGTATTAAACTCGGCGTAGCTACATGTGAGTATCTGTGACGAAATAATGCAAGCACGCAGTATTTCTGTTTACATAACAACGAAATTCTACAGTACTTGTCCATTCCTAGTGAATTCCTCTTGCTATTCGTACACTTTTGATGGTGTTCTCTTAGCTTGATATCGAAATGTCTACGTTTTCCGAGCTATCTCGCGGTCGGCGATTTTGGGCTCGACTCCGTAGTTCGCTGACAAGATCTTTCAGCAAATTGTGTTGTGTCACTGCAGGTAATGTATTTCCTGGCATGCACAAACAATCTCAACATGCCACACTTTCCATCCGTGCATGATAATCCAGGTCTTCTATAGATTCTGTGATGAGAGTAGTAAATGTTCAGATTATTGCAGAATTATGATCTCTCTTCTCAGCACATTTGATGGGGGTTGATCAAATTAAAATCACCATTTTCGACTAACTCATATAGAAGAATTTCCAGAATAGAAATATATTTCAAGAAAGAATAAATCTTATCCAAACATTGTCGAATGAGAATGAAAATGTCACTTTCATATTTGAGGAAACTAAAATCTCTTCTGTTTTGACCTTGCTTTTCTTAAGGTTCTGGTGACAACCATAACGGAAAGCAGGGCACAGTCCTGAGTGCCAAAGATGTCTGTATGGTGAGTTTGCATTACGACGGGCCGTCTCATTTATGTCCTGTATGTTTTCTCTTCCTCAATTCTCACTTGTTTTACAAAGTTTCTGTCTTTTCTAATTGTAAGTTTCCACACGTCATTGAGATATGACGCTCTTCAGACACACATTGGCAACTATATACTGGAAATCAACGATATTTTCTCATACCATGGACAAGAAATCATTTTAGGGCAATGTCATTTGGCAAACAATAATCATTTCCCACTTCATGGCTATAACTCTGTCCAACAAGTTTGAAAAGCAGCAAAAGTCTATTGTAAGGCTCGTATTTTATACGATAATGATGACAAATACCGTGACCTGCAAGTATTATACATTTTCTTTCAAGTCCAAACTCTTTCTGCTCTTGTCCTGGTATTACTTTGCAGTATCACGAGGCTTCTCGTTGGGATGAGCGGAGCTCTGTCACATCTTTCTGGGGTTCCGTTTCGGATGTCGACGAGTGCCTCTTCAACGAAGACATTAGTCTTTACAGCCAGAGTTTCAGTAATATATCGAATTTGTCTCTTCTCGACGAAGAGGAGTATGCACGGAAAAGTCACGACAGGCAGGGTGACAACAGTGATGACGAGGAAGACGATTTTTCCTCCATCAGTCCGAGCGAACTCTCCGAACTTCTGCGCACGTCTTCAGAAGACGAGGACTTTGAAAGCGATGACGACGATGTGTTTACAACAGTAACAGACTTAACAGACTTCGACAGTGACTCCTCCGACCTCTCGCTCTCGGATGAAGATATTTCCGGCGATGTTGAAGGAGTATATGCAGGACAATATTATTCAAACAGCATCGTCATCGATATCGTAGACATGCTGATCAATGAAGCAGTCTGTGGCTTGGTCCAGAATTCATGAGGAGATATGCACTACACAGATTGAATTGCTTACATGTGGCATGATTTTCAGAAATAAATGACATCATTCAAACGATACTTTCCTGAGTACCTCTGGTCCCTTACTTGTGCTCTATGCGTTTACCGTGAAGTGAAGTATAAGGTAAAGATAGCAGATGAAGGGGGCGAAATGGGGTTTTAGACGTCTCTGGTTCATTTGAGACTCAGAGATTTGCAACGAGTTTTGCAACCAACATACATTCCAGGCCTTGTCTAAGCTAATTTCGAAAAGCACTGATACGTGTTTTGATATGCCTGCATGTATAGTTCAGAGTTACACATGCAGTGTACATCAAGCACGTAGAGCCCCTTAATGTTCTGATTGCCTTGTTTGAAATGTAGGCAGGCAAAGAATTTGGTTTCTTCCAGCAAATCTCGACCAGAAAGTTAATACTAAAGGCATTGCATGTGCCGGGCAGAGACAAATAATAGCAGATCACGGATCTTATATCATTGAAAGAAGTCATAAACAGTGTGTAGCCCTTTCATTCAAATATCGGAAAGGAAATGAAAAAGAAAGAAAAAAGAAAGGAAAAAAGGATTGACTTTCAAACTTTTTCCTGATCTCCACACTCGTTCCCTAAAATAAACCCTCCTTAAGGAAAGCAATGGACAAACATTGTGTGATAAATGGGTCTCAGTCAGGCTATCCAATACACCAATGTTATGGCTGTTGCAGATTTATACTTTGTTGATATCTCTCAGTGTTTCGTCATAATCAATTCTACTGCAAACGCGCAGCGCGTATTAAACTCGGCGTAGCTACGTGTGAATATCTGTGACGAAATAATGCAAGCACGCAGTATTTCTGTTTACATAACAACGAAATTCTACAGTACTTGTCCATTCCTAGTGAATTCCTCTTGCTATTCGTACACTTTTGATGGTGTTCTCTTAGCTTGATATCGAAATGTCTACGTTTTCCGAGCTATCTCGCGGTCGGCGATTTTGGGCTCGACTCCGTAGTTCGCTGACAAGATCTTTCAGCAAATTGTGTTGTGTCACTGCAGGTAATGTATTTCCTGGCATGCACAAACAATCTCAACATGCCACACTTTCCATCCGTGCATGATAATCCAGGTCTTCTATAGATTCTGTGATGAGAGTAGTAAATGTTCAGATTATTGCAGAATTATGATCTCTCTTCTCAGCACATTTGATGGGGGTTGATCAAATTAAAATCACCATTTTCGACTAACTCATATAGAAGAATTTCCAGAATAGAAATATATTTCAAGAAAGAATAAATCTTATCCAAACATTGTCGAATGAGAATGAAAATGTCACTTTCATATTTGAGGAAACTAAAATCTGTTCTGTTTTGACCTTGCTTTTCTTAAGGTTCTGGTGACAACCATAACGGAAAGCAGGGCACAGTCCTGAGTGCCAAAGATGTCTGTATGGTGAGTTTGCATTACGACGGGCCGTCTCATTTATGTCCTGTATGTTTTCTCTTCCTCAATTCTCACTTGTTTTACAAAGTTTCTGTCTTTTCTAATTGTAAGTTTCCACACGTCATTGAGATATGACGCTCTTCAGACACACATTGGCAACTATATACTGGAAATCAACGATATTTTCTCATACCATGGACAAGAAATCATTTTAGGGCAATGTCATTTGGCAAACAATAATCATTTCCCACTTCATGGCTATAACTCTGTCCAACAAGTTTGAAAAGCAGCAAAAGTCTATTGTAAGGCTCGTATTTTATACGATAATGATGACAAATACCGTGACCTGCAAGTATTATACATTTTCTTTCAAGTCCAAACTCTTTCTGCTCTTGTCCTGGTATTACTTTGCAGTATCACGAGGCTTCTCGTTGGGATGAGCGGAGCTCTGTCACATCTTTCTGGGGTTCCGTTTCGGATGTCGACGAGTGCCTCTTCAACGAAGACATTAGTCTTTACAGCCAGAGTTTCAGTAATATATCGAATTTGTCTCTTCTCGACGAAGAGGAGTATGCACGGAAAAGTCACGACAGGCAGGGTGACAACAGTGATGACGAGGAAGACGATTTTTCCTCCATCAGTCCGAGCGAACTCTCCGAACTTCTGCGCACGTCTTCAGAAGACGAGGACTTTGAAAGCGATGACGACGATGTGTTTACAACAGTAACAGACTTAACAGACTTCGACAGTGACTCCTCCGACCTGTCGCTCTCGGATGAAGATATTTCCGGCGATGTTGAAGGAGTATATGCAGGACAATATTATTCAAACAGCATCGTCATCGATATCGTAGACATGCTGATCAATGAAGCAGTCTGTGGCTTGGTCCAGAATTCATGAGGAGATATGCACTACACAGATTGAATTGCTTACATGTGGCATGATTTTCAGAAATAAATGACATCATTCAAACGATACTTTCCTGAGTACCTCTGGTCCCTTACTTGTGCTCTATGCGTTTACCGTGAAGTGAAGTATAAGGTAAAGATAGCAGATGAAGGGGGCGAAATGGGGTTTTAGACGTCTCTGGTTCATTTGAGACTCAGAGATTTGCAACGAGTTTTGCAACCAACATACATTCCAGGCCTTGTCTAAGCTAATTTCGAAAAGCACTGATACGTGTTTTGATATGCCTGCATGTATAGTTCAGAGTTACACATGCAGTGTACATCAAGCACGTAGAGCCCCTTAATGTTCTGATTGCCTTGTTTGAAATGTAGGCAGGCAAAGAATTTGGTTTCTTCCAGCAAATCTCGACCAGAAAGTTAATACTAAAGGCATTGCATGTGCCGGGCAGAGACAAATAATAGCAGATCACGGATCTTATATCATTGAAAGAAGTCATAAACAGTGTGTAGCCCTTTCATTCAAATATCGGAAAGGAAATGAAAAAGAAAGAAAAAAGAAAGGAAAAAAGGATTGACTTTCAAACTTTTTCCTGATCTCCACACTCGTTCCCTAAAATAAACCCTCCTTAAGGATAGCAATGGACAAACATTGTGTGATAAATGGGTCTCAGTCAGGCTATCCAATACACCAATGTTATGGCTGTTGCAGATTTATACTTTGTTGATATCTGTGAATGATCATTAATATTTCCGTTTTTGTGAATAACGTCATATTTCTGTGGATAAGAAGTAAAGAAAGCTTTATGTTTTATATCCATACGCGTTGAAGTTGCCTCTTATACAGGTTTACATGTATAATGGAATTAAAGAGAAATAGTAGGTCTTTAAGACATCAATTTTCATCAAACTGTAGCAAATAAGCAAGAGAAATTCCAGATGATCTTGGAAGCCACCAACTTTTCTGATAAATGACATGAAAAGGTCGACATGACATAATGACAGCGAGATATTATGTTCAGAGAAGGACACCCAGTGCTTGCATTATTTGCTGCCTACCAGAATATCGATGACGTTACAAATGCGCTTACTCAGTGTTTCGTCATAATCAATTCTACTGCAAACGCGCAGCGCGTATTAAACTCGGCGTAGCTACGTGTGAATATCTGTGACGAAATAATGCAAGCACGCAGTATTTCTGTTTACATAACAACGAAATTCTACAGTACTTGTCCATTCCTAGTGAATTCCTCTTGCTATTCGTACACTTTTGATGGTGTTCTCTTAGCTTGATATCGAAATGTCTACGTTTTCCGAGCTATCTCGCGGTCGGCGATTTTGGGCTCGACTCCGTAGTTCGCTGACAAGATCTTTCAGCAAATTGTGTTGTGTCACTGCAGGTAATGTATTTCCTGGCATGCACAAACAATCTCAACATGCCACACTTTCCATCCGTGCATGATAATCCAGGTCTTCTATAGATTTTGTGATGAGAGCAGTAAATGTTCAGATTATTGCAGAATTATGATCTCTCTTCTCAGCACATTTGATGGGGGTTGATCAAATTAAAATCACCATTTTCGACTAACTCATATAGAAGAATTTCCAGAATGGAAATATATTTCAAGAAAGAATAAATCTTATCCAAACATTGTCGAATGAGAATGAAAATGTCACTTTCATATTTGAGGAAACTAAAATCTGTTCTGTTTTGACCTTGCTTTTCTTAAGGTTCTGGTGACAACCATAACGGAAAGCAGGGCACAGTCCTGAGTGCCAAAGATGTCTGTATGGTGAGTTTGCATTACGACGGGCCGTCTCATTTATGTCCTGTATGTTTTCTCTTCCTCAATTCTCACTTGTTTTACAAAGTTTCTGTCTTTTCTAATTGTAAGTTTCCACACGTCATTGAGATATGACGCTCTTCAGACACACATTGGCAACTATATACTGGAAATCAACGATATTTTCTCATACCATGGACAAGAAATCATTTTAGGGCAATGTCATTTGGCAAACAATAATCATTTCCCACTTCATGGCTATAACTCTGTCCAACAAGTTTGAAAAGCAGCAAAAGTCTATTGTAAGGCTCGTATTTTATACGATAATGATGACAAATACCGTGACCTGCAAGTATTATACATTTTCTTTCAAGTCCAAACTCTTTCTGCTCTTGTCCTGGTATTACTTTGCAGTATCACGAGGCTTCTCGTTGGGATGAGCGGAGCTCTGTCACATCTTTCTGGGGTTCCGTTTCGGATGTCGACGAGTGCCTCTTCAACGAAGACATTAGTCTTTACAGCCAGAGTTTCAGTAATATATCGAATTTGTCTCTTCTCGACGAAGAGGAGTATGCACGGAAAAGTCACGACAGGCAGGGTGACAACAGTGATGACGAGGAAGACGATTTTTCCTCCATCAGTCCGAGCGACCTCTCCGAACTTCTGCGCACGTCTTCAGAAGACGAGGACTTTGAAAGCGATGACGACGATGTGTTTACAACAGTAACAGACTTAACAGACTTCGACAGTGACTCCTCCGACCTGTCGCTCTCGGATGAAGATATTTCCGGCGATGTTGAAGGAGTATATGCAGGACAATATTATTCAAACAGCATCGTCATCGATATCGTAGACATGCTGATCAATGAAGCAGTCTGTGGCTTGGTCCAGAATTCATGAGGAGATATGCACTACACAGATTGAATTGCTTACATGTGGCATGATTTTCAGAAATAAATGACATCATTCAAACGATACTTTCCTGAGTACCTCTGGTCCCTTACTTGTGCTCTATGCGTTTACCGTGAAGTGAAGTATAAGGTAAAGATAGCAGATGAAGGGGGCGAAATGGGGTTTTAGACGTCTCTGGTTCATTTGAGACTCAGAGATTTGCAACGAGTTTTGCAACCAACATACATTCCAGGCCTTGTCTAAGCTAATTTCGAAAAGCACTGATACGTGTTTTGATATGCCTGCATGTATAGTTCAGAGTTACACATGCAGTGTACATCAAGCACGTAGAGCCCCTTAATGTTCTGATTGCCTTGTTTGAAATGTAGGCAGGCAAAGAATTTGGTTTCTTCCAGCAAATCTCGACCAGAAAGTTAATACTAAAGGCATTGCATGTGCCGGGCAGAGACAAATAATAGCAGATCACGGATCTTATATCATTGAAAGAAGTCATAAACAGTGTGTAGCCCTTTCATTCAAATATCGGAAAGGAAATGAAAAAGAAAGAAAAAAGAAAGGAAAAAAGGATTGACTTTCAAACTTTTTCCTGATCTCCACACTCGTTCCCTAAAATAAACCCTCCTTAAGGATAGCAATGGACAAACATTGTGTGATAAATGGGTCTCAGTCAGGCTATCCAATACACCAATGTTATGGCTGTTGCAGATTTATACTTTGTTGATATCTGTGAATGATCATTAATATTTCCGTTTTTGTGAATAACGTCATATTTCTGTGGATAAGAAGTAAAGAAAGCTTTATGTTTTATATCCATACGCGTTGAAATTGCCTCTTATACAGGTTTACATGTATAATGGAATTAAAGAGAAATAGTAGGTCTTTAAGACATCAATTTTCATCAAACTGTAGCAAATAAGCAAGAGAAATTCCAGATGATCTTGGAAGCCACCAACTTTTCTGATAAATGACATGAAAAGGTCGACATGACATAATGACAGCGAGATATTATGTTCAGAGAAGGACACCCAGTGCTTGCATTATTTGCTGCCTACCAGAATATCGATGACGTTACAAATGCGCTTACTCAGTGTTTCGTCATAATCAATTCTACTGCAAACGCGCAGCGCGTATTAAACTCGGCGTAGCTACGTGTGAATATCTGTGACGAAATAATGCAAGCACGCAGTATTTCTGTTTACATAACAACGAAATTCTACAGTACTTGTCCATTCCTAGTGAATTCCTCTTGCTATTCGTACACTTTTGATGGTGTTCTCTTAGCTTGATATCGAAATGTCTACGTTTTCCGAGCTATCTCGCGGTCGGCGATTTTGGGCTCGACTCCGTAGTTCGCTGACAAGATCTTTCAGCAAATTGTGTTGTGTCACTGCAGGTAATGTATTTCCTGGCATGCACAAACAATCTCAACATGCCACACTTTCCATCCGTGCATGATAATCCAGGTCTTCTATAGACTTTGTGATGAGAGCAGTAAATGTTCAGATTATTGCAGAATTATGATCTCTCTTCTCAGCACATTTGATGGGGGTTGATCAAATTAAAATCACCATTTTCGACTAACTCATATAGAAGAATTTCCAGAATGGAAATATATTTCAAGAAAGAATAAATCTTATCCAAACATTGTCGAATGAGAATGAAAATGTCACTTTCATATTTGAGGAAACTAAAATCTGTTCTGTTTTGACCTTGCTTTTCTTAAGGTTCTGGTGACAACCATAACGGAAAGCAGGGCACAGTCCTGAGTGCCAAAGATGTCTGTATGGTGAGTTTGCATTACGACGGGCCGTCTCATTTATGTCCTGTATGTTTTCTCTTCCTCAATTCTCTCTTGTTTTACAAAGTTTCTGTCTTTTCTAATTGTAAGTTTCCACACGTCATTGAGATATGACGCTCTTCAGACACACATTGGCAACTATATACTGGAAATCAACGATATTTTCTCATACCATGGACAAGAAATCATTTTAGGGCAATGTCATTTGGCAAACAATAATCATTTCCCACTTCATGGCTATAACTCTGTCCAACAAGTTTGAAAAGCAGCAAAAGTCTATTGTAAGGCTCGTATTTTATACGATAATGATGACAAATACCGTGACCTGCAAGTATTATACATTTTCTTTCAAGTCCAAACTCTTTCTGCTCTTGTCCTGGTATTACTTTGCAGTATCACGAGGCTTCTCGTTGGGATGAGCGGAGCTCTGTCACATCTTTCTGGGGTTCCGTTTCGGATGTCGACGAGTGCCTCTTCAACGAAGACATTAGTCTTTACAGCCAGAGTTTCAGTAATATATCGAATTTGTCTCTTCTCGACGAAGAGGAGTATGCACGGAAAAGTCACGACAGGCAGGGTGACAACAGTGATGACGAGGAAGACGATTTTTCCTCCATCAGTCCGAGCGAACTCTCCGAACTTCTGCGCACGTCTTCAGAAGACGAGGACTTTGAAAGCGATGACGACGATGTGTTTACAACAGTAACAGACTTAACAGACTTCGACAGTGACTCCTCCGACCTGTCGCTCTCGGATGAAGATATTTCCGGCGATGTTGAAGGAGTATATGCAGGACAATATTATTCAAACAGCATCGTCATCGATATCGTAGACATGCTGATCAATGAAGCAGTCTGTGGCTTGGTCCAGAATTCATGAGGAGATATGCACTACACAGATTGAATTGCTTACATGTGGCATGATTTTCAGAAATAAATGACATCATTCAAACGATACTTTCCTGAGTACCTCTGGTCCCTTACTTGTGCTCTATGCGTTTACCGTGAAGTGAAGTATAAGGTAAAGATAGCAGATGAAGGGGGCGAAATGGGGTTTTAGACGTCTCTGGTTCATTTGAGACTCAGAGATTTGCAACGAGTTTTGCAACCAACATACATTCCAGGCCTTGTCTAAGCTAATTTCGAAAAGCACTGATACGTGTTTTGATATGCCTGCATGTATAGTTCAGAGTTACACATGCAGTGTACATCAAGCACGTAGAGCCCCTTAATGTTCTGATTGCCTTGTTTGAAATGTAGGCAGGCAAAGAATTTGGTTTCTTCCAGCAAATCTCGACCAGAAAGTTAATACTAAAGGCATTGCATGTGCCGGGCAGAGACAAATAATAGCAGATCACGGATCTTATATCATTGAAAGAAGTCATAAACAGTGTGTAGCCCTTTCATTCAAATATCGGAAAGGAAATGAAAAAGAAAGAAAAAAGAAAGGAAAAAAGGATTGACTTTCAAACTTTTTCCTGATCTCCACACTCGTTCCCTAAAATAAACCCTCCTTAAGGATAGCAATGGACAAACATTGTGTGATAAATGGGTCTCAGTCAGGCTATCCAATACACCAATGTTATGGCTGTTGCAGATTTATACTTTGTTGATATCTGTGAATGATCATTAATATTTCCGTTTTTGTGAATAACGTCATATTTCTGTGGATAAGAAGTAAAGAAAGCTTTATGTTTTATATCCATACGCGTTGAAGTTGCCTCTTATACAGGTTTACATGTATAATGGAATTAAAGAGAAATAGTAGGTCTTTAAGACATCAATTTTCATCAAACTGTAGCAAATAAGCAAGAGAAATTCCAGATGATCTTGGAAGCCACCAACTTTTCTGATAAATGACATGAAAAGGTCGACATGACATAATGACAGCGAGATATTATGTTCAGAGAAGGACACCCAGTGCTTGCATTATTTGCTGCCTACCAGAATATCGATGACGTTACAAATGCGCTTACTCAGTGTTTCGTCATAATCAATTCTACTGCAAACGCGCAGCGCGTATTAAACTCGGCGTAGCTACGTGTGAATATCTGTGACGAAATAATGCAAGCACGCAGTATTTCTGTTTACATAACAACGAAATTCTACAGTACTTGTCCATTCCTAGTGAATTCCTCTTGCTATTCGTACACTTTTGATGGTGTTCTCTTAGCTTGATATCGAAATGTCTACGTTTTCCGAGCTATCTCGCGGTCGGCGATTTTGGGCTCGACTCCGTAGTTCGCTGACAAGATCTTTCAGCAAATTGTGTTGTGTCACTGCAGGTAATGTATTTAATGGCATGCACAAACAATCTCAACATGCCACACTTTCCATCCGTGCATGATAATCCAGGTCTTGTATAGATTCTGTGATGAGAGCAGTAAATGTTCAGATTATTGCAGAATTATGATCTCTCTTCTCAGCACATTTGATGGGGGTTGATCAAATTAAAATCACCATTTTCGACTAACTCATGTAGAAGAATTTCCAGAATAGAAATATATTTCAAGAAAGAATAAATCTTATCCAAACATTGTCGAATGAGAATGAAAATGTCACTTTCATATTTGAGGAAACTAAAATCTGTTCTGTTTTGACCTTGCTTTTCTTAAGGTTCTGGTGACAACCATAACGGAAAGCAGGGCACAGTCCTGAGTGCCAAAGATGTCTGTATGGTGAGTTTGCATTACGACGGGCCGTCTCATTTATGTCCTGTATGTTTTCTCTTCCTCAATTCTCACTTGTTTTACAAAGTTTCTGTCTTTTCTAATTGTAAGTTTCCACACGTCATTGAGATATGACGCTCTTCAGACACACATTGGCAACTATATACTGGAAATCAACGATATTTTCTCATACCATGGACAAGAAATCATTTTAGGGCAATGTCATTTGGCAAACAATAATCATTTCCCACTTCATGGCTATAACTCTGTCCAACAAGTTTGAAAAGCAGCAAAAGTCTATTGTAAGGCTCGTATTTTATACGATAATGATGACAAATACCGTGACCTGCAAGTATTATACATTTTCTTTCAAGTCCAAACTCTTTCTGCTCTTGTCCTGGTATTACTTTGCAGTATCACGAGGCTTCTCGTTGGGATGAGCGGAGCTCTGTCACATCTTTCTGGGGTTCCGTTTCGGATGTCGACGAGTGCCTCTTCAACGAAGACATTAGTCTTTACAGCCAGAGTTTCAGTAATATATCGAATTTGTCTCTTCTCGACGAAGAGGAGTATGCACGGAAAAGTCACGACAGGCAGGGTGACAACAGTGATGACGAGGAAGACGATTTTTCCTCCATCAGTCCGAGCGAACTCTCCGAACTTCTGCGCACGTCTTCAGAAGACGAGGACTTTGAAAGCGATGACGACGATGTGTTTACAACAGTAACAGACTTAACAGACTTCGACAGTGACTCCTCCGACCTCTCGCTCTCGGATGAAGATATTTCCGGCGATGTTGAAGGAGTATATGCAGGACAATATTATTCAAACAGCATCGTCATCGATATCGTAGACATGCTGATCAATGAAGCAGTCTGTGGCTTGGTCCAGAATTCATGAGGAGATATGCACTACACAGATTGAATTGCTTACATGTGGCATGATTTTCAGAAATAAATGACATCATTCAAACGATACTTTCCTGAGTACCTCTGGTCCCTTACTTGTGTTCTATGCGTTTACCGTGAAGTGAAGTATAAGGTAAAGATAGCAGATGAAGGGGGCGAAATGGGGTTTTAGACGTCTCTGGTTCATTTGAGACTCAGAGATTTGCAACGAGTTTTGCAACCAACATACATTCCAGGCCTTGTCTAAGCTAATTTCGAAAAGCACTGATACGTGTTTTGATATGCCTGCATGTATAGTTCAGAGTTACACATGCAGTGTACATCAAGCACGTAGAGCCCCTTAATGTTCTGATTGCCTTGTTTGAAATGTAGGCAGGCAAAGAATTTGGTTTCTTCCAGCAAATCTCGACCAGAAAGTTAATACTAAAGGCATTGCATGTGCCGGGCAGAGACAAATAATAGCAGATCACGGATCTTATATCATTGAAAGAAGTCATAAACAGTGTGTAGCCCTTTCATTCAAATATCGGAAAGGAAATGAAAAAGAAAGAAAAAAGAAAGGAAAAAGGATTGACTTTCAAACTTTTTCCTGATCTCCACACTCGGTCCCTAAAATAAACCCTCAATAAGGATAGCAATGGACAAACATTGTGTGATAAATGGGTCTCAGTCAGGCTATCCAATACACCAATGTTATGGCTGTTGCAGATTTATACTTTGTTGATATCTGTGAATGATCATTAATATTTCCGTTTTTGTGAATAACGTCATATTTCTGTGGATAAGAAGTAAAGAAAGCTTTATGTTTTATATCCATACGCGTTGAAATTGCCTCTTATACAGGTTTACATGTATAATGGAATTAAAGAGAAATAGTAGGTCTTTAAGACATCAATTTTCATCAAACTGTAGCAAATAAGCAAGAGAAATTCCAGATGATCTTTGAAGCCACCAACTTTTCTGATAAATGACATGAAAAGGTCGACATGACATAATGACAGCGAGATATTATGTTCAGAGAAGGACACCCAGTGCTTGCATTATTTGCTGCCTACCAGAATATCGATGACGTTACAAATGCGCTTACTCAGTGTTTCGTCATAATCAATTCTACTGCAAACGCGCAGCGCGTATTAAACTCGGCGTAGCTACATGTGAATATCTGTGACGAAATAATGCAAGCACGCAGTATTTCTGTTTACATAACAACGAAATTCTACAGTACTTGTCCATTCCTAGTGAATTCCTCTTGCTATTCGTACACTTTTGATGGTGTTCTCTTAGCTTGATATCGAAATGTCTACGTTTTCCGAGCTATCTCGCGGTCGGCGATTTTGGGCTCGACTCCGTAGTTCGCTGACAAGATCTTTCAGCAAATTGTGTTGTGTCACTGCAGGTAATGTATTTCCTGGCATGCACAAACAATCTCAACATGCCACATTTTCCATCCGTGCATGATAATCCAGGTCTTGTATAGATTCTGTGATGAGAGCAGTAAATGTTCAGATTATTGCAGAATTATGATCTCTCTTCTCAGCACATTTGATGGGGGTTGATCAAATTAAAATCACCATTTTCGACTAACTCATATAGAAGAATTTCCAGAATAGAAATATATTTCAAGAAAGAATAAATCTTATCCAAACATTGTCGAATGAGAATGAAAATGTCACTTTCATATTTGAGGAAACTAAAATCTGTTCTGTTTTGACCTTGCTTTTCTTAAGGTTCTGGTGACAACCATAACGGAAAGCAGGGCACAGTCCTGAGTGCCAAAGATGTCTGTATGGTGAGTTTGCATTACGACGGGCCGTCTCATTTATGTCCTGTATGTTTTCTCTTCCTCAATTCTCACTTGTTTTACAAAGTTTCTGTCTTTTCTAATTGTAAGTTTCCACACGTCATTGAGATATGACGCTCTTCAGACACACATTGGCAACTATATACTGGAAATCAACGATATTTTCTCATACCATGGACAAGAAATCATTTTAGGGCAATGTCATTTGGCAAACAATAATCATTTCCCACTTCATGGCTATAACTCTGTCCAACAAGTTTGAAAAGCAGCAAAAGTCTATTGTAAGGCTCGTATTTTATACGATAATGATGACAAATACCGTGACCTGCAAGTATTATACATTTTCTTTCAAGTCCAAACTCTTTCTGCTCTTGTCCTGGTATTACTTTGCAGTATCACGAGGCTTCTCGTTGGGATGAGCGGAGCTCTGTCACATCTTTCTGGGGTTCCGTTTCGGATGTCGACGAGTGCCTCTTCAACGAAGACATTAGTCTTTACAGCCAGAGTTTCAGTAATATATCGAATTTGTCTCTTCTCGACGAAGAGGAGTATGCACGGAAAAGTCACGACAGGCAGGGTGACAACAGTGATGACGAGGAAGACGATTTTTCCTCCATCAGTCCGAGCGAACTCTCCGAACTTCTGCGCACGTCTTCAGAAGACGAGGACTTTGAAAGCGATGACGACGATGTGTTTACAACAGTAACAGACTTAACAGACTTCGACAGTGACTCCTCCGACCTCTCGCTCTCGGATGAAGATATTTCCGGCGATGTTGAAGGAGTATATGCAGGACAATATTATTCAAACAGCATCGTCATCGATATCGTAGACATGCTGATCAATGAAGCAGTCTGTGGCTTGGTCCAGAATTCATGAGGAGATATGCACTACACAGATTGAATTGCTTACATGTGGCATGATTTTCAGAAATAAATGACATCATTCAAACGATACTTTCCTGAGTACCTCTGGTCCCTTACTTGTGCTCTATGCGTTTACCGTGAAGTGAAGTATAAGGTAAAGATAGCAGATGAAGGGGGCGAAATGGGGTTTTAGACGTCTCTGGTTCATTTGAGACTCAGAGATTTGCAACGAGTTTTGCAACCAACATACACTCCAGGCCTTGTCTAAGCTAATTTCGAAAAGCACTGATACGTGTTTTGATATGCCTGCATGTATAGTTCAGAGTTACACATGCAGTGAACATCAAGCACGTAGAGCCCCTTAATGTTCTGATTGCCTTGTTTGAAATGTAGGCAGGCAAAGAATTTGGTTTCTTCCAGCAAATCTCGACCAGAAAGTTAATACTAAAGGCATTGCATGTGCCGGGCAGAGACAAATAATAGCAGATCACGGATCTTATATCATTGAAAGAAGTCATAAACAGTGTGTAGCCCTTTCATTCAAATATCGGAAAGGAAATTAAAAAGAAACAAAAAAGAAAGGAAAAAAGGATTGACTTTCAAACTTTTTCCTGATCTCCACACTCGTTCCCTAAAATAAACCCTCCTTGAGGATAGCAATGGACAAACATTGTGTGATAAATGGGTCTCAGTCAGGCTATCCAATACACCAATGTTATGGCTGTTGCAGATTTATACTTTGTTGATATCTGTGAATGATCATTAATATTTCCGTTTATGTGAATAACGTCATATTTCTGTGGATAAGAAGTAAAGAAAGCTTTATGTTTTATATCCATACGCGTTGAAATTGCCTCTTATACAGGTTTACATGTATAATGGAATTAAAGAGAAATAGTAGGTCTTTAAGACATCAATTTTCATCAAACTGTAGCAAATAAGCAAGAGAAATTCCAGATGATCTTTGAAGCCACCAACTTTTCTGATAAATGACATGAAAAGGTCGACATGACATAATGACAGCGAGATATTATGTTCAGAGAAGGACACCCAGTGCTTGCATTATTAGCTGCCTACCAGAATATCGATGACGTTACAAATGCGCTTACTCAGTGTTTCGTCATAATCAATTCTACTGCAAACGCGCAGCGCGTATTAAACTCGGCGTAGCTACGTGTGAATATCTGTGACGAAATAATGCAAGCACGCAGTATTTCTGTTTACATAACAACGAAATTCTTCAGTACTTGTCCATTCCTAGTGAATTCCTCTTGCTATTCGTACACTTTTGATGGTGTTCTCTTAGCTTGATATCGAAATGTCTACGTTTTCCGAGCTATCTCGCGGTCGGCGATTTTGGGCTCGACTCCGTAGTTCGCTGACAAGATCTTTCAGCAAATTGTGTTGTGTCACTGCAGGTAATGTATTTCCTGGCATGCACAAACAATCTCAACATGCCACACTTTCCATCCGTGCATGATAATCCAGGTCTTGTATAGATTCTGTGATGAGAGCAGTAAATGTTCAGATTATTGCAGAATTATGATCTCTCTTCTCAGTACATTTGATGGGGGTTGATCAAATTAAAATCACCATTTTCGACTAACTCATATAGAAGAATTTCCAGAATAGAAATATATTTCAAGAAAGAATAAATCTTATCCAAACATTGTCGAATGAGAATGAAAATGTCACTTTCATATTTGAGGAAACTAAAATCTGTTCTGTTTTGACCTTGCTTTTCTTAAGGTTCTGGTGACAACCATAACGGAAAGCAGGGCACAGTCCTGAGTGCCAAAGATGTCTGTATGGTGAGTTTGCATTACGACGGGCCGTCTCATTTATGTCCTGTATGTTTTCTCTTCCTCAATTCTCACTTGTTTTACAAAGTTTCTGTCTTTTCTAATTGTAAGTTTCCACACGTCATTGAGATATGACGCTCTTCAGACACACATTGGCAACTATATACTGGAAATCAACGATATTTTCTCATACCATGGACAAGAAATCATTTTAGGGCAATGTCATTTGGCAAACAATAATCATTTCCCACTTCATGGCTATAACTCTGTCCAACAAGTTTCAAAAGCAGCAAAAGTCTATTGTAAGGCTCGTATTTTATACGATAATGATGACAAATACCGTGACCTGCAAGTATTATACATTTTCTTTCAAGTCCAAACTCTTTCTGCTCTTGTCCTGGTATTACTTTGCAGTATCACGAGGCTTCTCGTTGGGATGAGCGGAGCTCTGTCACATCTTTCTGGGGTTCCGTTTCGGATGTCGACGAGTGCCTCTTCAACGAAGACATTAGTCTTTACAGCCAGAGTTTCAGTAATATATCGAATTTGTCTCTTCTCGACGAAGAGGAGTATGCACGGAAAAGTCACGACAGGCAGGGTGACAACAGTGATGACGAGGAAGACGATTTTTCCTCCATCAGTCCGAGCGAACTCTCCGAACTTCTGCGCACGTCTTCAGAAGACGAGGACTTTGAAAGCGATGACGACGATGTGTTTACAACAGTAACAGACTTAACAGACTTCGACAGTGACTCCTCCGACCTCTCGCTCTCGGATGAAGATATTTCCGGCGATGTTGAAGGAGTATATGCAGGACAATATTATTCAAACAGCATCGTCATCGATATCGTAGACATGCTGATCAATGAAGCAGTCTGTGGCTTGGTCCAGAATTCATGAGGAGATATGCACTACACAGATTGAATTGCTTACATGTGGCATGATTTTCAGAAATAAATGACATCATTCAAACGATACTTTCCTGAGTACCTCTGGTCCCTTACTTGTGCTCTATGCGTTTACCGTGAAGTGAAGTATAAGGTAAAGATAGCAGATGAAGGGGGCGAAATGGGGTTTTAGACGTCTCTGGTTCATTTGAGACTCAGAGATTTGCAACGAGTTTTGCAACCAACATACATTCCAGGCCTTGTCTAAGCTAATTTCGAAAAGCACTGATACGTGTTTTGATATGCCTGCATGTATAGTTCAGAGTTACACATGCAGTGTACATCAAGCACGTAGAGCCCCTTAATGTTCTGATTGCCTTGTTTGAAATGTAGGCAGGCAAAGAATTTGGTTTCTTCCAGCAAATGTCGATCAGAAAGTTAATACTAAAGGCATTGCATGTGCCGAGCAGAGACAAATAATAGGAAATCACGGATCTTATATCATTGAAAGAAGTCATAAACAGTGTGTAGCCCTTTCATTCAAATATCGGAAAGGAAATGAAAAAGAAAGAAAAAAGAAAGGAAAAAAGGATTGACTTTCAAACTTTTTCCTGATCTCCACACTCGTTCCCTAAAATAAACCCTCCTTAAGGATAGCAATAGACAAACATTGTGTGATAAATGGGTCTCAGTCAGGCTATCCAATACACCAGTGTTATGGCTGTTGCAGATTTATACTTTGTTGATATCTGTGAATGATCATTAATATTTCCGTTTTTGTGAATAACGTCATATTTCTGTGGATAAGAAGTAAAGAAAGCTTTATGTTTTATATCCATACGCGTTGAAGTTGCCTCTTATACAGGTTTACATGTATAATGGAATTAAAGAGAAATAGTAGGTCTTTAAGACATCAATTTTCATCAAACTGTAGCAAATAAGCAAGAGAAATTCCAGATGATCTTTGAAGCCACCAACTTTTCTGATAAATGACATGAAAAGATCGACATGACATAATGACAGCGAGATATTATGTTCAGAGAAGGACACCCAGTGCTTGCATTATTTGCTGCCTACCAGAATATCGATGACGTTACAAATGCGCTTACTCAGTGTTTCGTCATAATCAATTCTACTGCAAACGCGCAGCGCGTATTAAACTCGGCGTAGCTACGTGTGAATATCTGTGACGAAATAATGCAAGCACGCAGTATTTCTGTTTACATAACAACGAAATTCTTCAGTACTTGTCCATTCCTAGTGAATTCCTCTTGCTATTCGTACACTTTTGATGGTGTTCTCTTAGCTTGATATCGAAATGTCTACGTTTTCCGAGCTATCTCGCGGTCGGCGATTTTGGGCTCGACTCCGTAGTTCGCTGACAAGATCTTTCAGCAAATTGTGTTGTGTCACTGCAGGTAATGTATTTCCTGGCATGCACAAACAATATCAACATGCCACACTTTCCATCCGTGCATGATAATCCAGGTCTTGTATAGATTCTGTGATGAGAGTAGTAAATGTTCAGATTATTGCAGAATTATGATCTCTCTTCTCAGCACATTTGATGGGGGTTGATCAAATTAAAATCACCATTTTCGACTAACTCATATAGAAGAATTTCCAGAATAGAAATATATTTCAAGAAAGAATAAATCTTATCCAAACATTGTCGAATGAGAATGAAAATGTCACTTTCATATTTGAGGAAACTAAAATCTGTTCTGTTTTGACCTTGCTTTTCTTAAGGTTCTGGTGACAACCATAACGGAAAGCAGGGCACAGTCCTGAGTGCCAAAGATGTCTGTATGGTGAGTTTGCATTACGACGGGCCGTCTCATTTATGTCCTGTATGTTTTCTCTTCCTCAATTCTCACTTGTTTTACAAAGTTTCTGTCTTTTCTAATTGTAAGTTTCCACACGTCATTGAGATATGACGCTCTTATGGCAAGCCATATTACTTTTAAAAAAGATTTTCTGATATCACGAATTCCCTTTCGTGATATCAAAAATTCGAATTTCTGATATCACAAATTCAATTTTTGATATCACAAATACCCATTGGTTTATCACGTAAAACCAATTTTTGATATCACGAAATCGAATTAGTGATATCACAAATTCAATTCGTGATATCACGAATTCAATTAGAGATATCACGAATTCACATTCTTGATATCAAGAAATACATTTTGTGATATCACTAATTCCAATTTGTGATATCATTAATTTACATGGAATTTCAGCAGATATCTTTCGCAAAGAAATAATCTGATTTCGAGCATTAGTTTTGCGCTGAAATTCAACCGTAAATTCTAGCGTTAGTTGAGGGCAGAAATACACAGGGAATTCGAGCTTTAGTTCAGTGCAGAAAACCAACTTGAATTTGAGCGTTAGTTGAGCGCAGAAATACAAAGTGAATTCGAGCATTAGTTTTGCGCTGAAATTCAACTGTGAATTCGAGCGTTAGTTGAGCGCAGAAATACACAGGGAATTCGAGCATTAGTTTTGCGCTGAAATTCAGCTGTGAATTCGAGCGTTAGTTGAGCGCAGAAACAGACAGGGAATTCGAGCATTAGTTTTGCGCTGAAATTCAGCTGTGAATTCGAGCGTTAGTTGAGCGCAGAAACACACAGCGAATTCGAGCATTAGTTTTGCGCTGAAATTCAACTGTGAATTCGAGCGTTAGTTGAGCGCAGAAATACACAGCGAATTCGAGCATTAGTTTTGCGCTGAAATCCAACTGTGAATTCGAGCGTTAGTTGAGCGCAGAAATACACAAGGAATTCGAGCATTAGTTTTGCGCTGAAATTCAACTGTGAATTCGAGCGTTAGTTGAGCGCAGAAATACACTGTGAATTCGAGCATTAGTTTAGCGCAGATATTCCTATGGAATTTCAGGTGTTATCTTTACATAGTATATAACGATATCACTTCGGTGATCCCTCGCATTTATCCCCAAGTTGAATTATCCTTCGGGTTTATGCCAGGTTCAAGTGTGTGCGTGTGTGTCACACACAAACACACTGCTATAGCTTCTGACCACCCGAGCATTGAGAATTAAGGGTTTCTGGGACGAACACTGCACTAGGGCTTTCTATAGCTCAGTCGGTAGAGCACCGGTCTAGCAATCCGGAGGTCTCGGGTTCGAATCCCGATGGAATCCCATTTTCTTTGCTCACTTTTCCACTAATAATTTATATTCTTTCTGGTCAGTTTATTCTGTCTTTATTTATATAACGATAGTTACAAAAAACCCTAAATGAAGAGTTTTGGCAACTCGTCTTCATTTAAAGTGATTAGGAATTGGTTTTAAAAGAATCGATGAAAATAAATCGTTTAGCAACATATCTAAAATGCCATTATTGATATGTTGTCAATTACTTCAAAGTCATTATTATATTCTTATTTTTCTCCATTTCTCGCCACTGATTTGGCAGAGACTGGTTGACTTACAACTTTTGTTTGCGTTTCTCTTTACTCTGTCATGTGAAAGATACTCTCTCCCGACCTCCCCCTGTTACTCCTCCGAGTTAATAAGAGAGATTTCTCATTGCGCAGATTAACAAAATTGAAGTCCTTCGTACCACTGCTTTTTTCTTACTACAAATTCTAACTGTTTGTTTGCCATGCATACTGCTGCATAAAATCCTCATAAGATCTGGATATCTTCACTCTTCTTGATCTGGTCTGAAGACTTTTGGGCTTGTGCATTCCAGTTTTGTTCTCCCCGGTTTTGGTTCTTGAATAAACTTGCCTATATAATTACACTTTAAATTATTTTGCAAAATCATAAACATATTGGGGCAGGCAAGCTGTACACCCAACACTATTGGTCTTAATGGATACACCCCTTTGTTCTGGAGGACTGATTTTGAGGAGTGAGAAAATGTCTTTAGGAGAAACACGTTGCTTTATGTGACCACCAGCCGACACCAGTGGTGGACATTTGACAAGTTTACGACTCCCTCTCGCACCCTGCATGACTCACAGTCTCTCTATCTTATTCTCCGCTGCTGACATACACAGACCAGAGGGGTGATTGCCCTCGGTCGGTCCTCCGCAATACAAACACATGGTATGCTTTTATAACACACATACACATACAACCACACATAATTATCATCGATTTGGTGGAAGAGTCTTACTGTATATAAAGGGGATTACCACATGAAAAATGGGGGGGGGGGGTGTATAATGATTAACAATAATGTAGTAATAGATGACAATTTGAGGACCAAAACAATGAATTAAATGTAGGCCCTAAGTGAACATAGTATCATTGAATTCATGATAACATGTTGCAAAACAATAATTGATTTGTAGCAATAATTCAGCGAATATACCTTGATGATCATTTAGGGAATGATGGATGTGTAAATCTCTCATATATAGTTTGTATTTTGAACATTGTTCTAAAAAAAAGTTAGCAGTATAATATAGGCCTACCTTCCATCTGAATATCAGCTCAAAAGTAATGTTCCAATTCCCTGTGTATTCTGCGCTAAAAAAGAAAAAAAAACGCTCGAATTCACAGTTGAATTCCAGGGCAAAACTAACTATCGAATTCCCTTTGTATTTCTGCGCTAAACGAATGCTCGAATTCACAGCGATTTCCTGCACTGAACTGACGCTCGAACTCCCTGTGTATATCAGCGCTCAACTAACGCTCGAATTAACAGGTGAATTTCAGCGCAAAACTAACGTTCGAATTCACTTTGTATTTCTGCGCTAAACTAATGCTCGAATTCACAGCGATTTTCTGCACTGAACTAACGCTCGAAACCCCTGTGTATTTCTGCGCTCAACTAACGCTCGAATTCACAGTTGAATTTCAGCGCAAAACTAACGCTCGAATTCACTTTGTATTTCTGCGCTCAACTAACGCTCGAATTCACAGGGATTTACTGCACTGAACTAACGCTCGAAATCCCTGTGTATATCTGCGCTCAACTAACGCTCGAATTCACGGTTGAATTTCAACGCAAAACTAACGCTCGAATTCACTTTGTGTTTCTGCGCTCAACTAACGCTCGAAATCACAGTCGATTTTCAGCGCAAAACTAACGCTCGAATTCACTTTGTATTTCTGCGCTCAACTAACGCTCGAATTCACAGGGATTTACTGCACTGACCTAACGCTCGAATTCCCCGTGTATTTCTGCGCTAAACTAACGCTCGAATTCACAGTTGAATTTCAGCGCAAAACTAACGCTCGAATTCCCTGTGAATTACTGATATCACAAATTCGATTTTGTGATATCAATAATTCAATTCGTGATATCACAAAATAGAATTTGTGATATCAGAAATTCGCATTCGTGATATCACAAATAAGAATTGTTGATATCATAAATTCAAATTAGTGATATCACAAATTTATTTCGTGATATCACAAATTCGAATTTGTTATATCAAAAAATAATTTTGTGATATCACGCATCACCATTGGTTTTTCACGTGAAACCTATTTTTGATATCAAGAATTCGAATTTCTGATATCACAAATTCATTTAGTGATATCTCAAATTGAATTTTAGATATCACTAATTCGAATTTCTGATATCACAAATTGAATTTGTGATATCAAGAATGGATTTTGTGATATCACAAATTCGATTTCTTGATATCACAAATTAAGTTCATGTGCTACACTTACGGGAATTTGTGATATCACAAATTTGATTCTTGATATAAATTGAATTCTTGATATCAAAAATTTGATTTTATGATATCACAAAATGGAATTTGTGATATCAGAAATTAACTTTAAATGTAAAAAAGGCTTGCCATACGCTCTTCAGACACACATTGGCAACTATATACTGGAAATCAACGATATTTTCTCATACCATGGACAAGAAATCATTTTAGGGCAATGTCATTTGGCAAACAATAATCATTTCCCACTTCATGGCTATAACTCTGTCCAACAAGTTTGAAAAGCAGCAAAAGTCTATTGTAAGGCTCGTATTTTATACGATAATGATGACAAATACCGTGACCTGCAAGTATTATACATTTTCTTTCAAGTCCAAACTCTTTCTGCTCTTGTCCTGGTATTACTTTGCAGTATCACGAGGCTTCTCGTTGGGATGAGCGGAGCTCTGTCACATCTTTCTGGGGTTCCGTTTCGGATGTCGACGAGTGCCTCTTCAACGAAGACATTAGTCTTTACAGCCAGAGTTTCAGTAATATATCGAATTTGTCTCTTCTCGACGAAGAGGAGTATGCTCGGAAAAGTCACGACAGGCAGGGTGACAACAGTGATGACGAGGAAGACGATTTTTCCTCCATCAGTCCGAGCGAACTCTCCGAACTTCTGCGCACGTCTTCAGAAGACGAGGACTTTGAAAGCGATGACGACGATGTGTTTACAACAGTAACAGACTTAACAGACTTCGACAGTGACTCCTCCGACCTCTCGCTCTCGGATGAAGATATTTCCGGCGATGTTGAAGGAGTATATGCAGGACAATATTATTCAAACAGCATCGTCATCGATATCGTAGACATGCTGATCAATGAAGCAGTCTGTGGCTTGGTCCAGAATTCATGAGGAGATATGCACTACACAGATTGAATTGCTTACATGTGGCATGATTTTCAGAAATAAATGACATCATTCAAACGATACTTTCCTGAGTACCTCTGGTCCCTTACTTGTGCTCTATGCGTTTACCGTGAAGTGAAGTATAAGGTAAAGATAGCAGATGAAGGGGGCGAAATGGGGTTTTAGACGTCTCTGGTTCATTTGAGACTCAGAGATTTGCAACGAGTTTTGCAACCAACATACATTCCAGGCCTTGTCTAAGCTAATTTCGAAAAGCACTGATACGTGTTTTGATATGCCTGCATGTATAGTTCAGAGTTACACATGCAGTGTACATCAAGCACGTAGAGCCCCTTAATGTTCTGATTGCCTTGTTTGAAATGTAGGCAGGCAAAGAATTTGGTTTCTTCCAGCAAATCTCGACCAGAAAGTTAATACTAAAGGCATTGCATGTGCCGGGCAGAGACAAATAATAGCAGATCACGGATCTTATATCATTGAAAGAAGTCATAAACAGTGTGTAGCCCTTTCATTCAAATATCGGAAAGGAAATGAAAAAGAAAGAAAAAAGAAAGGAAAAAAGGATTGACTTTCAAACTTTTTCCTGATCTCCACACTCGTTCCCTAAAATAAACCCTCCTTAAGGAAAGCAATGGACAAACATTGTGTGATAAATGGGTCTCAGTCAGGCTATCCAATACACCAATGTTATGGCTGTTGCAGATTTATACTTTGTTGATATCTGTGAATGATCATTAATATTTCCGTTTTTGTGAATAACGTCATATTTCTGTGGATAAGAAGTAAAGAAAGCTTTATGTTTTATATCCATACGCGTTGAAGTTGCCTCTTATACAGGTTTACATGTATAATGGAATTAAAGAGAAATAGTAGGTCTTTAAGACATCAATTTTCATCAAACTGTAGCAAATAAGCAAGAGAAATTCCAGATGATCTTTGAAGCCACCAACTTTCCTGATAAATGACATGAAAAGGCCGACATGACATAATGACAGCGAGATATTATGTTCAGAGAAGGACACCCAGTGCTTGCATTATTTGCTGCCTACCAGAATATCGATGACGTTACAAATGCGCTTACTCAGTGTTTCGTCATAATCAATTCTACTGCAAACGCGCAGCGCGTATTAAACTCGGCGTAGCTACGTGTGAATATCTGTGACGAAATAATGCAAGCACGCAGTATTTCTGTTTACATAACAACGAAATTCTACAGTACTTGTCCATTCCTAGTGAATTCCTCTTGCTATTCGTACACTTTTGATGGTGTTCTCTTAGCTTGATATCGAAATGTCTACGTTTTCCGAGCTATCTCGCGGTCGGCGATTTTGGGCTCGACTCCGTAGTTCGCTGACAAGATCTTTCAGCAAATTGTGTTGTGTCACTGCAGGTAATGTATTTCCTGGCATGCACAAACAATCTCAACATGCCACACTTTCCATCCGTGCATGATAATCCAGGTCTTGTATGGATTCTGTGATGAGAGTAGTAAATGTTCAGATTATTGCAGAATTATGATCTCTCTTCTCAGCACATTTGATGGGGGTTGATCAAATTAAAATCACCATTTTCGACTAACTCATATAGAAGAATTTCCAGAATAGAAATATATTTCAAGAAAGAATAAATCTTATCCAAACATTGTCGAATGAGAATGAAAATGTCACTTTCATATTTGAGGAAACTAAAATCTGTTCTGTTTTGACCTTGCTTTTCTTAAGGTTCTGGTGACAACCATAACGGAAAGCAGGGCACAGTCCTGAGTGCCAAAGATGTCTGTATGGTGAGTTTGCATTACGACGGGCCGTCTCATTTATGTCCTGTATGTTTTCTCTTCCTCAATTCTCACTTGTTTTACAAAGTTTCTGTCTTTTCTAATTGTAAGTTTCCACACGTCATTGAGATATGACGCTCTTCAGACACACATTGGCAACTATATACTGGAAATCAACGATATTTTCTCATACCATGGACAAGAAATCATTTTAGGGCAATGTCATTTGGCAAACAATAATCATTTCCCACTTCATGGCTATAACTCTGTCCAACAAGTTTCAAAAGCAGCAAAAGTCTATTGTAAGGCTCGTATTTTATACGATAATGATGACAAATACCGTGACCTGCAAGTATTATACATTTTCTTTCAAGTCCAAACTCTTTCTGCTCTTGTCCTGGTATTACTTTGCAGTATCACGAGGCTTCTCGTTGGGATGAGCGGAGCTCTGTCACATCTTTCTGGGGTTCCGTTTCGGATGTCGACGAGTGCCTCTTCAACGAAGACATTAGTCTTTACAGCCAGAGTTTCAGTAATATATCGAATTTGTCTCTTCTCGACGAAGAGGAGTATGCACGGAAAAGTCACGACAGGCAGGGTGACAACAGTGATGACGAGGAAGACGATTTTTCCTCCATCAGTCCGAGCGAACTCTCCGAACTTCTGCGCACGTCTTCAGAAGACGAGGACTTTGAAAGCGATGACGACGATGTGTTTACAACAGTAACAGACTTAACAGACTTCGACAGTGACTCCTCCGACCTGTCGCTCTCGGATGAAGATATTTCCGGCGATGTTGAAGGAGTATATGCAGGACAATATTATTCAAACAGCATCGTCATCGATATCGTAGACATGCTGATCAATGAAGCAGTCTGTGGCTTGGTCCAGAATTCATGAGGAGATATGCACTACACAGATTGAATTGCTGACATGTGGCATGATTTTCAGAAATAAATGACATCATTCAAACGATACTTTCCTGAGTACCTCTGGTCCCTTACTTGTGCTCTATGCGTTTACCGTGAAGTGAAGTATAAGGTAAAGATAGCAGATGAAGGGGGCGAAATGGGGTTTTAGACGTCTCTGGTTCATTTGAGACTCAGAGATTTGCAACGAGTTTTGCAACCAACATACATTCCAGGCCTTGTCTAAGCTAATTTCGAAAAGCACTGATACGTGTTTTGATATGCCTGCATGTATAGTTCAGAGTTACACATGCAGTGTACATCAAGCACGTAGAGCCCCTTAATGTTCTGATTGCCTTGTTTGAAATGTAGGCAGGCAAAGAATTTGGTTTCTTCCAGCAAATCTCGATCAGAAAGTTAATACTAAAGGCATTGCATGTGCCGGGCAGAGACAAATAATAGCAGATCACGGATCTTATATCATTGAAAGAAGTCATAAACAGTGTGTAGCCCTTTCATTCAAATATCGGAAAGGAAATGAAAAAGAAAGAAAAAAGAAAGGAAAAAAGGATTGACTTTCAAACTTTTTCCTGATCTCCACACTCGTTCCCTAAAATAAACCCTCCTTAAGGAAAGCAATGGACAAACATTGTGTGATAAATGGGTCTCAGTCAGGCTATCCAATACACCAATGTTATGGGTGTTGCAGATTTATACTTTGTTGATATCTGTGAATGATCATTAATATTTCCGTTTTTGTGAATAACGTCATATTTCTGTGGATAAGAAGTAAAGAAAGCTTTATGTTTTATATCCATACGCGTTGAAGTTGCCTCTTATACAGGTTTACATGTATAATGGAGTTAAAGAGAAATAGTAGGTCTTTAAGACATCAATTTTCATCAAACTGTAGCAAATAAGCAAGAGAAATTCCAGATGATCTTTGAAGCCACCAACTTTTCTGATAAATGACATGAAAAGGTCGACATGACATAATGACAGCGAGATATTATGTTCAGAGAAGGACACCCAGTGCTTGCATTATTTGCTGCCTACCAGAATATCGATGACGTTACAAATGCGCTTACTCAGTGTTTCGTCATAATCAATTCTACTGCAAACGCGCAGCGCGTATTAAACTCGGCGTAGCTACGTGTGAATATCTGTGACGAAATAATGCAAGCACGCAGTATTTCTGTTTACATAACAACGAAATTCTACAGTACTTGTCCATTCCTAGTGAATTCCTCTTGCTATTCGTACACTTTTGATGGTGTTCTCTTAGCTTGATATCGAAATGTCTACGTTTTCCGAGCTATCTCGCGGTCGGCGATTTTGGGCTCGACTCCGTAGTTCGCTGACAAGATCTTTACATGTATAATGGAGTTAAAGAGAAATAGTAGGTCTTTAAGACATCAATTTTCATCAAACTGTAGCAAATAAGCAAGAGAAATTCCAGATGATCTTTGAAGCCACCAACTTTTCTGATAAATGACATGAAAAGGTCGACATGACATAATGACAGCGAGATATTATGTTCAGAGAAGGACACCCAGTGCTTGCATTATTTGCTGCCTACCAGAATATCGATGACGTTACAAATGCGCTTACTCAGTGTTTCGTCATAATCAATTCTACTGCAAACGCGCAGCGCGTATTAAACTCGGCGTAGCTACGTGTGAATATCTGTGACGAAATAATGCAAGCACGCAGTATTTCTGTTTACATAACAACGAAATTCTACAGTACTTGTCCATTCCTAGTGAATTCCTCTTGCTATTCGTACACTTTTGATGGTGTTCTCTTAGCTTGATATCGAAATGTCTACGTTTTCCGAGCTATCTCGCGGTCGGCGATTTTGGGCTCGACTCCGTAGTTCGCTGACAAGATCTTTCAGCAAATTGTGTTGTGTCACTGCAGGTAATGTATTTCCTGGCATGCACAAACAATCTCAACATGCCACACTTTCCATCCGTGCATGATAATCCAGGTCTTGTATAGATTCTGTGATGAGAGTAGTAAATGTTCAGATTATTGCAGAATTATGATCTCTCTTCTCAGCACATTTGATGGGGGTTGATCAAATTAAAATCACCATTTTCGACTAACTCATATAGAAGAATTTCCAGAATAGAAATATATTTCAAGAAAGAATAAATCTTATCCAAACATTGTCGAATGAGAATGAAAATGTCACTTTCATATTTGAGGAAACTAAAATCTCTTCTGTTTTGACCTTGCTTTTCTTAAGGTTCTGGTGACAACCATAACGGAAAGCAGGGCACAGTCCTGAGTGCCAAAGATGTCTGTATGGTGAGTTTGCATTACGACGGGCCGTCTCATTTATGTCCTGTATGTTTTCTCTTCCTCAATTCTCACTTGTTTTACAAAGTTTCTGTCTTTTCTAATTGTAAGTTTCCACACGTCATTGAGATATGACGCTCTTCAGACACACATTGGCAACTATATACTGGAAATCAACGATATTTTCTCATACCATGGACAAGAAATCATTTTAGGGCAATGTCATTTGGCAAACAATAATCATTTCCCACTTCATGGCTATAACTCTGTCCAACAAGTTTCAAAAGCAGCAAAAGTCTATTGTAAGGCTCGTATTTTATACGATAATGATGACAAATACCGTGACCTGCAAGTATTATACATTTTCTTTCAAGTCCAAACTCTTTCTGCTCTTGTCCTGGTATTACTTTGCAGTATCACGAGGCTTCTCGTTGGGATGAGCGGAGCTCTGTCACATCTTTCTGGGGTTCCGTTTCGGATGTCGACGAGTGCCTCTTCAACGAAGACATCAGTCTTTACAGCCAGAGTTTCAGTAATATATCGAATTTGTCTCTTCTCGACGAAGAGGAGTATGCTCGGAAAAGTCACGACAGGCAGGGTGACAACAGTGATGACGAGGAAGACGATTTTTCCTCCATCAGTCCGAGCGAACTCTCCGAACTTCTGCGCACGTCTTCAGAAGACGAGGACTTTGAAAGCGATGACGACGATGTGTTTACAACAGTAACAGACTTAACAGACTTCGACAGTGACTCCTCCGACCTCTCGCTCTCGGATGAAGATATTTCCGGCGATGTTGAAGGAGTATATGCAGGACAATATTATTCAAACAGCATCGTCATCGATATCGTAGACATGCTGATCAATGAAGCAGTCTGTGGCTTGGTCCAGAATTCATGAGGAGATATGCACTACACAGATTGACTTGCTTACATGTGGCATGATTTTCAGAAATAAATGACATCATTCAAACGATACTTTCCTGAGTACCTCTGGTCCCTTACTTGTGCACTATGCGTTTACCGTGAAATGAAGTATAAGGTAAAGATAGCAGATGAAGGGGGCGAAATGGGGTTTTAGACGTCTCTGGTTCATTTGAGACTCAGAGATTTGCAACGAGTTTTGCAACCAACATACATTCCAGGCCTTGTCTAGGCTAATTTCGAAAAGCACTGATACGTGTTTTGATATGCCTGCATGTATAGTTCAGAGTTACACATGCAGTGTACATCAAGCACGTAGAGCCCCTTAATGTTCTGATTGCCTTGTTTGAAATGTAGGCAGGCAAAGAATTTGGTTTCTTCCAGCAAATCTCGATCAGAAAGTTAATACTAAAGGCATTGCATGTGCCGGGCAGAGACAAATAATAGCAAATCACGGATCTTATATCATTGAAAGAAGTCATAAACAGTGTGTAGCCCTTTCATTCAAATATCGGAAAGGAAATGAAAAAGAAAGAAAAAGGAAAGGAAAAAAGGATTGACTTTCAAACTTTTTCCTGATCTCCACACTCGTTCCCTAAAATAAACCCTCCTTAAGGAAAGCAATGGACAAACATTGTGTGATAAATGGGTCTCAGTCAGGCTATCCAATACACCAATGTTATGGCTGTTGCAGATTTATACTTTGTTGATATCTGTGAATGATCATTAATATTTCCGTTTTTGTGAATAACGTCATATTTCTGTGGATAAGAAGTAAAGAAAGCTTTATGTTTTATATCCATACGCGTTGAAATTGCCTCTTATACAGGTTTACATGTATAATGGAATTAAAGAGAAATAGTAGGTCTTTAAGACATCAATTTTCATCAAACTGTAGCAAATAAGCAAGAGAAATTCCAGATGATCTTGGAAGCCACCAACTTTTCTGATAAATGACATGAAAAGGTCGACATGACATAATGACAGCGAGATATTATGTTCAGAGAAGGACACCCAGTGCTTGCATTATTTGCTGCCTACCAGAATATCGATGACGTTACAAATGCGCTTACTCAGTGTTTCGTCATAATCAATTCTACTGCAAACGCGCAGCGCGTATTAAACTCGGCGTAGCTACATGTGAATATCTGTGACGAAATAATGCAAGCACGCAGTATTTCTGTTTACATAACAACGAAATTCTACAGTACTTGTCCATTCCTAGTGAATTCCTCTTGCTATTCGTACACTTTTGATGGTGTTCTCTTAGCTTGATATCGAAATGTCTACGTTTTCCGAGCTATCTCGCGGTCGGCGATTTTGGGCTCGACTCCGTAGTTCGCTGACAAGATCTTTCAGCAAATTGTGTTGTGTCACTGCAGGTAATGTATTTCCTGGCATGCACAAACAATCTCAACATGCCACACTTTCCATCCGTGCATGATAATCCAGGTCTTGTATAGATTCTGTGATGAGAGTAGTAAATGTTCAGATTATTGCAGAATTATGATCTCTCTTCTCAGCACATTTGATGGGGGTTGATCAAATTAAAATCACCATTTTCGACTAACTCATATAGAAGAATTTCCAGAATAGAAATATATTTCAAGAAAGAATAAATCTTATCCAAACATTGTCGAATGAGAATGAAAATGTCACTTTCATATTTGAGGAAACTAAAATCTCTTCTGTTTTGACCTTGCTTTTCTTAAGGTTCTGGTGACAACCATAACGGAAAGCAGGGCACAGTCCTGAGTGCCAAAGATGTCTGTATGGTGAGTTTGCATTACGACGGGCCGTCTCATTTATGTCCTGTATGTTTTCTCTTCCTCAATTCTCACTTGTTTTACAAAGTTTCTGTCTTTTCTAATTGTAAGTTTCCACACGTCATTGAGATATGACGCTCTTCAGACACACATTGGCAACTATATACTGGAAATCAACGATATTTTCTCATACCATGGACAAGAAATCATTTTAGGGCAATGTCATTTGGCAAACAATAATCATTTCCCACTTCATGGCTATAACTCTGTCCAACAAGTTTGAAAAGCAGCAAAAGTCTATTGTAAGGCTCGTATTTTATACGATAATGATGACAAATACCGTGACCTGCAAGTATTATACATTTTCTTTCAAGTCCAAACTCTTTCTGCTCTTGTCCTGGTATTACTTTGCAGTATCACGAGGCTTCTCGTTGGGATGAGCGGAGCTCTGTCACATCTTTCTGGGGTTCCGTTTCGGATGTCGACGAGTGCCTCTTCAACGAAGACATTAGTCTTTACAGCCAGAGTTTCAGTAATATATCGAATTTGTCTCTTCTCGACGAAGAGGAGTATGCTCGGAAAAGTCACGACAGGCAGGGTGACAACAGTGATGACGAGGAAGACGATTTTTCCTCCATCAGTCCGAGCGAACTCTCCGAACTTCTGCGCACGTCTTCAGAAGACGAGGACTTTGAAAGCGATGACGACGATGTGTTTACAACAGTAACAGACTTAACAGACTTCGACAGTGACTCCTCCGACCTCTCGCTCTCGGATGAAGATATTTCCGGCGATGTTGAAGGAGTATATGCAGGACAATATTATTCAAACAGCATCGTCATCGATATCGTAGACATGCTGATCAATGAAGCAGTCTGTGGCTTGGTCCAGAATTCATGAGGAGATATGCACTACACAGATTGACTTGCTTACATGTGGCATGATTTTCAGAAATAAATGACATCATTCAAACGATACTTTCCTGAGTACCTCTGGTCCCTTACTTGTGCTCTATGCGTTTACCGTGAAGTGAAGTATAAGGTAAAGATAGCAGATGAAGGGGGCGAAATGGGGTTTTAGACGTCTCTGGTTCATTTGAGACTCAGAGATTTGCAACGAGTTTTGCAACCAACATACATTCCAGGCCTTGTCTAAGCTAATTTCGAAAAGCACTGATACGTGTTTTGATATGCCTGCATGTATAGTTTAGAGTTACACATGCAGTGTACATCAAGCACGTAGAGCCCCTTAATGTTCTGATTGCCTTGTTTGAAATGTAGGCAGGCAAAGAATTTGGTTTCTTCCAGCAAATCTCGATCAGAAAGTTAATACTAAAGGCATTGCATGTGCCGGGCAGAGACAAATAATAGCAAATCACGGATCTTATATCATTGAAAGAAGTCATAAACAGTGTGTAGCCCTTTCATTCAAATATCGGAAAGGAAATGAAAAAGAAAGAAAAAAGAAAGGAAAAAAGGATTGACTTTCAAACTTTTTCCTGATCTCCACACTCGTTCCCTAAAATAAACCCTCCTTAAGGATAGCAATGGACAAACATTGTGTGATAAATGGGTCTCAGTCAGGCTATCCAATACACCAATGTTATGGCTGTTGCAGATTTATACTTTGCTGATATCTGTGAATGATCATTAATATTTCCGTTTTTGTGAATAACGTCATATTTCTGTGGATAAGAAGTAAAGAAAGCTTTATGTTTTATATCCATACGCGTTGAAATTGCCTCTTATACAGGTTTACATGTATAATGGAATTAAAGAGAAATAGTAGGTCTTTAAGACATCAATTTTCATCAAACTGTAGCAAATAAGCAAGAGAAATTCCAGATGATCTTGGAAGCCACCAACTTTTCTGATAAATGACATGAAAAGGTCGACATGACATAATGACAGCGAGATATTATGTTCAGAGAAGGACACCCAGTGCTTGCATTATTTGCTGCCTACCAGAATATCGATGACGTTACAAATGCGCTTACTCAGTGTTTCGTCATAATCAATTCTACTGCAAACGCGCAGCGCGTATTAAACTCGGCGTAGCTACATGTGAATATCTGTGACGAAATAATGCAAGCACGCAGTATTTCTGTTTACATAACAACGAAATTCTACAGTACTTGTCCATTCCTAGTGAATTCCTCTTGCTATTCGTACACTTTTGATGGTGTTCTCTTAGCTTGATATCGAAATGTCTACGTTTTCCGAGCTATCTCGCGGTCGGCGATTTTGGGCTCGACTCCGTAGTTCGCTGACAAGATCTTTCAGCAAATTGTGTTGTGTCACTGCAGGTAATGTATTTCCTGGCATGCACAAACAATCTCAACATGCCACACTTTCCATCCGTGCATGATAATCCAGGTCTTGTATAGATTCTGTGATGAGAGTAGTAAATGTTCAGATTATTGCAGAATTATGATCTCTCTTCTCAGCACATTTGATGGGGGTTGATCAAATTAAAATCACCATTTTCGACTAACTCATATAGAAGAATTTCCAGAATAGAAATATATTTCAAGAAAGAATAAATCTTATCCAAACATTGTCGAATGAGAATGAAAATGTCACTTTCATATTTGAGGAAACTAAAATCTCTTCTGTTTTGACCTTGCTTTTCTTAAGGTTCTGGTGACAACCATAACGGAAAGCAGGGCACAGTCCTGAGTGCCAAAGATGTCTGTATGGTGAGTTTGCATTACGACGGGCCGTCTCATTTATGTCCTGTATGTTTTCTCTTCCTCAATTCTCACTTGTTTTACAAAGTTTCTGTCTTTTCTAATTGTAAGTTTCCACACGTCATTGAGATATGACGCTCTTCAGACACACATTGGCAACTATATACTGGAAATCAACGATATTTTCTCATACCATGGACAAGAAATCATTTTAGGGCAATGTCATTTGGCAAACAATAATCATTTCCCACTTCATGGCTATAACTCTGTCCAACAAGTTTCAAAAGCAGCAAAAGTCTATTGTAAGGCTCGTATTTTATACGATAATGATGACAAATACCGTGACCTGCAAGTATTATACATTTTCTTTCAAGTCCAAACTCTTTCTGCTCTTGTCCTGGTATTACTTTGCAGTATCACGAGGCTTCTCGTTGGGATGAGCGGAGCTCTGTCACATCTTTCTGGGGTTCCGTTTCGGATGTCGACGAGTGCCTCTTCAACGAAGACATTAGTCTTTACAGCCAGAGTTTCAGTAATATATCGAATTTGTCTCTTCTCGACGAAGAGGAGTATGCACGGAAAAGTCACGACAGGCAGGGTGACAACAGTGATGACGAGGAAGACGATTTTTCCTCCATCAGTCCGAGCGAACTCTCCGAACTTCTGCGCACGTCTTCAGAAGACGAGGACTTTGAAAGCGATGACGACGATGTGTTTACAACAGTAACAGACTTAACAGACTTCGACAGTGACTCCTCCGACCTGTCGCTCTCGGATGAAGATATTTCCGGCGATGTTGAAGGAGTATATGCAGGACAATATTATTCAAACAGCATCGTCATCGATATCGTAGACATGCTGATCAATGAAGCAGTCTGTGGCTTGGTCCAGAATTCATGAGGAGATATGCACTACACAGATTGACTTGCTTACATGTGGCATGATTTTCAGAAATAAATGACATCATTCAAACGATACTTTCCTGAGTACCTCTGGTCCCTTACTTGTGCTCTATGCGTTTACCGTGAAGTGAAGTATAAGGTAAAGATAGCAGATGAAGGGGGCGAAATGGGGTTTTAGACGTCTCTGGTTCATTTGAGACTCAGAGATTTGCAACGAGTTTTGCAACCAACATACATTCCAGGCCTTGTCTAGGCTAATTTCGAAAAGCACTGATACGTGTTTTGATATGCCTGCATGTATAGTTCAGAGTTACACATGCAGTGTACATCAAGCACGTAGAGCCCCTTAATGTTCTGATTGCCTTGTTTGAAATGTAGGCAGGCAAAGAATTTGGTTTCTTCCAGCAAATCTCGATCAGAAAGTTAATACTAAAGGCATTGCATGTGCCGGGCAGAGACAAATAATAGCAAATCACGGATCTTATATCATTGAAAGAAGTCATAAACAGTGTGTAGCCCTTTCATTCAAATATCGGAAAGGAAATGAAAAAGAAAGAAAAAGGAAAGGAAAAAAGGATTGACTTTCAAACTTTTTCCTGATCTCCACACTCGTTCCCTAAAATAAACCCTCCTTAAGGATAGCAATGGACAAACATTGTGTGATAAATGGGTCTCAGTCAGGCTATCCAATACACCAATGTTATGGCTGTTGCAGATTTATACTTTGTTGATATCTGTGAATGATCATTAATATTTCCGTTTTTGTGAATAACCTCATATTTCTGTGGATAAGAAGTAAAGAAAGCTTTATGTTTTATATCCATACGCGTTGAAATTGCCTCTTATACAGGTTTACATGTATAATGGAATTAAAGAGAAATAGTAGGTCTTTAAGACATCAATTTTCATCAAACTGTAGCAAATAAGCAAGAGAAATTCCAGATGATCTTGGAAGCCACCAACTTTTCTGATAAATGACATGAAAAGGTCGACATGACATAATGACAGCGAGATATTATGTTCAGAGAAGGACACCCAGTGCTTGCATTATTTGCTGCCTACCAGAATATCGATGACGTTACAAATGCGCTTACTCAGTGTTTCGTCATAATCAATTCTACTGCAAACGCGCAGCGCGTATTAAACTCGGCGTAGCTACATGTGAATATCTGTGACGAAATAATGCAAGCACGCAGTATTTCTGTTTACATAACAACGAAATTCTACAGTACTTGTCCATTCCTAGTGAATTCCTCTTGCTATTCGTACACTTTTGATGGTGTTCTCTTAGCTTGATATCGAAATGTCTACGTTTTCCGAGCTATCTCGCGGTCGGCGATTTTGGGCTCGACTCCGTAGTTCGCTGACAAGATCTTTCAGCAAATTGTGTTGTGTCACTGCAGGTAATGTATTTCTTGGCATGCACAAACAATCTCAACATGCCACACTTTCCATCCGTGCATGATAATCCAGGTCTTGTATAGATTCTGTGATGAGAGTAGTAAATGTTCAGATTATTGCAGAATTATGATCTCTCTTCTCAGCACATTTGATGGGGGTTGATCAAATTAAAATCACCATTTTCGACTAACTCATATAGAAGAATTTCCAGAATAGAAATATATTTCAAGAAAGAATAAATCTTATCCAAACATTGTCGAATGAGAATGAAAATGTCACTTTCATATTTGAGGAAACTAAAATCTCTTCTGTTTTGACCTTGCTTTTCTTAAGGTTCTGGTGACAACCATAACGGAAAGCAGGGCACAGTCCTGAGTGCCAAAGATGTCTGTATGGTGAGTTTGCATTACGACGGGCCGTCTCATTTATGTCCTGTATGTTTTCTCTTCCTCAATTCTCACTTGTTTTACAAAGTTTCTGTCTTTTCTAATTGTAAGTTTCCACACGTCATTGAGATATGACGCTCTTCAGACACACATTGGCAACTATATACTGGAAATCAACGATATTTTCTCATACCATGGACAAGAAATCATTTTAGGGCAATGTCATTTGGCAAACAATAATCATTTCCCACTTCATGGCTATAACTCTGTCCAACAAGTTTCAAAAGCAGCAAAAGTCTATTGTAAGGCTCGTATTTTATACGATAATGATGACAAATACCGTGACCTGCAAGTATTATACATTTTCTTTCAAGTCCAAACTCTTTCTGCTCTTGTCCTGGTATTACTTTGCAGTATCACGAGGCTTCTCGTTGGGATGAGCGGAGCTCTGTCACATCTTTCTGGGGTTCCGTTTCGGATGTCGACGAGTGCCTCTTCAACGAAGACATTAGTCTTTACAGCCAGAGTTTCAGTAATATATCGAATTTGTCTCTTCTCGACGAAGAGGAGTATGCTCGGAAAAGTCACGACAGGCAGGGTGACAACAGTGATGACGAGGAAGACGATTTTTCCTCCATCAGTCCGAGCGAACTCTCCGAACTTCTGCGCACGTCTTCAGAAGACGAGGACTTTGAAAGCGATGACGACGATGTGTTTACAACAGTAACAGACTTAACAGACTTCGACAGTGACTCCTCCGATCTCTCGCTCTCGGATGAAGATATTTCCGGCGATGTTGAAGGAGTATATGCAGGACAATATTATTCAAACAGCATCGTCATCGATATCGTAGACATGCTGATCAATGAAGCAGTCTGTGGCTTGGTCCAGAATTCATGAGGAGATATGCACTACACAGATTGAATTGCTTACATGTGGCATGATTTTCAGAAATAAATGACATCATTCAAACGATACTTTCCTGAGTACCTCTGGTCCCTTACTTGTGCTCTATGCGTTTACCGTGAAGTGAAGTATAAGGTAAAGATAGCAGATGAAGGGGGCGAAATGGGGTTTTAGACGTCTCTGGTTCATTTGAGACTCAGAGATTTGCAACGAGTTTTGCAACCAACATACATTCCAGGCCTTGTCTAAGCTAATTTCGAAAAGCACTGATACGTGTTTTGATATGCCTGCATGTATAGTTCAGAGTTACACATGCAGTGTACATCAAGCACGTAGAGCCCCTTAATGTTCTGATTGCCTTGTTTGAAATGTAGGCAGGCAAAGAATTTGGTTTCTTCCAGCAAATCTCGATCAGAAAGTTAATACTAAAGGCATTGCATGTGCCGGGCAGAGACAAATAATAGCAAATCACGGATCTTATATCATTGAAAGAAGTCATAAACAGTGTGTAGCCCTTTCATTCAAATATCGGAAAGGAAATGAAAAAGAAAGAAAAAGGAAAGGAAAAAAGGATTGACTTTCAAACTTTTTCCTGATCTCCACACTCGTTCCCTAAAATAAACCCTCCTTAAGGATAGCAATGGACAAACATTGTGTGATAAATGGGTCTCAGTCAGGCTATCCAATACACCAATGTTATGGCTGTTGCAGATTTATACTTTGTTGATATCTGTGAATGATCATTAATATTTCCGTTTTTGTGAATAACGTCATATTTCTGTGGATAAGAAGTAAAGAAAGCTTTATGTTTTATATCCATACGCGTTGAAATTGCCTCTTATACAGGTTTACATGTATAATGGAATTAAAGAGAAATAGTAGGTCTTTAAGACATCAATTTTCATCAAACTGTAGCAAATAAGCAAGAGAAATTCCAGATGATCTTGGAAGCCACCAACTTTTCTGATAAATGACATGAAAAGGTCGACATGACATAATGACAGCGAGATATTATGTTCAGAGAAGGACACCCAGTGCTTGCATTATTTGCTGCCTACCAGAATATCGATGACGTTACAAATGCGCTTACTCAGTGTTTCGTCATAATCAATTCTACTGCAAACGCGCAGCGCGTATTAAACTCGGCGTAGCTACATGTGAATATCTGTGACGAAATAATGCAAGCACGCAGTATTTCTGTTTACATAACAACGAAATTCTACAGTACTTGTCCATTCCTAGTGAATTCCTCTTGCTATTCGTACACTTTTGATGGTGTTCTCTTAGCTTGATATCGAAATGTCTACGTTTTCCGAGCTATCTCGCGGTCGGCGATTTTGGGCTCGACTCCGTAGTTCGCTGACAAGATCTTTCAGCAAATTGTGTTGTGTCACTGCAGGTAATGTATTTCCTGGCATACACAAACAATCTCAACATGCCACACTTTCCATCCGTGCATGATAATCCAGGTCTTGTATAGATTCTGTGATGAGAGTAGTAAATGTTCAGATTATTGCAGAATTATGATCTCTCTTCTCAGCACATTTGATGGGGGTTGATCAAATTAAAATCACCATTTTCGACTAACTCATATAGAAGAATTTCCAGAATAGAAATATATTTCAAGAAAGAATAAATCTTATCCAAACATTGTCGAATGAGAATGAAAATGTCACTTTCATATTTGAGGAAACTAAAATCTCTTCTGTTTTGACCTTGCTTTTCTTAAGGTTCTGGTGACAACCATAACGGAAAGCAGGGCACAGTCCTGAGTGCCAAAGATGTCTGTATGGTGAGTTTGCATTACGACGGGCCGTCTCATTTATGTCCTGTATGTTTTCTCTTCCTCAATTCTCACTTGTTTTACAAAGTTTCTGTCTTTTCTAATTGTAAGTTTCCACACGTCATTGAGATATGACGCTCTTCAGACACACATTGGCAACTATATACTGGAAATCAACGATATTTTCTCATACCATGGACAAGAAATCATTTTAGGGCAATGTCATTTGGCAAACAATAATCATTTCCCACTTCATGGCTATAACTCTGTCCAACAAGTTTGAAAAGCAGCAAAAGTCTATTGTAAGGCTCGTATTTTATACGATAATGATGACAAATACCGTGACCTGCAAGTATTATACATTTTCTTTCAAGTCCAAACTCTTTCTGCTCTTGTCCTGGTATTACTTTGCAGTATCACGAGGCTTCTCGTTGGGATGAGCGGAGCTCTGTCACATCTTTCTGGGGTTCCGTTTCGGATGTCGACGAGTGCCTCTTCAACGAAGACATTAGTCTTTACAGCCAGAGTTTCAGTAATATATCGAATTTGTCTCTTCTCGACGAAGAGGAGTATGCTCGGAAAAGTCACGACAGGCAGGGTGACAACAGTGATGACGAGGAAGACGATTTTTCCTCCATCAGTCCGAGCGAACTCTCCGAACTTCTGCGCACGTCTTCAGAAGACGAGGACTTTGAAAGCGATGACGACGATGTGTTTACAACAGTAACAGACTTAACAGACTTCGACAGTGACTCCTCCGACCTCTCGCTCTCGGATGAAGATATTTCCGGCGATGTTGAAGGAGTATATGCAGGACAATATTATTCAAACAGCATCGTCATCGATATCGTAGACATGCTGATCAATGAAGCAGTCTGTGGCTTGGTCCAGAATTCATGAGGAGATATGCACTACACAGATTGAATTGCTTACATGTGGCATGATTTTCAGAAATAAATGACATCATTCAAACGATACTTTCCTGAGTACCTCTGGTCCCTTACTTGTGCTCTATGCGTTTACCGTGAAGTGAAGTATAAGGTAAAGATAGCAGATGAAGGGGGCGAAATGGGGTTTTAGACGTCTCTGGTTCATTTGAGACTCAGAGATTTGCAACGAGTTTTGCAACCAACATCCAGGCCTTGTCTAAGCTAATTTCGAAAAGCACTGATACGTGTTTTGATATGCCTGCGTGTATAGTTCAGAGTTACACATGCAGTGTACATCAAGCACGTAGAGCCCCTTAATGTTCTGATTGCCTTGTTTGAAATGTAGGCAGGCAAAGAATTTGGTTTCTTCCAGCAAATCTCGACCAGAAAGTTAATGCTAAAGGCATTGCATGTGCCGGGCAGAGACAAATAATAGCAGATCACGGATCTTATATCATTGAAAGAAGTCATAAACAGTGTGTAGCCCTTTCATTCAAATATCGGAAAGGAAATGAAAAAGAAAGAAAAAAGAAAGGAAAAAAGGATTGACTTTCAAACTTTTTCCTGATCTCCACACTCGTTCCCTAAAATAAACCCTCCTTAAGGAAAGCAATGGACAAACATTGTGTGATAAATGGGTCTCAGTCAGGCTATCCAATACACCAATGTTATGGCTGTTGCAGATTTATACTTTGTTGATATCTGTGAATGATCATTAATATTTCCGTTTTTGTGAATAACGTCATATTTCTGTGGATAAGAAGTAAAGAAAGCTTTATGTTTTATATCCATACGCGTTGAAGTTGCCTCTTATACAGGTTTACATGTATAATGGAATTAAAGAGAAATAGTAGGTCTTTAAGACATCAATTTTCATCAAACTGTAGCAAATAAGCAAGAGAAATTCCAGATGATCTTGGAAGCCACCAACTTTTCTGATAAATGACATGAAAAGGTCGACATGACATAATGACAGCGAGATATTATGTTCAGAGAAGGACACCCAGTGCTTGCATTATTTGCTGCCTACCAGAATATCGATGACGTTACAAATGCGCTTACTCAGTGTTTCGTCATAATCAATTCTACTGCAAACGCGCAGCGCGTATTAAACTCGGCGTAGCTACGTGTGAATATCTGTGACGAAACAATGCAAGCACGCAGTATTTCTGTTTACATAACAACGAAATTCTACAGTACTTGTCCATTCCTAGTGAATTCCTCTTGCTATTCGTACACTTTTGATGGTGTTCTCTTAGCTTGATATCGAAATGTCTACGTTTTCCGAGCTATCTCGCGGTCGGCGATTTTGGGCTCGACTCCGTAGTTCGCTGACAAGATCTTTCAGCAAATTGTGTTGTGTCACTGCAGGTAATGTATTTCCTGGCATGCACAAACAATCTCAACATGCCACACTTTCCATCCGTGCATGATAATCCAGGTCTTGTATAGATTCTGTGATGAGAGTAGTAAATGTTCAGATTATTGCAGAATTATGATCTCTCTTCTCAGCACATTTGATGGGGGTTGATCAAATTAAAATCACCATTTTCGACTAACTCATATAGAAGAATTTCCAGAATAGAAATATATTTCAAGAAAGAATAAATCTTATCCAAACATTGTCGAATGAGAATGAAAATGTCACTTTCATATTTGAGGAAACTAAAATCTCTTCTGTTTTGACCTTGCTTTTCTTAAGGTTCTGGTGACAACCATAACGGAAAGCAGGGCACAGTCCTGAGTGCCAAAGATGTCTGTATGGTGAGTTTGCATTACGACGGGCCGTCTCATTTATGTCCTGTATGTTTTCTCTTCCTCAATTCTCACTTGTTTTACAAAGTTTCTGTCTTTTCTAATTGTAAGTTTCCACACGTCATTGAGATATGACGCTCTTCAGACACACATTGGCAACTATATACTGGAAATCAACGATATTTTCTCATACCATGGACAAGAAATCATTTTAGGGCAATGTCATTTGGCAAACAATAATCATTTCCCACTTCATGGCTATAACTCTGTCCAACAAGTTTGAAAAGCAGCAAAAGTCTATTGTAAGGCTCGTATTTTATACGATAATGATGACAAATACCGTGACCTGCAAGTATTATACATTTTCTTTCAAGTCCAAACTCTTTCTGCTCTTGTCCTGGTATTACTTTGCAGTATCACGAGGCTTCTCGTTGGGATGAGCGGAGCTCTGTCACATCTTTCTGGGGTTCCGTTTCGGATGTCGACGAGTGCCTCTTCAACGAAGACATTAGTCTTTACAGCCAGAGTTTCAGTAATATATCGAATTTGTCTCTTCTCGACGAAGAGGAGTATGCTCGGAAAAGTCACGACAGGCAGGGTGACAACAGTGATGACGAGGAAGACGATTTTTCCTCCATCAGTCCGAGCGAACTCTCCGAACTTCTGCGCACGTCTTCAGAAGACGAGGACTTTGAAAGCGATGACGACGATGTGTTTACAACAGTAACAGACTTAACAGACTTCGACAGTGACTCCTCCGACCTCTCGCTCTCGGATGAAGATATTTCCGGCGATGTTGAAGGAGTATATGCAGGACAATATTATTCAAACAGCATCGTCATCGATATCGTAGACATGCTGATCAATGAAGCAGTCTGTGGCTTGGTCCAGAATTCATGAGGAGATATGCACTACACAGATTGACTTGCTTACATGTGGCATGATTTTCAGAAATAAATGACATCATTCAAACGATACTTTCCTGAGTACCTCTGGTCCCTTACTTGTGCTCTATGCGTTTACCGTGAAGTGAAGTATAAGGTAAAGATAGCAGATGAAGGGGGCGAAATGGGGTTTTAGACGTCTCTGGTTCATTTGAGACTCAGAGATTTGCAACGAGTTTTGCAACCAACATACATTCCAGGCCTTGTCTAGGCTAATTTCGAAAAGCACTGATACGTGTTTTGATATGCCTGCATGTATAGTTCAGAGTTACACATGCAGTGTACATCAAGCACGTAGAGCCCCTTAATGTTCTGATTGCCTTGTTTGAAATGTAGGCAGGCAAAGAATTTGGTTTCTTCCAGCAAATCTCGATCAGAAAGTTAATACTAAAGGCATTGCATGTGCCGGGCAGAGACAAATAATAGCAAATCACGGATCTTATATCATTGAAAGAAGTCATAAACAGTGTGTAGCCCTTTCATTCAAATATCGGAAAGGAAATGAAAAAGAAAGAAAAAAGAAAGGAAAAAAGGATTGACTTTCAAACTTTTTCCTGATCTCCACACTCGTTCCCTAAAATAAACCCTCCTTAAGGATAGCAATGGACAAACATTGTGTGATAAATGGGTCTCAGTCAGGCTATCCAATACACCAATGTTATGGCTGTTGCAGATTTATACTTTGTTGATATCTGTGAATGATCATTAATATTTCCGTTTTTGTGAATAACGTCATATTTCTGTGGATAAGAAGTAAAGAAAGCTTTATGTTTTATATCCATACGCGTTGAAATTGCCTCTTATACAGGTTTACATGTATAATGGAATTAAAGAGAAATAGTAGGTCTTTAAGACATCAATTTTCATCAAACTGTAGCAAATAAGCAAGAGAAATTCCAGATGATCTTGGAAGCCACCAACTTTTCTGATAAATGACATGAAAAGGTCGACATGACATAATGACAGCGAGATATTATGTTCAGAGAAGGACACCCAGTGCTTGCATTATTTGCTGCCTACCAGAATATCGATGACGTTACAAATGCGCTTACTCAGTGTTTCGTCATAATCAATTCTACTGCAAACGCGCAGCGCGTATTAAACTCGGCGTAGCTACGTGTGAATATCTGTGACGAAATAATGCAAGCACGCAGTATTTCTGTTTACATAACAACGAAATTCTACAGTACTTGTCCATTCCTAGTGAATTCCTCTTGCTATTCGTACACTTTTGATGGTGTTCTCTTAGCTTGATATCGAAATGTCTACGTTTTCCGAGCTATCTCGCGGTCGGCGATTTTGGGCTCGACTCCGTAGTTCGCTGACAAGATCTTTCAGCAAATTGTGTTGTGTCACTGCAGGTAATGTATTTCCTGGCATGCACAAACAATCTCAACATGCCACACTTTCCATCCGTGCATGATAATCCAGGTCTTCTATAGATTTTGTGATGAGAGCAGTAAATGTTCAGATTATTGCAGAATTATGATCTCTCTTCTCAGCACATTTGATGGGGGTTGATCAAATTAAAATCACCATTTTCGACTAACTCATATAGAAGAATTTCCAGAATGGAAATATATTTCAAGAAAGAATAAATCTTATCCAAACATTGTCGAATGAGAATGAAAATGTCACTTTCATATTTGAGGAAACTAAAATCTCTTCTGTTTTGACCTTGCTTTTCTTAAGGTTCTGGTGACAACCATAACGGAAAGCAGGGCACAGTCCTGAGTGCCAAAGATGTCTGTATGGTGAGTTTGCATTACGACGGGCCGTCTCATTTATGTCCTGTATGTTTTCTCTTCCTCAATTCTCACTTGTTTTACAAAGTTTCTGTCTTTTCTAATTGTAAGTTTCCACACGTCATTGAGATATGACGCTCTTCAGACACACATTGGCAACTATATACTGGAAATCAACGATATTTTCTCATACCATGGACAAGAAATCATTTTAGGGCAATGTCATTTGGCAAACAATAATCATTTCCCACTTCATGGCTATAACTCTGTCCAACAAGTTTCAAAAGCAGCAAAAGTCTATTGTAAGGCTCGTATTTTATACGATAATGATGACAAATACCGTGACCTGCAAGTATTATACATTTTCTTTCAAGTCCAAACTCTTTCTGCTCTTGTCCTGGTATTACTTTGCAGTATCACGAGGCTTCTCGTTGGGATGAGCGGAGCTCTGTCACATCTTTCTGGGGTTCCGTTTCGGATGTCGACGAGTGCCTCTTCAACGAAGACATTAGTCTTTACAGCCAGAGTTTCAGTAATATATCGAATTTGTCTCTTCTCGACGAAGAGGAGTATGCACGGAAAAGTCACGACAGGCAGCTTGACAACAGTGATGACGAGGAAGACGATTTTTCCTCCATCAGTCCGAGCGAACTCTCCGAACTTCTGCGCACGTCTTCAGAAGACGAGGACTTTGAAAGCGATGACGACGATGTGTTTACAACAGTAACAGACTTAACAGACTTCGACAGTGACTCCTCCGACCTGTCGCTCTCGGATGAAGATATTTCCGGCGATGTTGAAGGAGTATATGCAGGACAATATTATTCAAACAGCATCGTCATCGATATCGTAGACATGCTGATCAATGAAGCAGTCTGTGGCTTGGTCCAGAATTCATGAGGAGATATGCACTACACAGATTGAATTGCTTACATGTGGCATGATTTTCAGAAATAAATGACATCATTCAAACGATACTTTCCTGAGTACCTCTGGTCCCTTACTTGTGCTCTATGCGTTTACCGTGAAGTGAAGTATAAGGTAAAGATAGCAGATGAAGGGGGCGAAATGGGGTTTTAGACGTCTCTGGTTCATTTGAGACTCAGAGATTTGCAACGAGTTTTGCAACCAACATACATTCCAGGCCTTGTCTAAGCTAATTTCGAAAAGCACTGATACGTGTTTTGATATGCCTGCATGTATAGTTCAGAGTTACACATGCAGTGTACATCAAGCACGTAGAGCCCCTTAATGTTCTGATTGCCTTGTTTGAAATGTAGGCAGGCAAAGAATTTGGTTTCTTCCAGCAAATCTCGACCAGAAAGTTAATACTAAAGGCATTGCATGTGCCGGGCAGAGACAAATAATAGCAAATCACGGATCTTATATCATTGAAAGAAGTCATAAACAGTGTGTAGCCCTTTCATTCAAATATCGGAAAGGAAATGAAAAAGAAAGAAAAAAGAAAGGAAAAAAGGATTGACTTTCAAACTTTTTCCTGATCTCCACACTCGTTCCCTAAAATAAACCCTCCTTAAGGATAGCAATGGACAAACATTGTGTGATAAATGGGTCTCAGTCAGGCTATCCAATACACCAATGTTATGGCTGTTGCAGATTTATACTTTGTTGATATCTGTGAATGATCATTAATATTTCCGTTTTTGTGAATAACGTCATATTTCTGTGGATAAGAAGTAAAGAAAGCTTTATGTTTTATATCCATACGCGTTGAAATTGCCTCTTATACAGGTTTACATGTATAATGGAATTAAAGAGAAATAGTAGGTCTTTAAGACATCAATTTTCATCAAACTGTAGCAAATAAGCAAGAGAAATTCCAGATGATCTTGGAAGCCACCAACTTTTCTGATAAATGACATGAAAAGGTCGACATGACATAATGACAGCGAGATATTATGTTCAGAGAAGGACACCCAGTGCTTGCATTATTTGCTGCCTACCAGAATATCGATGACGTTACAAATGCGCTTACTCAGTGTTTCGTCATAATCAATTCTACTGCAAACGCGCAGCGCGTATTAAACTCGGCGTAGCTACGTGTGAATATCTGTGACGAAATAATGCAAGCACGCAGTATTTCTGTTTACATAACAACGAAATTCTACAGTACTTGTCCATTCCTAGTGAATTCCTCTTGCTATTCGTACACTTTTGATGGTGTTCTCTTAGCTTGATATCGAAATGTCTACGTTTTCCGAGCTATCTCGCGGTCGGCGATTTTGGGCTCGACTCCGTAGTTCGCTGACAAGATCTTTCAGCAAATTGTGTTGTGTCACTGCAGGTAATGTATTTCCTGGCATGCACAAACAATCTCAACATGCCACACTTTCCATCCGTGCATGATAATCCAGGTCTTCTATAGATTTTGTGATGAGAGCAGTAAATGTTCAGATTATTGCAGAATTATGATCTCTCTTCTCAGCACATTTGATGGGGGTTGATCAAATTAAAATCACCATTTTCGACTAACTCATATAGAAGAATTTCCAGAATGGAAATATATTTCAAGAAAGAATAAATCTTATCCAAACATTGTCGAATGAGAATGAAAATGTCACTTTCATATTTGAGGAAACTAAAATCTCTTCTGTTTTGACCTTGCTTTTCTTAAGGTTCTGGTGACAACCATAACGGAAAGCAGGGCACAGTCCTGAGTGCCAAAGATGTCTGTATGGTGAGTTTGCATTACGACGGGCCGTCTCATTTATGTCCTGTATGTTTTCTCTTCCTCAATTCTCACTTGTTTTACAAAGTTTCTGTCTTTTCTAATTGTAAGTTTCCACACGTCATTGAGATATGACGCTCTTCAGACACACATTGGCAACTATATACTGGAAATCAACGATATTTTCTCATACCATGGACAAGAAATCATTTTAGGGCAATGTCATTTGGCAAACAATAATCATTTCCCACTTCATGGCTATAACTCTGTCCAACAAGTTTGAAAAGCAGCAAAAGTCTATTGTAAGGCTCGTATTTTATACGATAATGATGACAAATACCGTGACCTGCAAGTATTATACATTTTCTTTCAAGTCCAAACTCTTTCTGCTCTTGTCCTGGTATTACTTTGCAGTATCACGAGGCTTCTCGTTGGGATGAGCGGAGCTCTGTCACATCTTTCTGGGGTTCCGTTTCGGATGTCGACGAGTGCCTCTTCAACGAAGACATTAGTCTTTACAGCCAGAGTTTCAGTAATATATCGAATTTGTCTCTTCTCGACGAAGAGGAGTATGCACGGAAAAGTCACGACAGGCAGGGTGACAACAGTGATGACGAGGAAGACGATTTTTCCTCCATCAGTCCGAGCGAACTCTCCGAACTTCTGCGCACGTCTTCAGAAGACGAGGACTTTGAAAGCGATGACGACGATGTGTTTACAACAGTAACAGACTTAACAGACTTCGACAGTGACTCCTCCGACCTGTCGCTCTCGGATGAAGATATTTCCGGCGATGTTGAAGGAGTATATGCAGGACAATATTATTCAAACAGCATCGTCATCGATATCGTAGACATGCTGATCAATGAAGCAGTCTGTGGCTTGGTCCCGAATTCATGAGGAGATATGCACTACACAGATTGAATTGCTTACATGTGGCATGATTTTCAGAAATAAATGACATCATTCAAACGATACTTTCCTGAGTACCTCTGGTCCCTTACTTGTGCTCTATGCGTTTACCGTGAAGTGAAGTATAAGGTAAAGATAGCAGATGAAGGGGGCGAAATGGGGTTTTAGACGTCTCTGGTTCATTTGAGACTCAGAGATTTGCAACGAGTTTTGCAACCAACATACATTCCAGGCCTTGTCTAAGCTAATTTCGAAAAGCACTGATACGTGTTTTGATATGCCTGCATGTATAGTTCAGAGTTACACATGCAGTGTACATCAAGCACGTAGAGCCCCTTAATGTTCTGATTGCCTTGTTTGAAATGTAGGCAGGCAAAGAATTTGGTTTCTTCCAGCAAATCTCGATCAGAAAGTTAATACTAAAGGCATTGCATGTGCCGGGCAGAGACAAAAAATAGCAAATCACGGATCTTATATCATTGAAAGAAGTCATAAACAGTGTGTAGCCCTTTCATTCAAATATCGGAAAGGAAATGAAAAAGAAAGAAAAAAGAAAGGAAAAAAGGATTGACTTTCAAACTTTTTCCTGATCTCCACACTCGTTCCCTAAAATAAACCCTCCTTAAGGATAGCAATGGACAAACATTGTGTGATAAATGGGTCTCAGTCAGGCTATCCAATACACCAATGTTATGGCTGTTGCAGATTTATACTTTGTTGATATCTGTGAATGATCATTAATATTTCCGTTTTTGTGAATAACGTCATATTTCTGTGGATAAGAAGTAAAGAAAGCTTTATGTTTTATATCCATACGCGTTGAAATTGCCTCTTATACAGGTTTACATGTATAATGGAATTAAAGAGAAATAGTAGGTCTTTAAGACATCAATTTTCATCAAACTGTAGCAAATAAGCAAGAGAAATTCCAGATGATCTTGGAAGCCACCAACTTTTCTGATAAATGACATGAAAAGGTCGACATGACATAATGACAGCGAGATATTATGTTCAGAGAAGGACACCCAGTGCTTGCATTATTTGCTGCCTACCAGAATATCGATGACGTTACAAATGCGCTTACTCAGTGTTTCGTCATAATCAATTCTACTGCAAACGCGCAGCGCGTATTAAACTCGGCGTAGCTACGTGTGAATATCTGTGACGAAATAATGCAAGCACGCAGTATTTCTGTTTACATAACAACGAAATTCTACAGTACTTGTCCATTCCTAGTGAATTCCTCTTGCTATTCGTACACTTTTGATGGTGTTCTCTTAGCTTGATATCGAAATGTCTACGTTTTCCGAGCTATCTCGCGGTCGGCGATTTTGGGCTCGACTCCGTAGTTCGCTGACAAGATCTTTCAGCAAATTGTGTTGTGTCACTGCAGGTAATGTATTTCCTGGCATGCACAAACAATCTCAACATGCCACACTTTCCATCCGTGCATGATAATCCAGGTCTTCTATAGATTTTGTGATGAGAGCAGTAAATGTTCAGATTATTGCAGAATTATGATCTCTCTTCTCAGCACATTTGATGGGGGTTGATCAAATTAAAATCACCATTTTCGACTAACTCATATAGAAGAATTTCCAGAATGGAAATATATTTCAAGAAAGAATAAATCTTATCCAAACATTGTCGAATGAGAATGAAAATGTCACTTTCATATTTGAGGAAACTAAAATCTCTTCTGTTTTGACCTTGCTTTTCTTAAGGTTCTGGTGACAACCATAACGGAAAGCAGGGCACAGTCCTGAGTGCCAAAGATGTCTGTATGGTGAGTTTGCATTACGACGGGCCGTCTCATTTATGTCCTGTATGTTTTCTCTTCCTCAATTCTCACTTGTTTTACAAAGTTTCTGTCTTTTCTAATTGTAAGTTTCCACACGTCATTGAGATATGACGCTCTTCAGACACACATTGGCAACTATATACTGGAAATCAACGATATTTTCTCATACCATGGACAAGAAATCATTTTAGGGCAATGTCATTTGGCAAACAATAATCATTTCCCACTTCATGGCTATAACTCTGTCCAACAAGTTTCAAAAGCAGCAAAAGTCTATTGTAAGGCTCGTATTTTATACGATAATGATGACAAATACCGTGACCTGCAAGTATTATACATTTTCTTTCAAGTCCAAACTCTTTCTGCTCTTGTCCTGGTATTACTTTGCAGTATCACGAGGCTTCTCGTTGGGATGAGCGGAGCTCTGTCACATCTTTCTGGGGTTCCGTTTCGGATGTCGACGAGTGCCTCTTCAACGAAGACATTAGTCTTTACAGCCAGAGTTTCAGTAATATATCGAATTTGTCTCTTCTCGACGAAGAGGAGTATGCACGGAAAAGTCACGACAGGCAGCTTGACAACAGTGATGACGAGGAAGACGATTTTTCCTCCATCAGTCCGAGCGAACTCTCCGAACTTCTGCGCACGTCTTCAGAAGACGAGGACTTTGAAAGCGATGACGACGATGTGTTTACAACAGTAACAGACTTAACAGACTTCGACAGTGACTCCTCCGACCTGTCGCTCTCGGATGAAGATATTTCCGGCGATGTTGAAGGAGTATATGCAGGACAATATTATTCAAACAGCATCGTCATCGATATCGTAGACATGCTGATCAATGAAGCAGTCTGTGGCTTGGTCCAGAATTCATGAGGAGATATGCACTACACAGATTGAATTGCTTACATGTGGCATGATTTTCAGAAATAAATGACATCATTCAAACGATACTTTCCTGAGTACCTCTGGTCCCTTACTTGTGCTCTATGCGTTTACCGTGAAGTGAAGTATAAGGTAAAGATAGCAGATGAAGGGGGCGAAATGGGGTTTTAGACGTCTCTGGTTCATTTGAGACTCAGAGATTTGCAACGAGTTTTGCAACCAACATACATTCCAGGCCTTGTCTAAGCTAATTTCGAAAAGCACTGATACGTGTTTTGATATGCCTGCATGTATAGTTCAGAGTTACACATGCAGTGTACATCAAGCACGTAGAGCCCCTTAATGTTCTGATTGCCTTGTTTGAAATGTAGGCAGGCAAAGAATTTGGTTTCTTCCAGCAAATCTCGACCAGAAAGTTAATACTAAAGGCATTGCATGTGCCGGGCAGAGACAAATAATAGCAGATCACGGATCTTATATCATTGAAAGAAGTCATAAACAGTGTGTAGCCCTTTCATTCAAATATCGGAAAGGAAATGAAAAAGAAAGAAAAAAGAAAGGAAAAAAGGATTGACTTTCAAACTTTTTCCTGATCTCCACACTCGTTCCCTAAAATAAACCCTCCTTAAGGAAAGCAATGGACAAACATTGTGTGATAAATGGGTCTCAGTCAGGCTATCCAATACACCAATGTTATGGCTGTTGCAGATTTATACTTTGTTGATATCTGTGAATGATCATTAATATTTCCGTTTTTGTGAATAACGTCATATTTCTGTGGATAAGAAGTAAAGAAAGCTTTATGTTTTATATCCATACGCGTTGAAGTTGCCTCTTATACAGGTTTACATGTATAATGGAATTAAAGAGAAATAGTAGGTCTTTAAGACATCAATTTTCATCAAACTGTAGCAAATAAGCAAGAGAAATTCCAGATGATCTTGGAAGCCACCAACTTTTCTGATAAATGACATGAAAAGGTCGACATGACATAATGACAGCGAGATATTATGTTCAGAGAAGGACACCCAGTGCTTGCATTATTTGCTGCCTACCAGAATATCGATGACGTTACAAATGCGCTTACTCAGTGTTTCGTCATAATCAATTCTACTGCAAACGCGCAGCGCGTATTAAACTCGGCGTAGCTACGTGTGAATATCTGTGACGAAATAATGCAAGCACGCAGTATTTCTGTTTACATAACAACGAAATTCTACAGTACTTGTCCATTCCTAGTGAATTCCTCTTGCTATTCGTACACTTTTGATGGTGTTCTCTTAGCTTGATATCGAAATGTCTACGTTTTCCGAGCTATCTCGCGGTCGGCGATTTTGGGCTCGACTCCGTAGTTCGCTGACAAGATCTTTCAGCAAATTGTGTTGTGTCACTGCAGGTAATGTATTTCCTGGCATGCACAAACAATCTCAACATGCCACACTTTCCATCCGTGCATGATAATCCAGGTCTTGTATAGATTCTGTGATGAGAGTAGTAAATGTTCAGATTATTGCAGAATTATGATCTCTCTTCTCAGCACATTTGATGGGGGTTGATCAAATTAAAATCACCATTTTCGACTAACTCATATAGAAGAATTTCCAGAATAGAAATATATTTCAAGAAAGAATAAATCTTATCCAAACATTGTCGAATGAGAATGAAAATGTCACTTTCATATTTGAGGAAACTAAAATCTCTTCTGTTTTGACCTTGCTTTTCTTAAGGTTCTGGTGACAACCATAACGGAAAGCAGGGCACAGTCCTGAGTGCCAAAGATGTCTGTATGGTGAGTTTGCATTACGACGGGCCGTCTCATTTATGTCCTGTATGTTTTCTCTTCCTCAATTCTCACTTGTTTTACAAAGTTTCTGTCTTTTCTAATTGTAAGTTTCCACACGTCATTGAGATATGACGCTCTTCAGACACACATTGGCAACTATATACTGGAAATCAACGATATTTTCTCATACCATGGACAAGAAATCATTTTAGGGCAATGTCATTTGGCAAACAATAATCATTTCCCACTTCATGGCTATAACTCTGTCCAACAAGTTTGAAAAGCAGCAAAAGTCTATTGTAAGGCTCGTATTTTATACGATAATGATGACAAATACCGTGACCTGCAAGTATTATACATTTTCTTTCAAGTCCAAACTCTTTCTGCTCTTGTCCTGGTATTACTTTGCAGTATCACGAGGCTTCTCGTTGGGATGAGCGGAGCTCTGTCACATCTTTCTGGGGTTCCGTTTCGGATGTCGACGAGTGCCTCTTCAACGAAGACATTAGTCTTTACAGCCAGAGTTTCAGTAATATATCGAATTTGTCTCTTCTCGACGAAGAGGAGTATGCACGGAAAAGTCACGACAGGCAGCTTGACAACAGTGATGACGAGGAAGACGATTTTTCCTCCATCAGTCCGAGCGAACTCTCCGAACTTCTGCGCACGTCTTCAGAAGACGAGGACTTTGAAAGCGATGACGACGATGTGTTTACAACAGTAACAGACTTAACAGACTTCGACAGTGACTCCTCCGACCTGTCGCTCTCGGATGAAGATATTTCCGGCGATGTTGAAGGAGTATATGCAGGACAATATTATTCAAACAGCATCGTCATCGATATCGTAGACATGCTGATCAATGAAGTGTTCTACACTGCTAAACTACTCTTACTTAGACTATTTCACACATCACAACTGCATTCACAGATCACTAAGCAGACTTTCAGTCAATCATCACACAACGCTTGACTTTCTTCTAAACTTAGTCTGTACAAGCAGGGATTGAATTCACAACAACACTGAACATTTAATTCCAAACTTCAGTACATTGTCGTAAGTGTGGTTACATAATTATGTACACTCTTGAATGGTCTGTACACTTTACAATATTGTACAGTTCAACATTTACACACAGATGGTTTCCATTTTAGAAAATCTGACATTGATACTTATACTCTGTGCCCCAATTCTTATGTTTAATATTACCCATTGGAGAAGTATGAGTGCATTTCTTTACTTACATACTGACTTTATTAAACCACCTTAAGTATTACTAACGCTACACTCAGCACAGTGTGAACTTAGATTTTATCAAGTTTGGGTTATAGTGTCTTTAACTTAAATTGAATTACCGGTCCTCCAGTCTAGATGTTACTAAGCTCAGTTCCTGGCATTTGTCTCCAAATCTAGACTGCAAGCAGTCTTCCTTGTTTTTCTCCTTTATAAAGCACGGCTCAATAAATTACGCAAACAACAAGAATAAATAACACGCGTCTTTCTGCTAGTCTCACGACACTATCCGGATCTCACCCCGCCGGGATTTTAACCAGCACACACTCCACAGATACATTTCTAGGCCCTGTCAACAGTTCCTTGCAAGTTCTGCACTCACTCTGTCGGTGTCAGACCCTGCAACCTAGGTATCTCACTACCCGGTACTCGGTGATAGCATAGACATCAAGTGGGTCACACTCCTACCTATCACTGGTGGGACACAAACACCGCTGTCAAATAACCACCTTCTGACACTAAATTCAGCACTTCGACCGTTACTGTGCACTAGTCAGGCCTGCCCTAGGCACACTCGATTTTGACACTTGTTAAATTTACTACAAGTAATGAGTGAACGGACAGAAACACCAGGAGGGAAAGGGGGGGGGGGGGAAAGAACAGCAGCTTGCCATGATCACATCACACTAGAACATCAATCGCCAGATTGCAGCTAAGCCCTTGTAGTTTCAGCATCATTGAGACTCAACCTTCAGCTAAAGCATCAAACTTGTCTTTCGTCTCGAACCCAGTCTCTGACACTGCAAACATCACAACTGCTGGCTTGGCATGGTAACATGTCACTCATCAAGCTGTTGAATCTGCCGTCAGTCTTTCACCTCATCAGGGAATAAAAGGGAAAGGAGGGGGGGGGGGGGAAGGGGAAGGGGAAGGGAATCTGCCCAACACTCATCACAAACTAAACCTATATCTATAACCTATTCAGTCTTCAAATGCAAAAAGCACTACTATGGTACCACCTCATGTCTTCATAAGATGTTGAACTACAATCCACTGCACATCACATTATGATCATAAAAATATTCTAAGTTCACACTGCTGCAAAAATGTCTAAGTGCTATCACCATAGAATATTCTAAGTTGCCACACTTCTGAAAATGCCTAAGTGCCATTGTCATAGAATAGCCTGAGTTCACACTTTCCTGAAAATGTCAAAGTGCTATCACCTCAAAATATTCTGAGTTAACACTCTGAAAATGTCAAAGTTCCTTCCTCATGAAATATTCTAAGTTCTCACTTCTCTGAAAAATGTCTAAGTTCTGACCATGTCAAAAATTTCTAAGTCATACTTCTCTGAAAATGACTAAGTGCTGACACAATAAAATATTCTAAGTTCACACTTCCCTTGAATAATATCTAAGTGCTGACACTGTCAAATATTTCTAAGTCACACTTCTCCGAGAATGACTAAATGCTGACACCATAAAAATATTCTAAGTTCACACTTCCCTGAGAAATTTCTAAGTGCTGCAACTGTCAAATATTTCTAAGTCACACTTCTCTGAAAATGACTAAGTGCTGACTATTGACACCATAAAATATTCTAAGTTCACACTTCTCTGCAAAATGTCTAAGTCTCAACGAGTGTCTCATACAAGAGCAGAACTAACAGTTAGATTCTAGACAACACAGAATCCTAACGCAGTTTAAATTCCAAACACCAGTTACCAATCTGGGTAACATCCTAACAACAACTAGATATCCACTTGGGTAACAACGTCAATAATTAGACTTGAGTCTATCCTAGGAGACATCGTTCATGACCCCCTATCCCAGGGTCCCAGACCCTGCTTTCCATCATCGCCATCTCTCTGTTTAGCAAAGGAAAATGACAACCTCTCTTAATAAATTTGCCTAAGAGACTGTGAGCATGTAAGAAAATATTCTCAAACAATTGGTACACCATACTTATCCCTACTCTATTGAGAAGCAGAGTTTATTTTCGCCTAAGTCAATGGGAAAAAAAACCTAAATTCACTATCCATCTTGTCAATAGAATTGTTTCCAATTTCCCTAACTAGGAAGACCATCACAAATATTTTCTAAGTATTTGTTTATATCCTCATATCTCAGTTTATAAATTCTAACAATGCTAACAACAATTTAGAGACTTAGAAAATTTTAGACTTACAATTGCTCTAACTTAGCCTCAAGACTGTATCAGATCACAATTGTACTTGTAGCATCAACAAAGCATCAAGGATGTACGGAGTCAAGATCTTCATAAGATTTCTCAGCCAGGGTAAAATTTCAAGCTTCCCGGGCCCCTTTTATACCCCTTGACCCTGAGCTCTAAAGTGCAGACAATACGCCTCTGAACGCTGATTGGCTAAAAGTTTCTACGTCACGCACAGCGGTAAATTCGATTGGGAAGTACACTGCAGCGACCATTGTTCGCCGGGGAATTAACCTGGATACAACAAAAATTACACTCTCATCTTTGGACATTACACTTCCAGATCAAATTCTGGCTATTCACCAACTTATTTATCTTCAGCATAAAAGGTAAGCAATGAGATAACACATTTCTTAACACCATTTCTCGTACGTGAATACACTCGATCTTACCCCAGTCCCACATGTACTATTCTATGTTTTCTAACTGAGCTATAATTAGCACACAGGATTCACCGTTGCCGATTAATTTTAGACATGCCAGTAAAACCACATAGTCTCATTTTATACTTGTAAAAACATTCATATGACTTAAGTTTATTCCAAAATTCGATCTTGTATACCAAAAAGATCTACAAAAGCCAAAATCTATGTCATAAATTCTGAATTTGTCTGTTGGCATTCTGTGATACGGTAACTACGACATACACTGTGCAATTGTCTATGTAGCCTAGCTAGCGTCTACACATTGTCATTTACGTGTGCATCCTGCTAGTCTTCTATTATCACTATTCACTGTTTATTACACATATTTTTCAATAAAATCTTCTTTACTATAATATTCATTTTGTGTAAAATGCCTCAATTTTGTTGTTTTGTATTTCTCAGAATTTTATTCACATTCCAGTGTTCACCGTCAGCAATTTAAAAATAATTATCATCACATTGCCTGTATCCAAAGACAATATCAACATTGCTGTTCTCATTATGTACTACATGTATTGTATTGTATTGTTTGTTTGTTTTGGTTTGTTTTTTTTTTTTGGGGGGGGGGAATAACAGCATTTTCCTCACAATACTAAAGGCATTGCATGTGCCGGGCAGAGACAAATAATAGCAGATCACGGATCTTATATCATTGAAAGAAGTCATAAACAGTGTGTAGCCCTTTCATTCAAATATCGGAAAAGAAATGAAAAAGAAAGAAAAAAGAAAGGAAAAAAGGATTGACTTTCAAACTTTTTCCTGATCTCCACACTCGTTCCCTAAAATAAACCCTCCTTAAGGAAAGCAATGGACAAACATTGTGTGATAAATGGGTCTCAGTCAGGCTATCCAATACACCAATGTTATGGCTGTTGCAGATTTATACTTTGTTGATATCTGTGAATGATCATTAATATTTCCGTTTTTGTGAATAACGTCATATTTCTGTGGATAAGAAGTAAAGAAAGCTTTATGTTTTATATCCATACGCGTTGAAGTTACCTCTTATACAGGTTTACATGTATAATGGAATTAAAGAGAAATAGTAGGTCTTTAAGACATCAATTTTCATCAAACTGTAGCAAATAAGCAAGAGAAATTCCAGATGATCTTGGAAGCCACCAACTTTTCTGATAAATGACATGAAAAGGTCGACATGACATAATGACAGCGAGATATTATGTTCAGAGAAGGACACCCAGTGCTTGCATTATTTGCTGCCTACCAGAATATCGATGACGTTACAAATGCGCTTACTCAGTGTTTCGTCATAATCAATTCTACTGCAAACGCGCAGCGCGTATTAAACTCGGCGTAGCTACGTGTGAATATCTGTGACGAAATAATGCAAGCACGCAGTATTTCTGTTTACATAACAACGAAATTCTACAGTACTTGTCCATTCCTAGTGAATTCCTCTTGCTATTCGTACACTTTTGATGGTGTTCTCTTAGCTTGATATCGAAATGTCTACGTTTTCCGAGCTATCTCGCGGTCGGCGATTTTGGGCTCGACTCCGTAGTTCGCTGACAAGATCTTTCAGCAAATTGTGTTGTGTCACTGCAGGTAATGTATTTCCTGGCATGCACAAACAATCTCAACATGCCACACTTTCCATCCGTGCATGATAATCCAGGTCTTGTATAGATTCTGTGATGAGAGTAGTAAATGTTCAGATTATTGCAGAATTATGATCTCTCTTCTCAGCACATTTGATGGGGGTTGATCAAATTAAAATCACCATTTTCGACTAACTCATATAGAAGAATTTCCAGAATAGAAATATATTTCAAGAAAGAATAAATCTTATCCAAACATTGTCGAATGAGAATGAAAATGTCACTTTCATATTTGAGGAAACTAAAATCTGTTCTGTTTTGACCTTGCTTTTCTTAAGGTTCTGGTGACAACCATAACGGAAAGCAGGGCACAGTCCTGAGTGCCAAAGATGTCTGTATGGTGAGTTTGCATTACGACGGGCCGTCTCATTTATGTCCTGTATGTTTTCTCTTCCTCAATTCTCACTTGTTTTACAAAGTTTCTGTCTTTTCTAATTGTAAGTTTCCACACGTCATTGAGATATGACGCTCTTCAGACACACATTGGCAACTATATACTGGAAATCAACGATATTTTCTCATACCATGGACAAGAAATCATTTTAGGGCAATGTCATTTGGCAAACAATAATCATTTCCCACTTCATGGCTATAACTCTGTCCAACAAGTTTGAAAAGCAGCAAAAGTCTATTGTAAGGCTCGTATTTTATACGATAATGATGACAAATACCGTGACCTGCAAGTATTATACATTTTCTTTCAAGTCCAAACTCTTTCTGCTCTTGTCCTGGTATTACTTTGCAGTATCACGAGGCTTCTCGTTGGGATGAGCGGAGCTCTGTCACATCTTTCTGGGGTTCCGTTTCGGATGTCGACGAGTGCCTCTTCAACGAAGACATTAGTCTTTACAGCCAGAGTTTCAGTAATATATCGAATTTGTCTCTTCTCGACGAAGAGGAGTATGCACGAAAAAGTCACGACAGGCAGGGTGACAACAGTGATGACGAGGAAGACGATTTTTCCTCCATCAGTCCGAGCGAACTCTCCGAACTTCTGCGCACGTCTTCAGAAGACGAGGACTTTGAAAGCGATGACGACGATGTGTTTACAACAGTAACAGACTTAACAGACTTCGACAGTGACTCCTCCGACCTCTCGCTCTCGGATGAAGATATTTCCGGCGATGTTGAAGGAGTATATGCAGGACAATATTATTCAAACAGCATCGTCATCGATATCGTAGACATGCTGATCAATGAAGCAGTCTGTGGCTTGGTCCAGAATTCATGAGGAGATATGCACTACACAGATTGACTTGCTTACATGTGGCATGATTTTCAGAAATAAATGACATCATTCAAACGATACTTTCCTGAGTACCTCTGGTCCCTTACTTGTGCTCTATGCGTTTACCGTGAAGTGAAGTATAAGGTAAAGATAGCAGATGAAGGGGGCGAAATGGGGTTTTAGACGTCTCTGGTTCATTTGAGACTCAGAGATTTGCAACGAGTTTTGCAACCAACATACATTCCAGGCCTTGTCTAGGCTAATTTCGAAAAGCACTGATACGTGTTTTGATATGCCTGCATGTATAGTTCAGAGTTACACATGCAGTGTACATCAAGCACGTAGAGCCCCTTAATGTTCTGATTGCCTTGTTTGAAATGTAGGCAGGCAAAGAATTTGGTTTCTTCCAGCAAATCTCGATCAGAAAGTTAATACTAAAGGCATTGCATGTGCCGGGCAGAGACAAATAATAGCAGATCACGGATCTTATATCATTGAAAGAAGTCATAAACAGTGTGTAGCCCTTTCATTCAAATATCGGAAAGGAAATGAAAAAGAAAGAAAAAAGAAAGGAAAAAAGGATTGACTTTCAAACTTTTTCCTGATCTCCACACTCGTTCCCTAAAATAAACCCTCCTTAAGGAAAGCAATGGACAAACATTGTGTGATAAATGGGTCTCAGTCAGGCTATCCAATACACCAATGTTATGGCTGTTGCAGATTTATACTTTGTTGATATCTGTGAATGATCATTAATATTTCCGTTTTTGTGAATAACGTCATATTTCTGTGGATAAGAAGTAAAGAAAGCTTTATGTTTTATATCCATACGCGTTGAAGTTACCTCTTATACAGGTTTACATGTATAATGGAATTAAAGAGAAATAGTAGGTCTTTAAGACATCAATTTTCATCAAACTGTAGCAAATAAGCAAGAGAAATTCCAGATGATCTTGGAAGCCACCAACTTTTCTGATAAATGACATGAAAAGGTCGACATGACATAATGACAGCGAGATATTATGTTCAGAGAAGGACACCCAGTGCTTGCATTATTTGCTGCCTACCAGAATATCGATGACGTTACAAATGCGCTTACTCAGTGTTTCGTCATAATCAATTCTACTGCAAACGCGCAGCGCGTATTAAACTCGGCGTAGCTACGTGTGAATATCTGTGACGAAATAATGCAAGCACGCAGTATTTCTGTTTACATAACAACGAAATTCTACAGTACTTGTCCATTCCTAGTGAATTCCTCTTGCTATTCGTACACTTTTGATGGTGTTCTCTTAGCTTGATATCGAAATGTCTACGTTTTCCGAGCTATCTCGCGGTCGGCGATTTTGGGCTCGACTCCGTAGTTCGCTGACAAGATCTTTCAGCAAATTGTGTTGTGTCACTGCAGGTAATGTATTTCCTGGCATGCACAAACAATCTCAACATGCCACACTTTCCATCCGTGCATGATAATCCAGGTCTTCTATAGATTTTGTGATGAGAGCAGTAAATGTTCAGATTATTGCAGAATTATGATCTCTCTTCTCAGCACATTTGATGGGGGTTGATCAAATTAAAATCACCATTTTCGACTAACTCATATAGAAGAATTTCCAGAATAGAAATATATTTCAAGAAAGAATAAATCTTATCCAAACATTGTCGAATGAGAATGAAAATGTCACTTTCATATTTGAGGAAACTAAAATCTGTTTTGTTTTGACCTTGCTTTTCTTAAGGTTCTGGTGACAACCATAACGGAAAGCAGGGCACAGTCCTGAGTGCCAAAGATGTCTGTATGGTGAGTTTGCATTACGACGGGCCGTCTCATTTATGTCCTGTATGTTTTCTCTTCCTCAATTCTCACTTGTTTTACAAAGTTTCTGTCTTTTCTAATTGTAAGTTTCCACACGTCATTGAGATATGACGCTCTTCAGACACACATTGGCAACTATATACTGGAAATCAACGATATTTTCTCATACCATGGACAAGAAATCATTTTAGGGCAATGTCATTTGGCAAACAATAATCATTTCCCACTTCATGGCTATAACTCTGTCCAACAAGTTTGAAAAGCAGCAAAAGTCTATTGTAAGGCTCGTATTTTATACGATAATGATGACAAATACCGTGACCTGCAAGTATTATACATTTTCTTTCAAGTCCAAACTCTTTCTGCTCTTGTCCTGGTATTACTTTGCAGTATCACGAGGCTTCTCGTTGGGATGAGCGGAGCTCTGTCACATCTTTCTGGGGTTCCGTTTCGGATGTCGACGAGTGCCTCTTCAACGAAGACATTAGTCTTTACAGCCAGAGTTTCAGTAATATATCGAATTTGTCTCTTCTCGACGAAGAGGAGTATGCACGGAAAAGTCACGACAGGCAGGGTGACAACAGTGATGACGAGGAAGACGATTTTTCCTCCATCAGTCCGAGCGAACTCTCCGAACTTCTGCGCACGTCTTCAGAAGACGAGGACTTTGAAAGCGATGACGACGATGTGTTTACAACAGTAACAGACTTAACAGACTTCGACAGTGACTCCTCCGACCTGTCGCTCTCGGATGAAGATATTTCCGGCGATGTTGAAGGAGTATATGCAGGACAATATTATTCAAACAGCATCGTCATCGATATCGTAGACATGCTGATCAATGAAGCAGTCTGTGGCTTGGTCCAGAATTCATGAGGAGATATGCACTACACAGATTGAATTGCTTACATGTGGCATGATTTTCAGAAATAAATGACATCATTCAAACGATACTTTCCTGAGTACCTCTGGTCCCTTACTTGTGCTCTATGCGTTTACCGTGAAGTGAAGTATAAGGTAAAGATAGCAGATGAAGGGGGCGAAATGGGGTTTTAGACGTCTCTGGTTCATTTGAGACTCAGAGATTTGCAACGAGTTTTGCAACCAACATACATTCCAGGCCTTGTCTAAGCTAATTTCGAAAAGCACTGATACGTGTTTTGATATGCCTGCATGTATAGTTCAGAGTTACACATGCAGTGTACATCAAGCACGTAGAGCCCCTTAATGTTCTGATTGCCTTGTTTGAAATGTAGGCAGGCAAAGAATTTGGTTTCTTCCAGCAAATCTCGATCAGAAAGTTAATACTAAAGGCATTGCATGTGCCGGGCAGAGACAAAAAATAGCAAATCACGGATCTTATATCATTGAAAGAAGTCATAAACAGTGTGTAGCCCTTTCATTCAAATATCGGAAAGGAAATGAAAAAGAAAGAAAAAAGAAAGGAAAAAAGGATTGACTTTCAAACTTTTTCCTGATCTCCACACTCGTTCCCTAAAATAAACCCTCCTTAAGGATAGCAATGGACAAACATTGTGTGATAAATGGGTCTCAGTCAGGCTATCCAATACACCAATGTTATGGCTGTTGCAGATTTATACTTTGTTGATATCTGTGAATGATCATTAATATTTCCGTTTTTGTGAATAACGTCATATTTCTGTGGATAAGAAGTAAAGAAAGCTTTATGTTTTATATCCATACGCGTTGAAATTGCCTCTTATACAGGTTTACATGTATAATGGAATTAAAGAGAAATAGTAGGTCTTTAAGACATCAATTTTCATCAAACTGTAGCAAATAAGCAAGAGAAATTCCAGATGATCTTGGAAGCCACCAACTTTTCTGATAAATGACATGAAAAGGTCGACATGACATAATGACAGCGAGATATTATGTTCAGAGAAGGACACCCAGTGCTTGCATTATTTGCTGCCTACCAGAATATCGATGACGTTACAAATGCGCTTACTCAGTGTTTCGTCATAATCAATTCTACTGCAAACGCGCAGCGCGTATTAAACTCGGCGTAGCTACGTGTGAATATCTGTGACGAAATAATGCAAGCACGCAGTATTTCTGTTTACATAACAACGAAATTCTACAGTACTTGTCCATTCCTAGTGAATTCCTCTTGCTATTCGTACACTTTTGATGGTGTTCTCTTAGCTTGATATCGAAATGTCTACGTTTTCCGAGCTATCTCGCGGTCGGCGATTTTGGGCTCGACTCCGTAGTTCGCTGACAAGATCTTTCAGCAAATTGTGTTGTGTCACTGCAGGTAATGTATTTCCTGGCATGCACAAACAATCTCAACATGCCACACTTTCCATCCGTGCATGATAATCCAGGTCTTCTATAGATTTTGTGATGAGAGCAGTAAATGTTCAGATTATTGCAGAATTATGATCTCTCTTCTCAGCACATTTGATGGGGGTTGATCAAATTAAAATCACCATTTTCGACTAACTCATATAGAAGAATTTCCAGAATGGAAATATATTTCAAGAAAGAATAAATCTTATCCAAACATTGTCGAATGAGAATGAAAATGTCACTTTCATATTTGAGGAAACTAAAATCTCTTCTGTTTTGACCTTGCTTTTCTTAAGGTTCTGGTGACAACCATAACGGAAAGCAGGGCACAGTCCTGAGTGCCAAAGATGTCTGTATGGTGAGTTTGCATTACGACGGGCCGTCTCATTTATGTCCTGTATGTTTTCTCTTCCTCAATTCTCACTTGTTTTACAAAGTTTCTGTCTTTTCTAATTGTAAGTTTCCACACGTCATTGAGATATGACGCTCTTCAGACACACATTGGCAACTATATACTGGAAATCAACGATATTTTCTCATACCATGGACAAGAAATCATTTTAGGGCAATGTCATTTGGCAAACAATAATCATTTCCCACTTCATGGCTATAACTCTGTCCAACAAGTTTCAAAAGCAGCAAAAGTCTATTGTAAGGCTCGTATTTTATACGATAATGATGACAAATACCGTGACCTGCAAGTATTATACATTTTCTTTCAAGTCCAAACTCTTTCTGCTCTTGTCCTGGTATTACTTTGCAGTATCACGAGGCTTCTCGTTGGGATGAGCGGAGCTCTGTCACATCTTTCTGGGGTTCCGTTTCGGATGTCGACGAGTGCCTCTTCAACGAAGACATTAGTCTTTACAGCCAGAGTTTCAGTAATATATCGAATTTGTCTCTTCTCGACGAAGAGGAGTATGCACGGAAAAGTCACGACAGGCAGCTTGACAACAGTGATGACGAGGAAGACGATTTTTCCTCCATCAGTCCGAGCGAACTCTCCGAACTTCTGCGCACGTCTTCAGAAGACGAGGACTTTGAAAGCGATGACGACGATGTGTTTACAACAGTAACAGACTTAACAGACTTCGACAGTGACTCCTCCGACCTGTCGCTCTCGGATGAAGATATTTCCGGCGATGTTGAAGGAGTATATGCAGGACAATATTATTCAAACAGCATCGTCATCGATATCGTAGACATGCTGATCAATGAAGCAGTCTGTGGCTTGGTCCAGAATTCATGAGGAGATATGCACTACACAGATTGAATTGCTTACATGTGGCATGATTTTCAGAAATAAATGACATCATTCAAACGATACTTTCCTGAGTACCTCTGGTCCCTTACTTGTGCTCTATGCGTTTACCGTGAAGTGAAGTATAAGGTAAAGATAGCAGATGAAGGGGGCGAAATGGGGTTTTAGACGTCTCTGGTTCATTTGAGACTCAGAGATTTGCAACGAGTTTTGCAACCAACATACATTCCAGGCCTTGTCTAAGCTAATTTCGAAAAGCACTGATACGTGTTTTGATATGCCTGCATGTATAGTTCAGAGTTACACATGCAGTGTACATCAAGCACGTAGAGCCCCTTAATGTTCTGATTGCCTTGTTTGAAATGTAGGCAGGCAAAGAATTTGGTTTCTTCCAGCAAATCTCGACCAGAAAGTTAATACTAAAGGCATTGCATGTGCCGGGCAGAGACAAATAATAGCAGATCACGGATCTTATATCATTGAAAGAAGTCATAAACAGTGTGTAGCCCTTTCATTCAAATATCGGAAAGGAAATGAAAAAGAAAGAAAAAAGAAAGGAAAAAAGGATTGACTTTCAAACTTTTTCCTGATCTCCACACTCGTTCCCTAAAATAAACCCTCCTTAAGGAAAGCAATGGACAAACATTGTGTGATAAATGGGTCTCAGTCAGGCTATCCAATACACCAATGTTATGGCTGTTGCAGATTTATACTTTGTTGATATCTGTGAATGATCATTAATATTTCCGTTTTTGTGAATAACGTCATATTTCTGTGGATAAGAAGTAAAGAAAGCTTTATGTTTTATATCCATACGCGTTGAAGTTGCCTCTTATACAGGTTTACATGTATAATGGAATTAAAGAGAAATAGTAGGTCTTTAAGACATCAATTTTCATCAAACTGTAGCAAATAAGCAAGAGAAATTCCAGATGATCTTGGAAGCCACCAACTTTTCTGATAAATGACATGAAAAGGTCGACATGACATAATGACAGCGAGATATTATGTTCAGAGAAGGACACCCAGTGCTTGCATTATTTGCTGCCTACCAGAATATCGATGACGTTACAAATGCGCTTACTCAGTGTTTCGTCATAATCAATTCTACTGCAAACGCGCAGCGCGTATTAAACTCGGCGTAGCTACGTGTGAATATCTGTGACGAAATAATGCAAGCACGCAGTATTTCTGTTTACATAACAACGAAATTCTACAGTACTTGTCCATTCCTAGTGAATTCCTCTTGCTATTCGTACACTTTTGATGGTGTTCTCTTAGCTTGATATCGAAATGTCTACGTTTTCCGAGCTATCTCGCGGTCGGCGATTTTGGGCTCGACTCCGTAGTTCGCTGACAAGATCTTTCAGCAAATTGTGTTGTGTCACTGCAGGTAATGTATTTCCTGGCATGCACAAACAATCTCAACATGCCACACTTTCCATCCGTGCATGATAATCCAGGTCTTGTATAGATTCTGTGATGAGAGTAGTAAATGTTCAGATTATTGCAGAATTATGATCTCTCTTCTCAGCACATTTGATGGGGGTTGATCAAATTAAAATCACCATTTTCGACTAACTCATATAGAAGAATTTCCAGAATAGAAATATATTTCAAGAAAGAATAAATCTTATCCAAACATTGTCGAATGAGAATGAAAATGTCACTTTCATATTTGAGGAAACTAAAATCTCTTCTGTTTTGACCTTGCTTTTCTTAAGGTTCTGGTGACAACCATAACGGAAAGCAGGGCACAGTCCTGAGTGCCAAAGATGTCTGTATGGTGAGTTTGCATTACGACGGGCCGTCTCATTTATGTCCTGTATGTTTTCTCTTCCTCAATTCTCACTTGTTTTACAAAGTTTCTGTCTTTTCTAATTGTAAGTTTCCACACGTCATTGAGATATGACGCTCTTCAGACACACATTGGCAACTATATACTGGAAATCAACGATATTTTCTCATACCATGGACAAGAAATCATTTTAGGGCAATGTCATTTGGCAAACAATAATCATTTCCCACTTCATGGCTATAACTCTGTCCAACAAGTTTGAAAAGCAGCAAAAGTCTATTGTAAGGCTCGTATTTTATACGATAATGATGACAAATACCGTGACCTGCAAGTATTATACATTTTCTTTCAAGTCCAAACTCTTTCTGCTCTTGTCCTGGTATTACTTTGCAGTATCACGAGGCTTCTCGTTGGGATGAGCGGAGCTCTGTCACATCTTTCTGGGGTTCCGTTTCGGATGTCGACGAGTGCCTCTTCAACGAAGACATTAGTCTTTACAGCCAGAGTTTCAGTAATATATCGAATTTGTCTCTTCTCGACGAAGAGGAGTATGCACGGAAAAGTCACGACAGGCAGCTTGACAACAGTGATGACGAGGAAGACGATTTTTCCTCCATCAGTCCGAGCGAACTCTCCGAACTTCTGCGCACGTCTTCAGAAGACGAGGACTTTGAAAGCGATGACGACGATGTGTTTACAACAGTAACAGACTTAACAGACTTCGACAGTGACTCCTCCGACCTGTCGCTCTCGGATGAAGATATTTCCGGCGATGTTGAAGGAGTATATGCAGGACAATATTATTCAAACAGCATCGTCATCGATATCGTAGACATGCTGATCAATGAAGTGTTCTACACTGCTAAACTACTCTTACTTAGACTATTTCACACATCACAACTGCATTCACAGATCACTAAGCAGACTTTCAGTCAATCATCACACAACGCTTGACTTTCTTCTAAACTTAGTCTGTACAAGCAGGGATTGAATTCACAACAACACTGAACATTTAATTCCAAACTTCAGTACATTGTCGTAAGTGTGGTTACATAATTATGTACACTCTTGAATGGTCTGTACACTTTACAATATTGTACAGTTCAACATTTACACACAGATGGTTTCCATTTTAGAAAATCTGACATTGATACTTATACTCTGTGCCCCAATTCTTATGTTTAATATTACCCATTGGAGAAGTATGAGTGCATTTCTTTACTTACATACTGACTTTATTAAACCACCTTAAGTATTACTAACGCTACACTCAGCACAGTGTGAACTTAGATTTTATCAAGTTTGGGTTATAGTGTCTTTAACTTAAATTGAATTACCGGTCCTCCAGTCTAGATGTTACTAAGCTCAGTTCCTGGCATTTGTCTCCAAATCTAGACTGCAAGCAGTCTTCCTTGTTTTTCTCCTTTATAAAGCACGGCTCAATAAATTACGCAAACAACAAGAATAAATAACACGCGTCTTTCTGCTAGTCTCACGACACTATCCGGATCTCACCCCGCCGGGATTTTAACCAGCACACACTCCACAGATACATTTCTAGGCCCTGTCAACAGTTCCTTGCAAGTTCTGCACTCACTCTGTCGGTGTCAGACCCTGCAACCTAGGTATCTCACTACCCGGTACTCGGTGATAGCATAGACATCAAGTGGGTCACACTCCTACCTATCACTGGTGGGACACAAACACCGCTGTCAAATAACCACCTTCTGACACTAAATTCAGCACTTCGACCGTTACTGTGCACTAGTCAGGCCTGCCCTAGGCACACTCGATTTTGACACTTGTTAAATTTACTACAAGTAATGAGTGAACGGACAGAAACACCAGGAGGGAAAGGGGGGGGGGGGGAAAGAACAGCAGCTTGCCATGATCACATCACACTAGAACATCAATCGCCAGATTGCAGCTAAGCCCTTGTAGTTTCAGCATCATTGAGACTCAACCTTCAGCTAAAGCATCAAACTTGTCTTTCGTCTCGAACCCAGTCTCTGACACTGCAAACATCACAACTGCTGGCTTGGCATGGTAACATGTCACTCATCAAGCTGTTGAATCTGCCGTCAGTCTTTCACCTCATCAGGGAATAAAAGGGAAAGGAGGGGGGGGGGGGAAGGGGAAGGGGAAGGGAATCTGCCCAACACTCATCACAAACTAAACCTATATCTATAACCTATTCAGTCTTCAAATGCAAAAAGCACTACTATGGTACCACCTCATGTCTTCATAAGATGTTGAACTACAATCCACTGCACATCACATTATGATCATAAAAATATTCTAAGTTCACACTGCTGCAAAAATGTCTAAGTGCTATCACCATAGAATATTCTAAGTTGCCACACTTCTGAAAATGCCTAAGTGCCATTGTCATAGAATAGCCTGAGTTCACACTTTCCTGAAAATGTCAAAGTGCTATCACCTCAAAATATTCTGAGTTAACACTCTGAAAATGTCAAAGTTCCTTCCTCATGAAATATTCTAAGTTCTCACTTCTCTGAAAAATGTCTAAGTTCTGACCATGTCAAAAATTTCTAAGTCATACTTCTCTGAAAATGACTAAGTGCTGACACAATAAAATATTCTAAGTTCACACTTCCCTTGAATAATATCTAAGTGCTGACACTGTCAAATATTTCTAAGTCACACTTCTCCGAGAATGACTAAATGCTGACACCATAAAAATATTCTAAGTTCACACTTCCCTGAGAAATTTCTAAGTGCTGCAACTGTCAAATATTTCTAAGTCACACTTCTCTGAAAATGACTAAGTGCTGACTATTGACACCATAAAATATTCTAAGTTCACACTTCTCTGCAAAATGTCTAAGTCTCAACGAGTGTCTCATACAAGAGCAGAACTAACAGTTAGATTCTAGACAACACAGAATCCTAACGCAGTTTAAATTCCAAACACCAGTTACCAATCTGGGTAACATCCTAACAACAACTAGATATCCACTTGGGTAACAACGTCAATAATTAGACTTGAGTCTATCCTAGGAGACATCGTTCATGACCCCCTATCCCAGGGTCCCAGACCCTGCTTTCCATCATCGCCATCTCTCTGTTTAGCAAAGGAAAATGACAACCTCTCTTAATAAATTTGCCTAAGAGACTGTGAGCATGTAAGAAAATATTCTCAAACAATTGGTACACCATACTTATCCCTACTCTATTGAGAAGCAGAGTTTATTTTCGCCTAAGTCAATGGGAAAAAAAACCTAAATTCACTATCCATCTTGTCAATAGAATTGTTTCCAATTTCCCTAACTAGGAAGACCATCACAAATATTTTCTAAGTATTTGTTTATATCCTCATATCTCAGTTTATAAATTCTAACAATGCTAACAACAATTTAGAGACTTAGAAAATTTTAGACTTACAATTGCTCTAACTTAGCCTCAAGACTGTATCAGATCACAATTGTACTTGTAGCATCAACAAAGCATCAAGGATGTACGGAGTCAAGATCTTCATAAGATTTCTCAGCCAGGGTAAAATTTCAAGCTTCCCGGGCCCCTTTTATACCCCTTGACCCTGAGCTCTAAAGTGCAGACAATACGCCTCTGAACGCTGATTGGCTAAAAGTTTCTACGTCACGCACAGCGGTAAATTCGATTGGGAAGTACACTGCAGCGACCATTGTTCGCCGGGGAATTAACCTGGATACAACAAAAATTACACTCTCATCTTTGGACATTACACTTCCAGATCAAATTCTGGCTATTCACCAACTTATTTATCTTCAGCATAAAAGGTAAGCAATGAGATAACACATTTCTTAACACCATTTCTCGTACGTGAATACACTCGATCTTACCCCAGTCCCACATGTACTATTCTATGTTTTCTAACTGAGCTATAATTAGCACACAGGATTCACCGTTGCCGATTAATTTTAGACATGCCAGTAAAACCACATAGTCTCATTTTATACTTGTAAAAACATTCATATGACTTAAGTTTCTTCCAAAATTCGATCTTGTATACCAAAAAGATCTACAAAAGCCAAAATCTATGTCATAAATTCTGAATTTGTCTGTTGGCATTCTGTGATACGGTAACTACGACATACACTGTGCAATTGTCTATGTAGCCTAGCTAGCGTCTACACATTGTCATTTACGTGTGCATCCTGCTAGTCTTCTATTATCACTATTCACTGTTTATTACACATATTTTTCAATAAAATCTTCTTTACTATAATATTCATTTTGTGTAAAATGCCTCAATTTTGTTGTTTTGTATTTCTCAGAATTTTATTCACATTCCAGTGTTCACCGTCAGCAATTTAAAAATAATTATCATCACATTGCCTGTATCCAAAGACAATATCAACATTGCTGTTCTCATTATGTACTACATGTATTGTATTGTATTGTTTGTTTGTTTTGGTTTGTTTTTTTTTTTTTGGGGGGGGGGAATAACAGCATTTTCCTCACAATACTAAAGGCATTGCATGTGCCGGGCAGAGACAAATAATAGCAGATCACGGATCTTATATCATTGAAAGAAGTCATAAACAGTGTGTAGCCCTTTCATTCAAATATCGGAAAAGAAATGAAAAAGAAAGAAAAAAGAAAGGAAAAAAGGATTGACTTTCAAACTTTTTCCTGATCTCCACACTCGTTCCCTAAAATAAACCCTCCTTAAGGAAAGCAATGGACAAACATTGTGTGATAAATGGGTCTCAGTCAGGCTATCCAATACACCAATGTTATGGCTGTTGCAGATTTATACTTTGTTGATATCTGTGAATGATCATTAATATTTCCGTTTTTGTGAATAACGTCATATTTCTGTGGATAAGAAGTAAAGAAAGCTTTATGTTTTATATCCATACGCGTTGAAGTTACCTCTTATACAGGTTTACATGTATAATGGAATTAAAGAGAAATAGTAGGTCTTTAAGACATCAATTTTCATCAAACTGTAGCAAATAAGCAAGAGAAATTCCAGATGATCTTGGAAGCCACCAACTTTTCTGATAAATGACATGAAAAGGTCGACATGACATAATGACAGCGAGATATTATGTTCAGAGAAGGACACCCAGTGCTTGCATTATTTGCTGCCTACCAGAATATCGATGACGTTACAAATGCGCTTACTCAGTGTTTCGTCATAATCAATTCTACTGCAAACGCGCAGCGCGTATTAAACTCGGCGTAGCTACGTGTGAATATCTGTGACGAAATAATGCAAGCACGCAGTATTTCTGTTTACATAACAACGAAATTCTACAGTACTTGTCCATTCCTAGTGAATTCCTCTTGCTATTCGTACACTTTTGATGGTGTTCTCTTAGCTTGATATCGAAATGTCTACGTTTTCCGAGCTATCTCGCGGTCGGCGATTTTGGGCTCGACTCCGTAGTTCGCTGACAAGATCTTTCAGCAAATTGTGTTGTGTCACTGCAGGTAATGTATTTCCTGGCATGCACAAACAATCTCAACATGCCACACTTTCCATCCGTGCATGATAATCCAGGTCTTGTATAGATTCTGTGATGAGAGTAGTAAATGTTCAGATTATTGCAGAATTATGATCTCTCTTCTCAGCACATTTGATGGGGGTTGATCAAATTAAAATCACCATTTTCGACTAACTCATATAGAAGAATTTCCAGAATAGAAATATATTTCAAGAAAGAATAAATCTTATCCAAACATTGTCGAATGAGAATGAAAATGTCACTTTCATATTTGAGGAAACTAAAATCTGTTCTGTTTTGACCTTGCTTTTCTTAAGGTTCTGGTGACAACCATAACGGAAAGCAGGGCACAGTCCTGAGTGCCAAAGATGTCTGTATGGTGAGTTTGCATTACGACGGGCCGTCTCATTTATGTCCTGTATGTTTTCTCTTCCTCAATTCTCACTTGTTTTACAAAGTTTCTGTCTTTTCTAATTGTAAGTTTCCACACGTCATTGAGATATGACGCTCTTCAGACACACATTGGCAACTATATACTGGAAATCAACGATATTTTCTCATACCATGGACAAGAAATCATTTTAGGGCAATGTCATTTGGCAAACAATAATCATTTCCCACTTCATGGCTATAACTCTGTCCAACAAGTTTGAAAAGCAGCAAAAGTCTATTGTAAGGCTCGTATTTTATACGATAATGATGACAAATACCGTGACCTGCAAGTATTATACATTTTCTTTCAAGTCCAAACTCTTTCTGCTCTTGTCCTGGTATTACTTTGCAGTATCACGAGGCTTCTCGTTGGGATGAGCGGAGCTCTGTCACATCTTTCTGGGGTTCCGTTTCGGATGTCGACGAGTGCCTCTTCAACGAAGACATTAGTCTTTACAGCCAGAGTTTCAGTAATATATCGAATTTGTCTCTTCTCGACGAAGAGGAGTATGCACGGAAAAGTCACGACAGGCAGGGTGACAACAGTGATGACGAGGAAGACGATTTTTCCTCCATCAGTCCGAGCGAACTCTCCGAACTTCTGCGCACGTCTTCAGAAGACGAGGACTTTGAAAGCGATGACGACGATGTGTTTACAACAGTAACAGACTTAACAGACTTCGACAGTGACTCCTCCGACCTCTCGCTCTCGGATGAAGATATTTCCGGCGATGTTGAAGGAGTATATGCAGGACAATATTATTCAAACAGCATCGTCATCGATATCGTAGACATGCTGATCAATGAAGCAGTCTGTGGCTTGGTCCAGAATTCATGAGGAGATATGCACTACACAGATTGACTTGCTTACATGTGGCATGATTTTCAGAAATAAATGACATCATTCAAACGATACTTTCCTGAGTACCTCTGGTCCCTTACTTGTGCTCTATGCGTTTACCGTGAAGTGAAGTATAAGGTAAAGATAGCAGATGAAGGGGGCGAAATGGGGTTTTAGACGTCTCTGGTTCATTTGAGACTCAGAGATTTGCAACGAGTTTTGCAACCAACATACATTCCAGGCCTTGTCTAGGCTAATTTCGAAAAGCACTGATACGTGTTTTGATATGCCTGCATGTATAGTTCAGAGTTACACATGCAGTGTACATCAAGCACGTAGAGCCCCTTAATGTTCTGATTGCCTTGTTTGAAATGTAGGCAGGCAAAGAATTTGGTTTCTTCCAGCAAATCTCGATCAGAAAGTTAATACTAAAGGCATTGCATGTGCCGGGCAGAGACAAATAATAGCAGATCACGGATCTTATATCATTGAAAGAAGTCATAAACAGTGTGTAGCCCTTTCATTCAAATATCGGAAAGGAAATGAAAAAGAAAGAAAAAAGAAAGGAAAAAAGGATTGACTTTCAAACTTTTTCCTGATCTCCACACTCGTTCCCTAAAATAAACCCTCCTTAAGGAAAGCAATGGACAAACATTGTGTGATAAATGGGTCTCAGTCAGGCTATCCAATACACCAATGTTATGGCTGTTGCAGATTTATACTTTGTTGATATCTGTGAATGATCATTAATATTTCCGTTTTTGTGAATAACGTCATATTTCTGTGGATAAGAAGTAAAGAAAGCTTTATGTTTTATATCCATACGCGTTGAAGTTGCCTCTTATACAGGTTTACATGTATAATGGAATTAAAGAGAAATAGTAGGTCTTTAAGACATCAATTTTCATCAAACTGTAGCAAATAAGCAAGAGAAATTCCAGATGATCTTGGAAGCCACCAACTTTTCTGATAAATGACATGAAAAGGTCGACATGACATAATGACAGCGAGATATTATGTTCAGAGAAGGACACCCAGTGCTTGCATTATTTGCTGCCTACCAGAATATCGATGACGTTACAAATGCGCTTACTCAGTGTTTCGTCATAATCAATTCTACTGCAAACGCGCAGCGCGTATTAAACTCGGCGTAGCTACGTGTGAATATCTGTGACGAAATAATGCAAGCACGCAGTATTTCTGTTTACATAACAACGAAATTCTACAGTACTTGTCCATTCCTAGTGAATTCCTCTTGCTATTCGTACACTTTTGATGGTGTTCTCTTAGCTTGATATCGAAATGTCTACGTTTTCCGAGCTATCTCGCGGTCGGCGATTTTGGGCTCGACTCCGTAGTTCGCTGACAAGATCTTTCAGCAAATTGTGTTGTGTCACTGCAGGTAATGTATTTCCTGGCATGCACAAACAATCTCAACATGCCACACTTTCCATCCGTGCATGATAATCCAGGTCTTCTATAGATTTTGTGATGAGAGCAGTAAATGTTCAGATTATTGCAGAATTATGATCTCTCTTCTCAGCACATTTGATGGGGGTTGATCAAATTAAAATCACCATTTTCGACTAACTCATATAGAAGAATTTCCAGAATAGAAATATATTTCAAGAAAGAATAAATCTTATCCAAACATTGTCGAATGAGAATGAAAATGTCACTTTCATATTTGAGGAAACTAAAATCTGTTTTGTTTTGACCTTGCTTTTCTTAAGGTTCTGGTGACAACCATAACGGAAAGCAGGGCACAGTCCTGAGTGCCGAAGATGTCTGTATGGTGAGTTTGCATTACGACGGGCCGTCTCATTTATGTCCTGTATGTTTTCTCTTCCTCAATTCTCACTTGTTTTACAAAGTTTCTGTCTTTTCTAATTGTAAGTTTCCACACGTCATTGAGATATGACGCTCTTCAGACACACATTGGCAACTATATACTGGAAATCAACGATATTTTCTCATACCATGGACAAGAAATCATTTTAGGGCAATGTCATTTGGCAAACAATAATCATTTCCCACTTCATGGCTATAACTCTGTCCAACAAGTTTGAAAAGCAGCAAAAGTCTATTGTAAGGCTCGTATTTTATACGATAATGATGACAAATACCGTGACCTGCAAGTATTATACATTTTCTTTCAAGTCCAAACTCTTTCTGCTCTTGTCCTGGTATTACTTTGCAGTATCACGAGGCTTCTCGTTGGGATGAGCGGAGCTCTGTCACATCTTTCTGGGGTTCCGTTTCGGATGTCGACGAGTGCCTCTTCAACGAAGACATTAGTCTTTACAGCCAGAGTTTCAGTAATATATCGAATTTGTCTCTTCTCGACGAAGAGGAGTATGCACGGAAAAGTCACGACAGGCAGGGTGACAACAGTGATGACGAGGAAGACGATTTTTCCTCCATCAGTCCGAGCGAACTCTCCGAACTTCTGCGCACGTCTTCAGAAGACGAGGACTTTGAAAGCGATGACGACGATGTGTTTACAACAGTAACAGACTTAACAGACTTCGACAGTGACTCCTCCGACCTGTCGCTCTCGGATGAAGATATTTCCGGCGATGTTGAAGGAGTATATGCAGGACAATATTATTCAAACAGCATCGTCATCGATATCGTAGACATGCTGATCAATGAAGCAGTCTGTGGCTTGGTCCAGAATTCATGAGGAGATATGCACTACACAGATTGAATTGCTTACATGTGGCATGATTTTCAGAAATAAATGACATCATTCAAACGATACTTTCCTGAGTACCTCTGGTCCCTTACTTGTGCTCTATGCGTTTACCGTGAAGTGAAGTATAAGGTAAAGATAGCAGATGAAGGGGGCGAAATGGGGTTTTAGACGTCTCTGGTTCATTTGAGACTCAGAGATTTGCAACGAGTTTTGCAACCAACATACATTCCAGGCCTTGTCTAAGCTAATTTCGAAAAGCACTGATACGTGTTTTGATATGCCTGCATGTATAGTTCAGAGTTACACATGCAGTGTACATCAAGCACGTAGAGCCCCTTAATGTTCTGATTGCCTTGTTTGAAATGTAGGCAGGCAAAGAATTTGGTTTCTTCCAGCAAATCTCGATCAGAAAGTTAATACTAAAGGCATTGCATGTGCCGGGCAGAGACAAAAAATAGCAAATCACGGATCTTATATCATTGAAAGAAGTCATAAACAGTGTGTAGCCCTTTCATTCAAATATCGGAAAGGAAATGAAAAAGAAAGAAAAAAGAAAGGAAAAAAGGATTGACTTTCAAACTTTTTCCTGATCTCCACACTCGTTCCCTAAAATAAACCCTCCTTAAGGATAGCAATGGACAAACATTGTGTGATAAATGGGTCTCAGTCAGGCTATCCAATACACCAATGTTATGGCTGTTGCAGATTTATACTTTGTTGATATCTGTGAATGATCATTAATATTTCCGTTTTTGTGAATAACGTCATATTTCTGTGGATAAGAAGTAAAGAAAGCTTTATGTTTTATATCCATACGCGTTGAAGTTGCCTCTTATACAGGTTTACATGTATAATGGAATTAAAGAGAAATAGTAGGTCTTTAAGACATCAACTTTCATCAAACTGTAGCAAATAAGCAAGAGAAATTCCAGATGATCTTGGAAGCCACCAACTTTTCTGATAAATGACATGAAAAGGTCGACATGACATAATGACAGCGAGATATTATGTTCAGAGAAGGACACCCAGTGCTTGCATTATTTGCTGCCTACCAGAATATCGATGACGTTACAAATGCGCTTACTCAGTGTTTCGTCATAATCAATTCTACTGCAAACGCGCAGCGCGTATTAAACTTGGCGTAGCTACGTGTGAATATCTGTGACGAAATAATGCAAGCACGCAGTATTTCTGTTTACATAACAACGAAATTCTACAGTACTTGTCCATTCCTAGTGAATTCCTCTTGCTATTCGTACACTTTTGATGGTGTTCTCTTAGCTTGATATCGAAATGTCTACGTTTTCCGAGCTATCTCGCGGTCGGCGATTTTGGGCTCGACTCCGTAGTTCGCTGACAAGATTTTCAGCAAATTGTGTTGTGTCACTGCAGGTAATGTATTTCCTGGCATGCACAAACAATCTCAACATGCCACACTTTCCATCCGTGCATGATAATCCAGGTCTTCTATAGATTTTGTGATGAGAGCAGTAAATGTTCAGATTATTGCAGAATTATGATCTCTCTTCTCAGCACATTTGATGGGGGTTGATCAAATTAAAATCACCATTTTCGACTAACTCATATAGAAGAATTTCCAGAATAGAAATATATTTCAAGAAAGAATAAATCTTATCCAAACATTGTCGAATGAGAATGAAAATGTCACTTTCATATTTGAGGAAACTAAAATCTCTTCTGTTTTGACCTTTCTTTTCTTAAGGTTCTGGTGACAACCATAACGGAAAGCAGGGCACAGTCCTGAGTGCCAAAGATGTCTGTATGGTGAGTTTGCATTACGACGGGTCGTCTCATTTATGTCCTGTATGTTTTCTCTTCCTCAATTCTCACTTGTTTTACAAAGTTTCTGTCTTTTCTAATTGTAAGTTTCCACACGTCATTGAGATATGACGCTCTTCAGACACACATTGGCAACTATATACTGGAAATCAACGATATTTTCTCATACCATGGACAAGAAATCATTTTAGGGCAATGTCATTTGGCAAACAATAATCATTTCCCACTTCATGGCTATAACTCTGTCCAACAAGTTTGAAAAGCAGCAAAAGTCTATTGTAAGGCTCGTATTTTATACGATAATGATGACAAATACCGTGACCTGCAAGTATTATACATTTTCTTTCAAGTCCAAACTCTTTCTGCTCTTGTCCTGGTATTACTTTGCAGTATCACGAGGCTTCTCGTTGGGATGAGCGGAGCTCTGTCACATCTTTCTGGGGTTCCGTTTCGGATGTCGACGAGTGCCTCTTCAACGAAGACATTAGTCTTTACAGCCAGAGTTTCAGTAATATATCGAATTTGTCTCTTCTCGACGAAGAGGAGTATGCACGGAAAAGTCACGACAGGCAGGGTGACAACAGTGATGACGAGGAAGACGATTTTTCCTCCATCAGTCCGAGCGAACTCTCCGAACTTCTGCGCACGTCTTCAGAAGACGAGGACTTTGAAAGCGATGACGACGATGTGTTTACAACAGTAACAGACTTAACAGACTTCGACAGTGACTCCTCCGACCTCTCGCTCTCGGATGAAGATATTTCCGGCGATGTTGAAGGAGTATATGCAGGACAATATTATTCAAACAGCATCGTCATCGATATCGTAGACATGCTGATCAATGAAGCAGTCTGTGGCTTGGTCCAGAATTCATGAGGAGATATGCACTACACAGATTGACTTGCTTACATGTGGCATGATTTTCAGAAATAAATGACATCATTCAAACGATACTTTCCTGAGTACCTCTGGTCCCTTACTTGTGCTCTATGCGTTTACCGTGAAGTGAAGTATAAGGTAAAGATAGCAGATGAAGGGGGCGAAATGGGGTTTTAGACGTCTCTGGTTCATTTGAGACTCAGAGATTTGCAACGAGTTTTGCAACCAACATACATTCCAGGCCTTGTCTAGGCTAATTTCGAAAAGCACTGATACGTGTTTTGATATGCCTGCATGTATAGTTCAGAGTTACACATGCAGTGTACATCAAGCACGTAGAGCCCCTTAATGTTCTGATTGCCTTGTTTGAAATGTAGGCAGGCAAAGAATTTGGTTTCTTCCAGCAAATCTCGATCAGAAAGTTAATACTAAAGGCATTGCATGTGCCGGGCAGAGACAAATAATTGCAGATCACGGATCTTATATCATTGAAAGAAGTCATAAACAGTGTGTAGCCCTTTCATTCAAATATCGGAAAGGAAATGAAAAAGAAAGAAAAAAGAAAGGAAAAAAGGATTGACTTTCAAACTTTTTCCTGATCTCCACACTCGTTCCCTAAAATAAACCCTCCTTAAGGAAAGCAATGGACAAACATTGTGTGATAAATGGGTCTCAGTCAGGCTATCCAATACACCAATGTTATGGCTGTTGCAGATTTATACTTTGTTGATATCTGTGAATGATCATTAATATTTCCGTTTTTGTGAATAACGTCATATTTCTGTGGATAAGAAGTAAAGAAAGCTTTATGTTTTATATCCATACGCGTTGAAGTTGCCTCTTATACAGGTTTACATGTATAATGGAATTAAAAAGAAATAGTAGGTCTTTAAGACATCAATTTTCATCAAACTGTAGCAAATAAGCAAGAGAAATTCCAGATGATCTTGGAAGCCACCAACTTTTCTGATAAATGACATGAAAAGGTCGACATGACATAATGACAGCGAGATATTATGTTCAGAGAAGGACACCCAGTGCTTGCATTATTTGCTGCCTACCAGAATATCGATGACGTTACAAATGCGCTTACTCAGTGTTTCGTCATAATCAATTCTACTGCAAACGCGCAGCGCGTATTAAACTCGGCGTAGCTACGTGTGAATATCTGTGACGAAATAATGCAAGCACGCAGTAGTTCTGTTTACATAACAACGAAATTCTACAGTACTTGTCCATTCCTAGTGAATTCCTCTTGCTATTCGTACACTTTTGATGGTGTTCTCTTAGCTTGATATCGAAATGTCTACGTTTTCCGAGCTATCTCGCGGTCGGCGATTTTGGGCTCGACTCCGTAGTTCGCTGACAAGATCTTTCAGCAAATTGTGTTGTGTCACTGCAGGTAATGTATTTCCTGGCATGCACAAACAATCTCAACATGCCACACTTTCCATCCGTGCATGATAATCCAGGTCTTGTATAGATTCTGTGATGAGAGTAGTAAATGTTCAGATTATTGCAGAATTATGATCTCTCTTCTCAGCACATTTGATGGGGGTTGATCAAATTAAAATCACCATTTTCGACTAACTCATATAGAAGAATTTCCAGAATAGAAATATATTTCAAGAAAGAATAAATCTTATCCAAACATTGTCGAATGAGAATGAAAATGTCACTTTCATATTTGAGGAAACTAAAATCTCTTCTGTTTTGACCTTGCTTTTCTTAAGGTTCTGGTGACAACCATAACGGAAAGCAGGGCACAGTCCTGAGTGCCAAAGATGTCTGTATGGTGAGTTTGCATTACGACGGGCCGTCTCATTTATGTCCTGTATGTTTTCTCTTCCTCAATTCTCACTTGTTTTACAAAGTTTCTGTCTTTTCTAATTGTAAGTTTCCACACGTCATTGAGATATGACGCTCTTCAGACACACATTGGCAACTATATACTGGAAATCAACGATATTTTCTCATACCATGGACAAGAAATCATTTTAGGGCAATGTCATTTGGCAAACAATAATCATTTCCCACTTCATGGCTATAACTCTGTCCAACAAGTTTCAAAAGCAGCAAAAGTCTATTGTAAGGCTCGTATTTTATACGATAATGATGACAAATACCGTGACCTGCAAGTATTATACATTTTCTTTCAAGTCCAAACTCTTTCTGCTCTTGTCCTGGTATTACTTTGCAGTATCACGAGGCTTCTCGTTGGGATGAGCGGAGCTCTGTCACATCTTTCTGGGGTTCCGTTTCGGATGTCGACGAGTGCCTCTTCAACGAAGACATTAGTCTTTACAGCCAGAGTTTCAGTAATATATCGAATTTGTCTCTTCTCGACGAAGAGGAGTATGCACGGAAAAGTCACGACAGGCAGGGTGACAACAGTGATGACGAGGAAGACGATTTTTCCTCCATCAGTCCGAGCGAACTCTCCGAACTTCTGCGCACGTCTTCAGAAGACGAGGACTTTGAAAGCGATGACGACGATGTGTTTACAACAGTAACAGACTTAACAGACTTCGACAGTGACTCCTCCGACCTGTCGCTCTCGGATGAAGATATTTCCGGCGATGTTGAAGGAGTATATGCAGGACAATATTATTCAAACAGCATCGTCATCGATATCGTAGACATGCTGATCAATGAAGCAGTCTGTGGCTTGGTCCAGAATTCATGAGGAGATATGCACTACACAGATTGAATTGCTTACATGTGGCATGATTTTCAGAAATAAATGACATCATTCAAACGATACTTTCCTGAGTACCTCTGGTCCCTTACTTGTGCTCTATGCGTTTACCGTGAAGTGAAGTATAAGGTAAAGATAGCAGATGAAGGGGGCGAAATGGGGTTTTAGACGTCTCTGGTTCATTTGAGACTCAGAGATTTGCAACGAGTTTTGCAACCAACATACATTCCAGGCCTTGTCTAGGCTAATTTCGAAAAGCACTGATAGGTGTTTTGATATGCCTGCATGTATAGTTCAGAGTTACACATGCAGTGTACATCAAGCACGTAGAGCCCCTTAATGTTCTGATTGCCTTGTTTGAAATGTAGGCAGGCAAAGAATTTGGTTTCTTCCAGCAAATCTCGATCAGAAAGTTAATACTAAAGGCATTGCATGTGCCGGGCAGAGACAAATAATAGCAAATCACGGATCTTATATCATTGAAAGAAGTCATAAACAGTGTGTAGCCCTTTCATTCAAATATCGGAAAGGAAATGAAAAAGAAAGAAAAAAGAAAGGAAAAAAGGATTGACTTTCAAACTTTTTCCTGATCTCCACACTCGTTCCCTAAAATAAACCCTCCTTAAGGATAGCAATGGACAAACATTGTGTGATAAATGGGTCTCAGTCAGGCTATCCAATACACCAATGTTATGGCTGTTGCAGATTTATACTTTGTTGATATCTGTGAATGATCATTAATATTTCCGTTTTTGTGAATAACGTCATATTTCTGTGGATAAGAAGTAAAGAAAGCTTTATGTTTTATATCCATACGCGTTGAAGTTGCCTCTTATACAGGTTTACATGTATAATGGAATTAAAGAGAAATAGTAGGTCTTTAAGACATCAATTTTCATCAAACTGTAGCAAATAAGCAAGAGAAATTCCAGATGATCTTGGAAGCCACCAACTTTTCTGATAAATGACATGAAAAGGTCGACATGACATAATGACAGCGAGATATTATGTTCAGAGAAGGACACCCAGTGCTTGCATTATTTGCTGCCTACCAGAATATCGATGACGTTACAAATGCGCTTACTCAGTGTTTCGTCATAATCAATTCTACTGCAAACGCGCAGCGCGTATTAAACTCGGCGTAGCTACGTGTGAATATCTGTGACGAAATAATGCAAGCACGCAGTATTTCTGTTTACATAACAACGAAATTCTACAGTACTTGTCCATTCCTAGTGAATTCCTCTTGCTATTCGTACACTTTTGATGGTGTTCTCTTAGCTTGATATCGAAATGTCTACGTTTTCCGAGCTATCTCGCGGTCGGCGATTTTGGGCTCGACTCCGTAGTTCGCTGACAAGATCTTTCAGCAAATTGTGTTGTGTCACTGCAGGTAATGTATTTCCTGGCATGCACAAACAATCTCAACATGCCACACTTTCCATCCGTGCATGATAATCCAGGTCTTCTATAGATTTTGTGATGAGAGCAGTAAATGTTCAGATTATTGCAGAATTATGATCTCTCTTCTCAGCACATTTGATGGGGGTTGATCAAATTAAAATCACCATTTTCGACTAACTCATATAGAAGAATTTCCAGAATGGAAATATATTTCAAGAAAGAATAAATCTTATCCAAACATTGTCGAATGAGAATGAAAATGTCACTTTCATATTTGAGGAAACTAAAATCTGTTCTGTTTTGACCTTGCTTTTCTTAAGGTTCTGGTGACAACCATAACGGAAAGCAGGGCACAGTCCTGAGTGCCAAAGATGTCTGTATGGTGAGTTTGCATTACGACGGGCCGTCTCATTTATGTCCTGTATGTTTTCTCTTCCTCAATTCTCACTTGTTTTACAAAGTTTCTGTCTTTTCTAATTGTAAGTTTCCACACGTCATTGAGATATGACGCTCTTCAGACACGCATTGGCAACTATATACTGGAAATCAACGATATTTTCTCATACCATGGACAAGAAATCATTTTAGGGCAATGTCATTTGGCAAACAATAATCATTTCCCACTTCATGGCTATAACTCTGTCCAACAAGTTTCAAAAGCAGCAAAAGTCTATTGTAAGGCTCGTATTTTATACGATAATGATGACAAATACCGTGACCTGCAAGTATTATACATTTTCTTTCAAGTCCAAACTCTTTCTGCTCTTGTCCTGGTATTACTTTGCAGTATCACGAGGCTTCTCGTTGGGATGAGCGGAGCTCTGTCACATCTTTCTGGGGTTCCGTTTCGGATGTCGACGAGTGCCTCTTCAACGAAGACATTAGTCTTTACAGCCAGAGTTTCAGTAATATATCGAATTTGTCTCTTCTCGACGAAGAGGAGTATGCACGGAAAAGTCACGACAGGCAGGGTGACAACAGTGATGACGAGGAAGACGATTTTTCCTCCATCAGTCCGAGCGAACTCTCCGAACTTCTGCGCACGTCTTCAGAAGACGAGGACTTTGAAAGCGATGACGACGATGTGTTTACAACAGTAACAGACTTAACAGACTTCGACAGTGACTCCTCCGACCTGTCGCTCTCGGATGAAGATATTTCCGGCGATGTTGAAGGAGTATATGCAGGACAATATTATTCAAACAGCATCGTCATCGATATCGTAGACATGCTGATCAATGAAGCAGTCTGTGGCTTGGTCCAGAATTCATGAGGAGATATGCACTACACAGATTGACTTGCTTACATGTGGCATGATTTTCAGAAATAAATGACATCATTCAAACGATACTTTCCTGAGTACCTCTGGTCCCTTACTTGTGCTCTATGCGTTTACCGTGAAGTGAAGTATAAGGTAAAGATAGCAGATGAAGGGGGCGAAATGGGGTTTTAGACGTCTCTGGTTCATTTGAGACTCAGAGATTTGCAACGAGTTTTGCAACCAACATACATTCCAGGCCTTGTCTAGGCTAATTTCGAAAAGCACTGATACGTGTTTTGATATGCCTGCATGTATAGTTCAGAGTTACACATGCAGTGTACATCAAGCACGTAGAGCCCCTTAATGTTCTGATTGCCTTGTTTGAAATGTAGGCAGGCAAAGAATTTGGTTTCTTCCAGCAAATCTCGATCAGAAAGTTAATACTAAAGGCATTGCATGTGCCGGGCAGAGACAAATAATAGCAAATCACGGATCTTATATCATTGAAAGAAGTCATAAACAGTGTGTAGCCCTTTCATTCAAATATCGGAAAGGAAATGAAAAAGAAAGAAAAAAGAAAGGAAAAAAGGATTGACTTTCAAACTTTTTCCTGATCTCCACACTCGTTCCCTAAGATAAACCCTCCTTGAGGATAGCAATGGACAAATATTGTGTGATAAATGGGTCTCAGTCAGGCTATCCAATACACCAATGTTATGGCTGTTGCAGATTTATACTTTGTTGATATCTGTGAATGATCATTAATATTTCCGTTTTTGTGAATAACGTCATATTTCTGTGGATAAGAAGTAAAGAAAGCTTTATGTTTTATATCCATACGCGTTGAAGTTGCCTCTTATACAGGTTTACATGTATAATGGAATTAAAGAGAAATAGTAGGTCTTTAAGACATCAATTTTCATCAAACTGTAGCAAATAAGCAAGAGAAATTCCAGATGATCTTGGAAGCCACCAACTTTTCTGATAAATGACATGAAAAGGTCGACATGACATAATGACAGCGAGATATTATGTTCAGAGAAGGACACCCAGTGCTTGCATTATTTGCTGCCTACCAGAATATCGATGACGTTACAAATGCGCTTACTCAGTGTTTCGTCATAATCAATTCTACTGCAAACGCGCAGCGCGTATTAAACTCGGCGTAGCTACGTGTGAATATCTGTGACGAAATAATGCAAGCACGCAGTATTTCTGTTTACATAACAACGAAATTCTACAGTACTTGTCCATTCCTAGTGAATTCCTCTTGCTATTCGTACACTTTTGATGGTGTTCTCTTAGCTTGATATCGAAATGTCTACGTTTTCCGAGCTATCTCGCGGTCGGCGATTTTGGGCTCGACTCCGTAGTTCGCTGACAAGATCTTTCAGCAAATTGTGTTGTGTCACTGCAGGTAATGTATTTCCTGGCATGCACAAACAATCTCAACATGCCACACTTTCCATCCGTGCATGATAATCCAGGTCTTCTATAGATTTTGTGATGAGAGCAGTAAATGTTCAGATTATTGCAGAATTATGATCTCTCTTCTCAGCACATTTGATGGGGGTTGATCAAATTAAAATCACCATTTTCGACTAACTCATATAGAAGAATTTCCAGAATGGAAATATATTTCAAGAAAGAATAAATCTTATCCAAACATTGTCGAATGAGAATGAAAATGTCACTTTCATATTTGAGGAAACTAAAATCTGTTCTGTTTTGACCTTGCTTTTCTTAAGGTTCTGGTGACAACCATAACGGAAAGCAGGGCACAGTCCTGAGTGCCAAAGATGTCTGTATGGTGAGTTTGCATTACGACGGGCCGTCTCATTTATGTCCTGTATGTTTTCTCTTCCTCAATTCTCACTTGTTTTACAAAGTTTCTGTCTTTTCTAATTGTAAGTTTCCACACGTCATTGAGATATGACGCTCTTCAGACACACATTGGCAACTATATACTGGAAATCAACGATATTTTCTCATACCATGGACAAGAAATCATTTTAGGGCAATGTCATTTGGCAAACAATAATCATTTCCCACTTCATGGCTATAACTCTGTCCAACAAGTTTGAAAAGCAGCAAAAGTCTATTGTAAGGCTCGTATTTTATACGATAATGATGACAAATACCGTGACCTGCAAGTATTATACATTTTCTTTCAAGTCCAAACTCTTTCTGCTCTTGTCCTGGTATTACTTTGCAGTATCACGAGGCTTCTCGTTGGGATGAGCGGAGCTCTGTCACATCTTTCTGGGGTTCCGTTTCGGATGTCGACGAGTGCCTCTTCAACGAAGACATTAGTCTTTACAGCCAGAGTTTCAGTAATATATCGAATTTGTCTCTTCTCGACGAAGAGGAGTATGCACGGAAAAGTCACGACAGGCAGGGTGACAACAGTGATGACGAGGAAGACGATTTTTCCTCCATCAGTCCGAGCGAACTCTCCGAACTTCTGCGCACGTCTTCAGAAGACGAGGACTTTGAAAGCGATGACGACGATGTGTTTACAACAGTAACAGACTTAACAGACTTCGACAGTGACTCCTCCGACCTGTCGCTCTCGGATGAAGATATTTCCGGCGATGTTGAAGGAGTATATGCAGGACAATATTATTCAAACAGCATCGTCATCGATATCGTAGACATGCTGATCAATGAAGCAGTCTGTGGCTTGGTCCAGAATTCATGAGGAGATATGCACTACACAGATTGAATTGCTTACATGTGGCATGATTTTCAGAAATAAATGACATCATTCAAACGATACTTTCCTGAGTACCTCTGGTCCCTTACTTGTGCTCTATGCGTTTACCGTGAAGTGAAGTATAAGGTAAAGATAGCAGATGAAGGGGGCGAAATGGGGTTTTAGACGTCTCTGGTTCATTTGAGACTCAGAGATTTGCAACGAGTTTTGCAACCAACATACATTCCAGGCCTTGTCTAAGCTAATTTCGAAAAGCACTGATAGGTGTTTTGATATGCCTGCATGTATAGTTCAGAGTTACACATGCAGTGTACATCAAGCACGTAGAGCCCCTTAATGTTCTGATTGCCTTGTTTGAAATGTAGGCAGGCAAAGAATTTGGTTTCTTCCAGCAAATCTCGATCAGAAAGTTAATACTAAAGGCATTGCATGTGCCGGGCAGAGACAAATAATAGCAAATCACGGATCTTATATCATTGAAAGAAGTCATAAACAGTGTGTAGCCCTTTCATTCAAATATCGGAAAGGAAATGAAAAAGAAAGAAAAAAGAAAGGAAAAAAGGATTGACTTTCAAACTTTTTCCTGATCTCCACACTCGTTCCCTAAAATAAACCCTCCTTAAGGATAGCAATGGACAAACATTGTGTGATAAATGGGTCTCAGTCAGGCTATCCAATACACCAATGTTATGGCTGTTGCAGATTTATACTTTGTTGATAGCTGTGAATGATCATTAATATTTCCGTTTTTGTGAATAACGTCATATTTCTGTGGATAAGAAGTAAAGAAAGCTTTATGTTTTATATCCATACGCGTTGAAGTTGCCTCTTATACAGGTTTACATGTATAATGGAATTAAAGAGAAATAGTAGGTCTTTAAGACATCAATTTTCATCAAACTGTAGCAAATAAGCAAGAGAAATTCCAGATGATCTTGGAAGCCACCAACTTTTCTGATAAATGACATGAAAAGGTCGACATGACATAATGACAGCGAGATATTATGTTCAGAGAAGGACACCCAGTGCTTGCATTATTTGCTGCCTACCAGAATATCGATGACGTTACAAATGCGCTTACTCAGTGTTTCGTCATAATCAATTCTACTGCAAACGCGCAGCGCGTATTAAACTCGGCGTAGCTACGTGTGAATATCTGTGACGAAATAATGCAAGCACGCAGTATTTCTGTTTACATAACAACGAAATTCTACAGTACTTGTCCATTCCTAGTGAATTCCTCTTGCTATTCGTACACTTTTGATGGTGTTCTCTTAGCTTGATATCGAAATGTCTACGTTTTCCGAGCTATCTCGCGGTCGGCGATTTTGGGCTCGACTCCGTAGTTCGCTGACAAGATCTTTCAGCAAATTGTGTTGTGTCACTGCAGGTAATGTATTTCCTGGCATGCACAAACAATCTCAACATGCCACACTTTCCATCCGTGCATGATAATCCAGGTCTTCTATAGATTTTGTGATGAGAGCAGTAAATGTTCAGATTATTGCAGAATTATGATCTCTCTTCTCAGCACATTTGATGGGGGTTGATCAAATTAAAATCACCATTTTCGACTAACTCATATAGAAGAATTTCCAGAATGGAAATATATTTCAAGAAAGAATAAATCTTATCCAAACATTGTCGAATGAGAATGAAAATGTCACTTTCATATTTGAGGAAACTAAAATCTGTTCTGTTTTGACCTTGCTTTTCTTAAGGTTCTGGTGACAACCATAACGGAAAGCAGGGCACAGTCCTGAGTGCCAAAGATGTCTGTATGGTGAGTTTGCATTACGACGGGCCGTCTCATTTATGTCCTGTATGTTTTCTCTTCCTCAATTCTCACTTGTTTTACAAAGTTTCTGTCTTTTCTAATTGTAAGTTTCCACACGTCATTGAGATATGACGCTCTTCAGACACACATTGGCAACTATATACTGGAAATCAACGATATTTTCTCATACCATGGACAAGAAATCATTTTAGGGCAATGTCATTTGGCAAACAATAATCATTTCCCACTTCATGGCTATAACTCTGTCCAACAAGTTTGAAAAGCAGCAAAAGTCTATTGTAAGGCTCGTATTTTATACGATAATGATGACAAATACCGTGACCTGCAAGTATTATACATTTTCTTTCAAGTCCAAACTCTTTCTGCTCTTGTCCTGGTATTACTTTGCAGTATCACGAGGCTTCTCGTTGGGATGAGCGGAGCTCTGTCACATCTTTCTGGGGTTCCGTTTCGGATGTCGACGAGTGCCTCTTCAACGAAGACATTAGTCTTTACAGCCAGAGTTTCAGTAATATATCGAATTTGTCTCTTCTCGACGAAGAGGAGTATGCACGGAAAAGTCACGACAGGCAGGGTGACAACAGTGATGACGAGGAAGACGATTTTTCCTCCATCAGTCCGAGCGAACTCTCCGAACTTCTGCGCACGTCTTCAGAAGACGAGGACTTTGAAAGCGATGACGACGATGTGTTTACAACAGTAACAGACTTAACAGACTTCGACAGTGACTCCTCCGACCTGTCGCTCTCGGATGAAGATATTTCCGGCGATGTTGAAGGAGTATATGCAGGACAATATTATTCAAACAGCATCGTCATCGATATCGTAGACATGCTGATCAATGAAGCAGTCTGTGGCTTGGTCCAGAATTCATGAGGAGATATGCACTACACAGATTGAATTGCTTACATGTGGCATGATTTTCAGAAATAAATGACATCATTCAAACGATACTTTCCTGAGTACCTCTGGTCCCTTACTTGTGCTCTATGCGTTTACCGTGAAGTGAAGTATAAGGTAAAGATAGCAGATGAAGGGGGCGAAATGGGGTTTTAGACGTCTCTGGTTCATTTGAGACTCAGAGATTTGCAACGAGTTTTGCAACCAACATACATTCCAGGCCTTGTCTAAGCTAATTTCGAAAAGCACTGATACGTGTTTTGATATGCCTGCATGTATAGTTCAGAGTTACACATGCAGTGTACATCAAGCACGTAGAGCCCCTTAATGTTCTGATTGCCTTGTTTGAAATGTAGGCAGGCAAAGAATTTGGTTTCTTCCAGCAAATCTCGATCAGAAAGTTAATACTAAAGGCATTGCATGTGCCGGGCAGAGACAAATAATAGCAAATCACGGATCTTATATCATTGAAAGAAGTCATAAACAGTGTGTAGCCCTTTCATTCAAATATCGGAAAGGAAATGAAAAAGAAAGAAAAAAGAAAGGAAAAAAGGATTGACTTTCAAACTTTTTCCTGATCTCCACACTCGTTCCCTAAAATAAACCCTCCTTAAGGATAGCAATGGACAAACATTGTGTGATAAATGGGTCTCAGTCAGGCTATCCAATACACCAATGTTATGGCTGTTGCAGATTTATACTTTGTTGATATCTGTGAATGATCATTAATATTTCCGTTTTTGTGAATAACGTCATATTTCTGTGGATAAGAAGTAAAGAAAGCTTTATGTTTTATATCCATACGCGTTGAAGTTGCCTCTTATACAGGTTTACATGTATAATGGAATTAAAGAGAAATAGTAGGTCTTTAAGACATCAATTTTCATCAAACTGTAGCAAATAAGCAAGAGAAATTCCAGATGATCTTGGAAGCCACCAACTTTTCTGATAAATGACATGAAAAGGTCGACATGACATAATGACAGCGAGATATTATGTTCAGAGAAGGACACCCAGTGCTTGCATTATTTGCTGCCTACCAGAATATCGATGACGTTACAAATGCGCTTACTCAGTGTTTCGTCATAATCAATTCTACTGCAAACGCGCAGCGCGTATTAAACTCGGCGTAGCTACGTGTGAATATCTGTGACGAAATAATGCAAGCACGCAGTATTTCTGTTTACATAACAACGAAATTCTACAGTACTTGTCCATTCCTAGTGAATTCCTCTTGCTATTCGTACACTTTTGATGGTGTTCTCTTAGCTTGATATCGAAATGTCTACGTTTTCCGAGCTATCTCGCGGTCGGCGATTTTGGGCTCGACTCCGTAGTTCGCTGACAAGATCTTTCAGCAAATTGTGTTGTGTCACTGCAGGTAATGTATTTCCTGGCATGCACAAACAATCTCAACATGCCACACTTTCCATCCGTGCATGATAATCCAGGTCTTCTATAGATTTTGTGATGAGAGCAGTAAATGTTCAGATTATTGCAGAATTATGATCTCTCTTCTCAGCACATTTGATGGGGGTTGATCAAATTAAAATCACCATTTTCGACTAACTCATATAGAAGAATTTCCAGAATGGAAATATATTTCAAGAAAGAATAAATCTTATCCAAACATTGTCGAATGAGAATGAAAATGTCACTTTCATATTTGAGGAAACTAAAATCTCTTCTGTTTTGACCTTGCTTTTCTTAAGGTTCTGGTGACAACCATAACGGAAAGCAGGGCACAGTCCTGAGTGCCAAAGATGTCTGTATGGTGAGTTTGCATTACGACGGGCCGTCTCATTTATGTCCTGTATGTTTTCTCTTCCTCAATTCTCACTTGTTTTACAAAGTTTCTGTCTTTTCTAATTGTAAGTTTCCACACGTCATTGAGATATGACGCTCTTCAGACACACATTGGCAACTATATACTGGAAATCAACGATATTTTCTCATACCATGGACAAGAAATCATTTTAGGGCAATGTCATTTGGCAAACAATAATCATTTCCCACTTCATGGCTATAACTCTGTCCAACAAGTTTCAAAAGCAGCAAAAGTCTATTGTAAGGCTCGTATTTTATACGATAATGATGACAAATACCGTGACCTGCAAGTATTATACATTTTCTTTCAAGTCCAAACTCTTTCTGCTCTTGTCCTGGTATTACTTTGCAGTATCACGAGGCTTCTCGTTGGGATGAGCGGAGCTCTGTCACATCTTTCTGGGGTTCCGTTTCGGATGTCGACGAGTGCCTCTTCAACGAAGACATTAGTCTTTACAGCCAGAGTTTCAGTAATATATCGAATTTGTCTCTTCTCGACGAAGAGGAGTATGCACGGAAAAGTCACGACAAGCAGGGTGACAACAGTGATGACGAGGAAGACGATTTTTCCTCCATCAGTCCGAGCGAACTCTCCGAACTTCTGCGCACGTCTTCAGAAGACGAGGACTTTGAAAGCGATGACGACGATGTGTTTACAACAGTAACAGACTTAACAGACTTCGACAGTGACTCCTCCGACCTCTCGCTCTCGGATGAAGATATTTCCGGCGATGTTGAAGGAGTATATGCAGGACAATATTATTCAAACAGCATCGTCATCGATATCGTAGACATGCTGATCAATGAAGCAGTCTGTGGCTTGGTCCAGAATTCATGAGGAGATATGCACTACACAGATTGAATTGCTTACATGTGGCATGATTTTCAGAAATAAATGACATCATTCAAACGATACTTTCCTGAGTACCTCTGGTCCCTTACTTGTGCTCTATGCGTTTACCGTGAAGTGAAGTATAAGGTAAAGATAGCAGATGAAGGGGGCGAAATGGGGTTTTAGACGTCTCTGGTTCATTTGAGACTCAGAGATTTGCAACGAGTTTTGCAACCAACATACATTCCAGGCCTTGTCTAAGCTAATTTCGAAAAGCACTGATACGTGTTTTGATATGCCTGCATGTATAGTTCAGAGTTACACATGCAGTGTACATCAAGCACGTAGAGCCCCTTAATTTTCTGATTGCCTTGTTTGAAATGTAGGCAGGCAAAGAATTTGGTTTCTTCCAGCAAATCTCGATCAGAAAGTTAATACTAAAGGCATTGCATGTGCCGGGCAGAGACAAATAATAGCAAATCACGGATCTTATATCATTGAAAGAAGTCATAAACAGTGTGTAGCCCTTTCATTCAAATATCGGAAAGGAAATGAAAAAGAAAGAAAAAAGAAAGGAAAAAAGGATTGACTTTCAAACTTTTTCCTGATCTCCACACTCGTTCCCTAAAATAAACCCTCCTTAAGGATAGCAATGGACAAACATTGTGTGATAAATGGGTCTCAGTCAGGCTATCCAATACACCAATGTTATGGCTGTTGCAGATTTATACTTTGTTGATATCTGTGAATGATCATTAATATTTCCGTTTTTGTGAATAACGTCATATTTCTGTGGATAAGAAGTAAAGAAAGCTTTATGTTTTATATCCATACGCGTTGAAGTTGCCTCTTATACAGGTTTACATGTATAATGGAATTAAAGAGAAATAGTAGGTCTTTAAGACATCAATTTTCATCAAACTGTAGCAAATAAGCAAGAGAAATTCTAGATGATCTTGGAAGCCACCAACTTTTCTGATAAATGACATGAAAAGGTCGACATGACATAATGACAGCGAGATATTATGTTCAGAGAAGGACACCCAGTGCTTGCATTATTTGCTGCCTACCAGAATATCGATGACGTTACAAATGCGCTTACTCAGTGTTTCGTCATAATCAATTCTACTGCAAACGCGCAGCGCGTATTAAACTCGGCGTAGCTACGTGTGAATATCTGTGACGAAATAATGCAAGCACGCAGTATTTCTGTTTACATAACAACGAAATTCTACAGTACTTGTCCATTCCTAGTGAATTCCTCTTGCTATTCGTACACTTTTGATGGTGTTCTCTTAGCTTGATATCGAAATGTCTACGTTTTCCGAGCTATCTCGCGGTCGGCGATTTTGGGCTCGACTCCGTAGTTCGCTGACAAGATCTTTCAGCAAATTGTGTTGTGTCACTGCAGGTAATGTATTTCCTGGCATGCACAAACAATCTCAACATGCCACACTTTCCATCCGTGCATGATAATCCAGGTCTTCTATAGATTTTGTGATGAGAGCAGTAAATGTTCAGATTATTGCAGAATTATGATCTCTCTTCTCAGCACATTTGATGGGGGTTGATCAAATTAAAATCACCATTTTCGACTAACTCATATAGAAGAATTTCCAGAATAGAAATATATTTCAAGAAAGAATAAATCTTATCCAAACATTGTCGAATGAGAATGAAAATGTCACTTTCATATTTGAGGAAACTAAAATCTGTTCTGTTTTGACCTTGCTTTTCTTAAGGTTCTGGTGACAACCATAACGGAAAGCAGGGCACAGTCCTGAGTGCCAAAGATGTCTGTATGGTGAGTTTGCATTACGACGGGCCGTCTCATTTATGTCCTGTATGTTTTCTCTTCCTCAATTCTCACTTGTTTTACAAAGTTTCTGACTTTTCTAATTGTAAGTTTCCACACGTCATTGAGATATGACGCTCTTCAGACACACATTGGCAACTATATACTGGAAATCAACGATATTTTCTCATACCATGGACAAGAAATCATTTTAGGGCAATGTCATTTGGCAAACAATAATCATTTCCCACTTCATGGCTATAACTCTGTCCAACAAGTTTGAAAAGCAGCAAAAGTCTATTGTAAGGCTCGTATTTTATACGATAATGATGACAAATACCGTGACCTGCAAGTATTATACATTTTCTTTCAAGTCCAAACTCTTTCTGCTCTTGTCCTGGTATTACTTTGCAGTATCACGAGGCTTCTCGTTGGGATGAGCGGAGCTCTGTCACATCTTTCTGGGGTTCCGTTTCGGATGTCGACGAGTGCCTCTTCAACGAAGACATTAGTCTTTACAGCCAGAGTTTCAGTAATATATCGAATTTGTCTCTTCTCGACGAAGAGGAGTATGCACGGAAAAGTCACGACAGGCAGGGTGACAACAGTGATGACGAGGAAGACGATTTTTCCTCCATCAGTCCGAGCGAACTCTCCGAACTTCTGCGCACGTTCAAGTTCAAGTTCAAGTTCGAATTTATTCGTTTTTCCACAATAAAATCATACAGACATAAATCTCACTTTCTTGAGTGACAGATACAATGTATGTAAATTCGTACAAAGAAACCAACAATAATGAGAAAAACTAATAGTATCAATACATTGCAATTGTTGCAGAAGTAACGAAAATGAAAGAATTGTCAATATGCACTGTGTGAAAAAAACGGAGGGACCCACTAAAAAGACAATGCTTGTAGAGTGTGGGCCCCTCTTGTATTAAAAACTCGATGCAAAATTTGACTCGTCTTCAGAAGACGAGGACTTTGAAAGCGATGACGACGATGTGTTTACAACAGTAACATACTTTACAGACTTCGACAGTGACTCCTCCGACCTCTCGCTCTCGGATGAAGATATTTCCGGCGATGTTGAAGGAGTATATGCAGGACAATATTATTCAAACAGCATCGTCATCGATATCGTAGACATGCTGATCAATGAAGCAGTCTGTGGCTTGGTCCAGAATTCATGAGGAGATATGCACTACACAGATTGACTTGCTTACATGTGGCATGATTTTCAGAAATAAATGACATCATTCAAACGATACTTTCCTGAGTACCTCTGGTCCCTTACTTGTGCTCTATGCGTTTACCGTGAAGTGAAGTATAAGGTAAAGATAGCAGATGAAGGGGGCGAAATGGGGTTTTAGACGTCTCTGGTTCATTTGAGACTCAGAGATTTGCAACGAGTTTTGCAACCAACATACATTCCAGGCCTTGTCTAGGCTAATTTCGAAAAGCACTGATACGTGTTTTGATATGCCTGCATGTATAGTTCAGAGTTACACATGCAGTGTACATCAAGCACGTAGAGCCCCTTAATGTTCTGATTGCCTTGTTTGAAATGTAGGCAGGCAAAGAATTTGGTTTCTTCCAGCAAATCTCGATCAGAAAGTTAATACTAAAGGCATTGCATGTGCCGGGCAGAGACAAATAATAGCAAATCACGGATCTTATATCATTGAAAGAAGTCATAAACAGTGTGTAGCCCTTTCATTCAAATATCGGAAAGGAAATGAAAAAGAAAGAAAAAAGAAAGGAAAAAAGGATTGACTTTCAAACTTTTTCCTGATCTCCACACTCGTTCCCTAAAATAAACCCTCCTTAAGGATAGCAATGGACAAACATTGTGTGATAAATGGGTCTCAGTCAGGCTATCCAATACACCAATGTTATGGCTGTTGCAGATTTATACTTTGTTGATATCTGTGAATGATCATTAATATTTCCGTTTTTGTGAATAACGTCATATTTCTGTGGATAAGAAGTAAAGAAAGCTTTATGTTTTATATCCATACGCGTTGAAATTGCCTCTTATACAGGTTTACATGTATAATGGAATTAAAGAGAAATAGTAGGTCTTTAAGACATCAATTTTCATCAAACTGTAGCAAATAAGCAAGAGAAATTCCAGATGATCTTGGAAGCCACCAACTTTTCTGATAAATGACATGAAAAGGTCGACATGACATAATGACAGCGAGATATTATGTTCAGAGAAGGACACCCAGTGCTTGCATTATTTGCTGCCTACCAGAATATCGATGACGTTACAAATGCGCTTACTCAGTGTTTCGTCATAATCAATTCTACTGCAAACGCGCAGCGCGTATTAAACTCGGCGTAGCTACATGTGAGTATCTGTGACGAAATAATGCAAGCACGCAGTATTTCTGTTTACATAACAACGAAATTCTACAGTACTTGTCCATTCCTAGTGAATTCCTCTTGCTATTCGTACACTTTTGATGGTGTTCTCTTAGCTTGATATCGAAATGTCTACGTTTTCCGAGCTATCTCGCGGTCGGCGATTTTGGGCTCGACTCCGTAGTTCGCTGACAAGATCTTTCAGCAAATTGTGTTGTGTCACTGCAGGTAATGTATTTCCTGGCATGCACAAACAATCTCAACATGCCACACTTTCCATCCGTGCATGATAATCCAGGTCTTCTATAGATTCTGTGATGAGAGTAGTAAATGTTCAGATTATTGCAGAATTATGATCTCTCTTCTCAGCACATTTGATGGGGGTTGATCAAATTAAAATCACCATTTTCGACTAACTCATATAGAAGAATTTCCAGAATAGAAATATATTTCAAGAAAGAATAAATCTTATCCAAACATTGTCGAATGAGAATGAAAATGTCACTTTCATATTTGAGGAAACTAAAATCTCTTCTGTTTTGACCTTGCTTTTCTTAAGGTTCTGGTGACAACCATAACGGAAAGCAGGGCACAGTCCTGAGTGCCAAAGATGTCTGTATGGTGAGTTTGCATTACGACGGGCCGTCTCATTTATGTCCTGTATGTTTTCTCTTCCTCAATTCTCACTTGTTTTACAAAGTTTCTGTCTTTTCTAATTGTAAGTTTCCACACGTCATTGAGATATGACGCTCTTCAGACACACATTGGCAACTATATACTGGAAATCAACGATATTTTCTCATACCATGGACAAGAAATCATTTTAGGGCAATGTCATTTGGCAAACAATAATCATTTCCCACTTCATGGCTATAACTCTGTCCAACAAGTTTGAAAAGCAGCAAAAGTCTATTGTAAGGCTCGTATTTTATACGATAATGATGACAAATACCGTGACCTGCAAGTATTATACATTTTCTTTCAAGTCCAAACTCTTTCTGCTCTTGTCCTGGTATTACTTTGCAGTATCACGAGGCTTCTCGTTGGGATGAGCGGAGCTCTGTCACATCTTTCTGGGGTTCCGTTTCGGATGTCGACGAGTGCCTCTTCAACGAAGACATTAGTCTTTACAGCCAGAGTTTCAGTAATATATCGAATTTGTCTCTTCTCGACGAAGAGGAGTATGCTCGGAAAAGTCACGACAGGCAGGGTGACAACAGTGATGACGAGGAAGACGATTTTTCCTCCATCAGTCCGAGCGAACTCTCCGAACTTCTGCGCACGTCTTCAGAAGACGAGGACTTTGAAAGCGATGACGACGATGTGTTTACAACAGTAACAGACTTAACAGACTTCGACAGTGACTCCTCCGACCTCTCGCTCTCGGATGAAGATATTTCCGGCGATGTTGAAGGAGTATATGCAGGACAATATTATTCAAACAGCATCGTCATCGATATCGTAGACATGCTGATCAATGAAGCAGTCTGTGGCTTGGTCCAGAATTCATGAGGAGATATGCACTACACAGATTGACTTGCTTACATGTGGCATGATTTTCAGAAATAAATGACATCATTCAAACGATACTTTCCTGAGTACCTCTGGTCCCTTACTTGTGCTCTATGCGTTTACCGTGAAGTGAAGTATAAGGTAAAGATAGCAGATGAAGGGGGCGAAATGGGGTTTTAGACGTCTCTGGTTCATTTGAGACTCAGAGATTTGCAACGAGTTTTGCAACCAACATCCAGGCCTTGTCTAAGCTAATTTCGAAAAGCACTGATACGTGTTTTGATATGCCTGCATGTATAGTTCAGAGTTACACATGCAGTGTACATCAAGCACGTAGAGCCCCTTAATGTTCTGATTGCCTTGTTTGAAATGTAGGCAGGCAAAGAATTTGGTTTCTTCCAGCAAATCTCGACCAGAAAGTTAATACTAAAGGCATTGCATGTGCCGGGCAGAGACAAATAATAGCAGATCACGGATCTTATATCATTGAAAGAAGTCATAAACAGTGTGTAGCCCTTTCATTCAAATATCGGAAAGGAAATGAAAAAGAAAGAAAAAAGAAAGGAAAAAAGGATTGACTTTCAAACTTTTTCCTGATCTCCACACTCGTTCCCTAAAATAAACCCTCCTTAAGGAAAGCAATGGACAAACATTGTGTGATAAATGGGTCTCAGTCAGGCTATCCAATACACCAATGTTATGGCTGTTGCAGATTTATACTTTGTTGATATCTGTGAATGATCATTAATATTTCCGTTTTTGTGAATAACGTCATATTTCTGTGGATAAGAAGTAAAGAAAGCTTTATGTTTTATATCCATACGCGTTGAAGTTGCCTCTTATACAGGTTTACATGTATAATGGAATTAAAGAGAAATAGTAGGTCTTTAAGACATCAATTTTCATCAAACTGTAGCAAATAAGCAAGAGAAATTCCAGATGATCTTGGAAGCCACCAACTTTTCTGATAAATGACATGAAAAGGTCGACATGACATAATGACAGCGAGATATTATGTTCAGAGAAGGACACCCAGTGCTTGCATTATTTGCTGCCTACCAGAATATCGATGACGTTACAAATGCGCTTACTCAGTGTTTCGTCATAATCAATTCTACTGCAAACGCGCAGCGCGTATTAAACTCGGCGTAGCTACGTGTGAATATCTGTGACGAAATAATGCAAGCACGCAGTATTTCTGTTTACATAACAACGAAATTCTACAGTACTTGTCCATTCCTAGTGAATTCCTCTTGCTATTCGTACACTTTTGATGGTGTTCTCTTAGCTTGATATCGAAATGTCTACGTTTTCCGAGCTATCTCGCGGTCGGCGATTTTGGGCTCGACTCCGTAGTTCGCTGACAAGATCTTTCAGCAAATTGTGTTGTGTCACTGCAGGTAATGTATTTCCTGGCATGCACAAACAATCTCAACATGCCACACTTTCCATCCGTGCATGATAATCCAGGTCTTCTATAGATTCTGTGATGAGAGTAGTAAATGTTCAGATTATTGCAGAATTATGATCTCTCTTCTCAGCACATTTGATGGGGGTTGATCAAATTAAAATCACCATTTTCGACTAACTCATATAGAAGAATTTCCAGAATAGAAATATATTTCAAGAAAGAATAAATCTTATCCAAACATTGTCGAATGAGAATGAAAATGTCACTTTCATATTTGAGGAAACTAAAATCTGTTCTGTTTTGACCTTGCTTTTCTTAAGGTTCTGGTGACAACCATAACGGAAAGCAGGGCACAGTCCTGAGTGCCAAAGATGTCTGTATGGTGAGTTTGCATTACGACGGGCCGTCTCATTTATGTCCTGTATGTTTTCTCTTCCTCAATTCTCACTTGTTTTACAAAGTTTCTGTCTTTTCTAATTGTAAGTTTCCACACGTCATTGAGATATGACGCTCTTCAGACACACATTGGCAACTATATACTGGAAATCAACGATATTTTCTCATACCATGGACAAGAAATCATTTTAGGGCAATGTCATTTGGCAAACAATAATCATTTCCCACTTCATGGCTATAACTCTGTCCAACAAGTTTGAAAAGCAGCAAAAGTCTATTGTAAGGCTCGTATTTTATACGATAATGATGACAAATACCGTGACCTGCAAGTATTATACATTTTCTTTCAAGTCCAAACTCTTTCTGCTCTTGTCCTGGTATTACTTTGCAGTATCACGAGGCTTCTCGTTGGGATGAGCGGAGCTCTGTCACATCTTTCTGGGGTTCCGTTTCGGATGTCGACGAGTGCCTCTTCAACGAAGACATTAGTCTTTACAGCCAGAGTTTCAGTAATATATCGAATTTGTCTCTTCTCGACGAAGAGGAGTATGCACGGAAAAGTCACGACAGGCAGGGTGACAACAGTGATGACGAGGAAGACGATTTTTCCTCCATCAGTCCGAGCGAACTCTCCGAACTTCTGCGCACGTCTTCAGAAGACGAGGACTTTGAAAGCGATGACGACGATGTGTTTACAACAGTAACAGACTTAACAGACTTCGACAGTGACTCCTCCGACCTGTCGCTCTCGGATGAAGATATTTCCGGCGATGTTGAAGGAGTATATGCAGGACAATATTATTCAAACAGCATCGTCATCGATATCGTAGACATGCTGATCAATGAAGCAGTCTGTGGCTTGGTCCAGAATTCATGAGGAGATATGCACTACACAGATTGAATTGCTTACATGTGGCATGATTTTCAGAAATAAATGACATCATTCAAACGATACTTTCCTGAGTACCTCTGGTCCCTTACTTGTGCTCTATGCGTTTACCGTGAAGTGAAGTATAAGGTAAAGATAGCAGATGAAGGGGGCGAAATGGGGTTTTAGACGTCTCTGGTTCATTTGAGACTCAGAGATTTGCAACGAGTTTTGCAACCAACATACATTCCAGGCCTTGTCTAAGCTAATTTCGAAAAGCACTGATAGGTGTTTTGATATGCCTGCATGTATAGTTCAGAGTTACACATGCAGTGTACATCAAGCACGTAGAGCCCCTTAATGTTCTGATTGCCTTGTTTGAAATGTAGGCAGGCAAAGAATTTGGTTTCTTCCAGCAAATCTCGACCAGAAAGTTAATACTAAAGGCATTGCATGTGCCGGGCAGAGACAAATAATAGCAGATCACGGATCTTATATCATTGAAAGAAGTCATAAACAGTGTGTAGCCCTTTCATTCAAATATCGGAAAGGAAATGAAAAAGAAAGAAAAAAGAAAGGAAAAAAGGATTGACTTTCAAACTTTTTCCTGATCTCCACACTCGTTCCCTAAAATAAACCCTCCTTAAGGATAGCAATGGACAAACATTGTGTGATAAATGGGTCTCAGTCAGGCTATCCAATACACCAATGTTATGGCTGTTGCAGATTTATACTTTGTTGATATCTGTGAATGATCATTAATATTTCCGTTTTTGTGAATAACGTCATATTTCTGTGGATAAGAAGTAAAGAAAGCTTTATGTTTTATATCCATACGCGTTGAAGTTGCCTCTTATACAGGTTTACATGTATAATGGAATTAAAGAGAAATAGTAGGTCTTTAAGACATCAATTTTCATCAAACTGTAGCAAATAAGCAAGAGAAATTCCAGATGATCTTGGAAGCCACCAACTTTTCTGATAAATGACATGAAAAGGTCGACATGACATAATGACAGCGAGATATTATGTTCAGAGAAGGACACCCAGTGCTTGCATTATTTGCTGCCTACCAGAATATCGATGACGTTACAAATGCGCTTACTCAGTGTTTCGTCATAATCAATTCTACTGCAAACGCGCAGCGCGTATTAAACTCGGCGTAGCTACGTGTGAATATCTGTGACGAAATAATGCAAGCACGCAGTATTTCTGTTTACATAACAACGAAATTCTACAGTACTTGTCCATTCCTAGTGAATTCCTCTTGCTATTCGTACACTTTTGATGGTGTTCTCTTAGCTTGATATCGAAATGTCTACGTTTTCCGAGCTATCTCGCGGTCGGCGATTTTGGGCTCGACTCCGTAGTTCGCTGACAAGATCTTTCAGCAAATTGTGTTGTGTCACTGCAGGTAATGTATTTCCTGGCATGCACAAACAATCTCAACATGCCACACTTTCCATCCGTGCATGATAATCCAGGTCTTCTATAGATTTTGTGATGAGAGCAGTAAATGTTCAGATTATTGCAGAATTATGATCTCTCTTCTCAGCACATTTGATGGGGGTTGATCAAATTAAAATCACCATTTTCGACTAACTCATATAGAAGAATTTCCAGAATGGAAATATATTTCAAGAAAGAATAAATCTTATCCAAACATTGTCGAATGAGAATGAAAATGTCACTTTCATATTTGAGGAAACTAAAATCTGTTCTGTTTTGACCTTGCTTTTCTTAAGGTTCTGGTGACAACCATAACGGAAAGCAGGGCACAGTCCTGAGTGCCAAAGATGTCTGTATGGTGAGTTTGCATTACGACGGGCCGTCTCATTTATGTCCTGTATGTTTTCTCTTCCTCAATTCTCACTTGTTTTACAAAGTTTCTGTCTTTTCTAATTGTAAGTTTCCACACGTCATTGAGATATGACGCTCTTCAGACACACATTGGCAACTATATACTGGAAATCAACGATATTTTCTCATACCATGGACAAGAAATCATTTTAGGGCAATGTCATTTGGCAAACAATAATCATTTCCCACTTCATGGCTATAACTCTGTCCAACAAGTTTGAAAAGCAGCAAAAGTCTATTGTAAGGCTCGTATTTTATACGATAATGATGACAAATACCGTGACCTGCAAGTATTATACATTTTCTTTCAAGTCCAAACTCTTTCTGCTCTTGTCCTGGTATTACTTTGCAGTATCACGAGGCTTCTCGTTGGGATGAGCGGAGCTCTGTCACATCTTTCTGGGGTTCCGTTTCGGATGTCGACGAGTGCCTCTTCAACGAAGACATTAGTCTTTACAGCCAGAGTTTCAGTAATATATCGAATTTGTCTCTTCTCGACGAAGAGGAGTATGCACGGAAAAGTCACGACAGGCAGGGTGACAACAGTGATGACGAGGAAGACGATTTTTCCTCCATCAGTCCGAGCGACCTCTCCGAACTTCTGCGCACGTCTTCAGAAGACGAGGACTTTGAAAGCGATGACGACGATGTGTTTACAACAGTAACAGACTTAACAGACTTCGACAGTGACTCCTCCGACCTGTCGCTCTCGGATGAAGATATTTCCGGCGATGTTGAAGGAGTATATGCAGGACAATATTATTCAAACAGCATCGTCATCGATATCGTAGACATGCTGATCAATGAAGCAGTCTGTGGCTTGGTCCAGAATTCATGAGGAGATATGCACTACACAGATTGAATTGCTTACATGTGGCATGATTTTCAGAAATAAATGACATCATTCAAACGATACTTTCCTGAGTACCTCTGGTCCCTTACTTGTGCTCTATGCGTTTACCGTGAAGTGAAGTATAAGGTAAAGATAGCAGATGAAGGGGGCGAAATGGGGTTTTAGACGTCTCTGGTTCATTTGAGACTCAGAGATTTGCAACGAGTTTTGCAACCAACATACATTCCAGGCCTTGTCTAAGCTAATTTCGAAAAGCACTGATAGGTGTTTTGATATGCCTGCATGTATAGTTCAGAGTTACACATGCAGTGTACATCAAGCACGTAGAGCCCCTTAATGTTCTGATTGCCTTGTTTGAAATGTAGGCAGGCAAAGAATTTGGTTTCTTCCAGCAAATCTCGACCAGAAAGTTAATACTAAAGGCATTGCATGTGCCGGGCAGAGACAAATAATAGCAGATCACGGATCTTATATCATTGAAAGAAGTCATAAACAGTGTGTAGCCCTTTCATTCAAATATCGGAAAGGAAATGAAAAAGAAAGAAAAAAGAAAGGAAAAAAGGATTGACTTTCAAACTTTTTCCTGATCTCCACACTCGTTCCCTAAAATAAACCCTCCTTAAGGATAGCAATGGACAAACATTGTGTGATAAATGGGTCTCAGTCAGGCTATCCAATACACCAATGTTATGGCTGTTGCAGATTTATACTTTGTTGATATCTGTGAATGATCATTAATATTTCCGTTTTTGTGAATAACGTCATATTTCTGTGGATAAGAAGTAAAGAAAGCTTTATGTTTTATATCCATACGCGTTGAAGTTGCCTCTTATACAGGTTTACATGTATAATGGAATTAAAGAGAAATAGTAGGTCTTTAAGACATCAATTTTCATCAAACTGTAGCAAATAAGCAAGAGAAATTCCAGATGATCTTGGAAGCCACCAACTTTTCTGATAAATGACATGAAAAGGTCGACATGACATAATGACAGCGAGATATTATGTTCAGAGAAGGACACCCAGTGCTTGCATTATTTGCTGCCTACCAGAATATCGATGACGTTACAAATGCGCTTACTCAGTGTTTCGTCATAATCAATTCTACTGCAAACGCGCAGCGCGTATTAAACTCGGCGTAGCTACGTGTGAATATCTGTGACGAAATAATGCAAGCACGCAGTATTTCTGTTTACATAACAACGAAATTCTACAGTACTTGTCCATTCCTAGTGAATTCCTCTTGCTATTCGTACACTTTTGATGGTGTTCTCTTAGCTTGATATCGAAATGTCTACGTTTTCCGAGCTATCTCGCGGTCGGCGATTTTGGGCTCGACTCCGTAGTTCGCTGACAAGATCTTTCAGCAAATTGTGTTGTGTCACTGCAGGTAATGTATTTCCTGGCATGCACAAACAATCTCAACATGCCACACTTTCCATCCGTGCATGATAATCCAGGTCTTCTATAGATTTTGTGATGAGAGCAGTAAATGTTCAGATTATTGCAGAATTATGATCTCTCTTCTCAGCACATTTGATGGGGGTTGATCAAATTAAAATCACCATTTTCGACTAACTCATATAGAAGAATTTCCAGAATGGAAATATATTTCAAGAAAGAATAAATCTTATCCAAACATTGTCGAATGAGAATGAAAATGTCACTTTCATATTTGAGGAAACTAAAATCTGTTCTGTTTTGACCTTGCTTTTCTTAAGGTTCTGGTGACAACCATAACGGAAAGCAGGGCACAGTCCTGAGTGCCAAAGATGTCTGTATGGTGAGTTTGCATTACGACGGGCCGTCTCATTTATGTCCTGTATGTTTTCTCTTCCTCAATTCTCACTTGTTTTACAAAGTTTCTGTCTTTTCTAATTGTAAGTTTCCACACGTCATTGAGATATGACGCTCTTCAGACACACATTGGCAACTATATACTGGAAATCAACGATATTTTCTCATACCATGGACAAGAAATCATTTTAGGGCAATGTCATTTGGCAAACAATAATCATTTCCCACTTCATGGCTATAACTCTGTCCAACAAGTTTGAAAAGCAGCAAAAGTCTATTGTAAGGCTCGTATTTTATACGATAATGATGACAAATACCGTGACCTGCAAGTATTATACATTTTCTTTCAAGTCCAAACTCTTTCTGCTCTTGTCCTGGTATTACTTTGCAGTATCACGAGGCTTCTCGTTGGGATGAGCGGAGCTCTGTCACATCTTTCTGGGGTTCCGTTTCGGATGTCGACGAGTGCCTCTTCAACGAAGACATTAGTCTTTACAGCCAGAGTTTCAGTAATACAGTATATCGAATTTGTCTCTTCTCGACGAAGAGGAGTATGCACGGAAAAGTCACGACAGGCAGGGTGACAACAGTGATGACGAGGAAGACGATTTTTCCTCCATCAGTCCGAGCGAACTCTCCGAACTTCTGCGCACGTCTTCAGAAGACGAGGACTTTGAAAGCGATGACGACGATGTGTTTACAACAGTAACAGACTTAACAGACTTCGACAGTGACTCCTCCGACCTGTCGCTCTCGGATGAAGATATTTCCGGCGATGTTGAAGGAGTATATGCAGGACAATATTATTCAAACAGCATCGTCATCGATATCGTAGACATGCTGATCAATGAAGCAGTCTGTGGCTTGGTCCAGAATTCATGAGGAGATATGCACTACACAGATTGAATTGCTTACATGTGGCATGATTTTCAGAAATAAATGACATCATTCAAACGATACTTTCCTGAGTACCTCTGGTCCCTTACTTGTGCTCTATGCGTTTACCGTGAAGTGAAGTATAAGGTAAAGATAGCAGATGAAGGGGGCGAAATGGGGTTTTAGACGTCTCTGGTTCATTTGAGACTCAGAGATTTGCAACGAGTTTTGCAACCAACATACATTCCAGGCCTTGTCTAAGCTAATTTCGAAAAGCACTGATACGTGTTTTGATATGCCTGCATGTATAGTTCAGAGTTACACATGCAGTGTACATCAAGCACGTAGAGCCCCTTAATGTTCTGATTGCCTTGTTTGAAATGTAGGCAGGCAAAGAATTTGGTTTCTTCCAGCAAATCTCGACCAGAAAGTTAATACTAAAGGCATTGCATGTGCCGGGCAGAGACAAATAATAGCAGATCACGGATCTTATATCATTGAAAGAAGTCATAAACAGTGTGTAGCCCTTTCATTCAAATATCGGAAAGGAAATGAAAAAGAAAGAAAAAAGAAAGGAAAAAAGGATTGACTTTCAAACTTTTTCCTGATCTCCACACTCGTTCCCTAAAATAAACCCTCCTTAAGGATAGCAATGGACAAACATTGTGTGATAAATGGGTCTCAGTCAGGCTATCCAATACACCAATGTTATGGCTGTTGCAGATTTATACTTTGTTGATATCTGTGAATGATCATTAATATTTCCGTTTTTGTGAATAACGTCATATTTCTGTGGATAAGAAGTAAAGAAAGCTTTATGTTTTATATCCATACGCGTTGAAGTTGCCTCTTATACAGGTTTACATGTATAATGGAATTAAAGAGAAATAGTAGGTCTTTAAGACATCAATTTTCATCAAACTGTAGCAAATAAGCAAGAGAAATTCCAGATGATCTTGGAAGCCACCAACTTTTCTGATAAATGACATGAAAAGGTCGACATGACATAATGACAGCGAGATATTATGTTCAGAGAAGGACACCCAGTGCTTGCATTATTTGCTGCCTACCAGAATATCGATGACGTTACAAATGCGCTTACTCAGTGTTTCGTCATAATCAATTCTACTGCAAACGCGCAGCGCGTATTAAACTCGGCGTAGCTACGTGTGAATATCTGTGACGAAATAATGCAAGCACGCAGTATTTCTGTTTACATAACAACGAAATTCTACAGTACTTGTCCATTCCTAGTGAATTCCTCTTGCTATTCGTACACTTTTGATGGTGTTCTCTTAGCTTGATATCGAAATGTCTACGTTTTCCGAGCTATCTCGCGGTCGGCGATTTTGGGCTCGACTCCGTAGTTCGCTGACAAGATCTTTCAGCAAATTGTGTTGTGTCACTGCAGGTAATGTATTTCCTGGCATGCACAAACAATCTCAACATGCCACACTTTCCATCCGTGCATGATAATCCAGGTCTTCTATAGATTTTGTGATGAGAGCAGTAAATGTTCAGATTATTGCAGAATTATGATCTCTCTTCTCAGCACATTTGATGGGGGTTGATCAAATTAAAATCACCATTTTCGACTAACTCATATAGAAGAATTTCCAGAATGGAAATATATTTCAAGAAAGAATAAATCTTATCCAAACATTGTCGAATGAGAATGAAAATGTCACTTTCATATTTGAGGAAACTAAAATCTGTTCTGTTTTGACCTTGCTTTTCTTAAGGTTCTGGTGACAACCATAACGGAAAGCAGGGCACAGTCCTGAGTGCCAAAGATGTCTGTATGGTGAGTTTGCATTACGACGGGCCGTCTCATTTATGTCCTGTATGTTTTCTCTTCCTCAATTCTCACTTGTTTTACAAAGTTTCTGTCTTTTCTAATTGTAAGTTTCCACACGTCATTGAGATATGACGCTCTTCAGACACACATTGGCAACTATATACTGGAAATCAACGATATTTTCTCATACCATGGACAAGAAATCATTTTAGGGCAATGTCATTTGGCAAACAATAATCATTTCCCACTTCATGGCTATAACTCTGTCCAACAAGTTTGAAAAGCAGCAAAAGTCTATTGTAAGGCTCGTATTTTATACGATAATGATGACAAATACCGTGACCTGCAAGTATTATACATTTTCTTTCAAGTCCAAACTCTTTCTGCTCTTGTCCTGGTATTACTTTGCAGTATCACGAGGCTTCTCGTTGGGATGAGCGGAGCTCTGTCACATCTTTCTGGGGTTCCGTTTCGGATGTCGACGAGTGCCTCTTCAACGAAGACATTAGTCTTTACAGCCAGAGTTTCAGTAATATATCGAATTTGTCTCTTCTCGACGAAGAGGAGTATGCACGGAAAAGTCACGACAGGCAGGGTGACAACAGTGATGACGAGGAAGACGATTTTTCCTCCATCAGTCCGAGCGACCTCTCCGAACTTCTGCGCACGTCTTCAGAAGACGAGGACTTTGAAAGCGATGACGACGATGTGTTTACAACAGTAACAGACTTAACAGACTTCGACAGTGACTCCTCCGACCTGTCGCTCTCGGATGAAGATATTTCCGGCGATGTTGAAGGAGTATATGCAGGACAATATTATTCAAACAGCATCGTCATCGATATCGTAGACATGCTGATCAATGAAGCAGTCTGTGGCTTGGTCCAGAATTCATGAGGAGATATGCACTACACAGATTGAATTGCTTACATGTGGCATGATTTTCAGAAATAAATGACATCATTCAAACGATACTTTCCTGAGTACCTCTGGTCCCTTACTTGTGCTCTATGCGTTTACCGTGAAGTGAAGTATAAGGTAAAGATAGCAGATGAAGGGGGCGAAATGGGGTTTTAGACGTCTCTGGTTCATTTGAGACTCAGAGATTTGCAACGAGTTTTGCAACCAACATACATTCCAGGCCTTGTCTAAGCTAATTTCGAAAAGCACTGATAGGTGTTTTGATATGCCTGCATGTATAGTTCAGAGTTACACATGCAGTGTACATCAAGCACGTAGAGCCCCTTAATGTTCTGATTGCCTTGTTTGAAATGTAGGCAGGCAAAGAATTTGGTTTCTTCCAGCAAATCTCGACCAGAAAGTTAATACTAAAGGCATTGCATGTGCCGGGCAGAGACAAATAATAGCAGATCACGGATCTTATATCATTGAAAGAAGTCATAAACAGTGTGTAGCCCTTTCATTCAAATATCGGAAAGGAAATGAAAAAGAAAGAAAAAAGAAAGGAAAAAAGGATTGACTTTCAAACTTTTTCCTGATCTCCACACTCGTTCCCTAAAATAAACCCTCCTTAAGGATAGCAATGGACAAACATTGTGTGATAAATGGGTCTCAGTCAGGCTATCCAATACACCAATGTTATGGCTGTTGCAGATTTATACTTTGTTGATATCTGTGAATGATCATTAATATTTCCGTTTTTGTGAATAACGTCATATTTCTGTGGATAAGAAGTAAAGAAAGCTTTATGTTTTATATCCATACGCGTTGAAGTTGCCTCTTATACAGGTTTACATGTACTTGTATAATGGAATTAAAGAGAAATAGTAGGTCTTTAAGACATCAATTTTCATCAAACTGTAGCAAATAAGCAAGAGAAATTCCAGATGATCTTGGAAGCCACCAACTTTTCTGATAAATGACATGAAAAGGTCGACATGACATAATGACAGCGAGATATTATGTTCAGAGAAGGACACCCAGTGCTTGCATTATTTGCTGCCTACCAGAATATCGATGACGTTACAAATGCGCTTACTCAGTGTTTCGTCATAATCAATTCTACTGCAAACGCGCAGCGCGTATTAAACTCGGCGTAGCTACGTGTGAATATCTGTGACGAAATAATGCAAGCACGCAGTATTTCTGTTTACATAACAACGAAATTCTACAGTACTTGTCCATTCCTAGTGAATTCCTCTTGCTATTCGTACACTTTTGATGGTGTTCTCTTAGCTTGATATCGAAATGTCTACGTTTTCCGAGCTATCTCGCGGTCGGCGATTTTGGGCTCGACTCCGTAGTTCGCTGACAAGATCTTTCAGCAAATTGTGTTGTGTCACTGCAGGTAATGTATTTCCTGGCATGCACAAACAATCTCAACATGCCACACTTTCCATCCGTGCATGATAATCCAGGTCTTCTATAGACTTTGTGATGAGAGCAGTAAATGTTCAGATTATTGCAGAATTATGATCTCTCTTCTCAGCACATTTGATGGGGGTTGATCAAATTAAAATCACCATTTTCGACTAACTCATATAGAAGAATTTCCAGAATGGAAATATATTTCAAGAAAGAATAAATCTTATCCAAACATTGTCGAATGAGAATGAAAATGTCACTTTCATATTTGAGGAAACTAAAATCTGTTCTGTTTTGACCTTGCTTTTCTTAAGGTTCTGGTGACAACCATAACGGAAAGCAGGGCACAGTCCTGAGTGCCAAAGATGTCTGTATGGTGAGTTTGCATTACGACGGGCCGTCTCATTTATGTCCTGTATGTTTTCTCTTCCTCAATTCTCACTTGTTTTACAAAGTTTCTGTCTTTTCTAATTGTAAGTTTCCACACGTCATTGAGATATGACGCTCTTCAGACACACATTGGCAACTATATACTGGAAATCAACGATATTTTCTCATACCATGGACAAGAAATCATTTTAGGGCAATGTCATTTGGCAAACAATAATCATTTCCCACTTCATGGCTATAACTCTGTCCAACAAGTTTGAAAAGCAGCAAAAGTCTATTGTAAGGCTCGTATTTTATACGATAATGATGACAAATACCGTGACCTGCAAGTATTACACATTTTCTTTCAAGTCCAAACTCTTTCTGCTCTTGTCCTGGTATTACTTTGCAGTATCACGAGGCTTCTCGTTGGGATGAGCGGAGCTCTGTCACATCTTTCTGGGGTTCCGTTTCGGATGTCGACGAGTGCCTCTTCAACGAAGACATTAGTCTTTACAGCCAGAGTTTCAGTAATACAGTTGTATATCGAATTTGTCTCTTCTCGACGAAGAGGAGTATGCACGGAAAAGTCACGACAGGCAGGGTGACAACAGTGATGACGAGGAAGACGATTTTTCCTCCATCAGTCCGAGCGAACTCTCCGAACTTCTGCGCACGTCTTCAGAAGACGAGGACTTTGAAAGCGATGACGACGATGTGTTTACAACAGTAACAGACTTAACAGACTTCGACAGTGACTCCTCCGACCTGTCGCTCTCGGATGAAGATATTTCCGGCGATGTTGAAGGAGTATATGCAGGACAATATTATTCAAACAGCATCGTCATCGATATCGTAGACATGCTGATCAATGAAGCAGTCTGTGGCTTGGTCCAGAATTCATGAGGAGATATGCACTACACAGATTGAATTGCTTACATGTGGCATGATTTTCAGAAATAAATGACATCATTCAAACGATACTTTCCTGAGTACCTCTGGTCCCTTACTTGTGCTCTATGCGTTTACCGTGAAGTGAAGTATAAGGTAAAGATAGCAGATGAAGGGGGCGAAATGGGGTTTTAGACGTCTCTGGTTCATTTGAGACTCAGAGATTTGCAACGAGTTTTGCAACCAACATACATTCCAGGCCTTGTCTAAGCTAATTTCGAAAAGCACTGATAGGTGTTTTGATATGCCTGCATGTATAGTTCAGAGTTACACATGCAGTGTACATCAAGCACGTAGAGCCCCTTAATGTTCTGATTGCCTTGTTTGAAATGTAGGCAGGCAAAGAATTTGGTTTCTTCCAGCAAATCTCGATCAGAAAGTTAATACTAAAGGCATTGCATGTGCCGGGCAGAGACAAATAATAGCAAATCACGGATCTTATATCATTGAAAGAAGTCATAAACAGTGTGTAGCCCTTTCATTCAAATATCGGAAAGGAAATGAAAAAGAAAGAAAAAAGAAAGGAAAAAAGGATTGACTTTCAAACTTTTTCCTGATCTCCACACTCGTTCCCTAAAATAAACCCTCCTTAAGGATAGCAATGGACAAACATTGTGTGATAAATGGGTCTCAGTCAGGCTATCCAATACACCAATGTTATGGCTGTTGCAGATTTATACTTTGTTGATATCTGTGAATGATCATTAATATTTCCGTTTTTGTGAATAACGTCATATTTCTGTGGATAAGAAGTAAAGAAAGCTTTATGTTTTATATCCATACGCGTTGAAGTTGCCTCTTATACAGGTTTACATGTATAATGGAATTAAAGAGAAATAGTAGGTCTTTAAGACATCAATTTTCATCAAACTGTAGCAAATAAGCAAGAGAAATTCCAGATGATCTTGGAAGCCACCAACTTTTCTGATAAATGACATGAAAAGGTCGACATGACATAATGACAGCGAGATATTATGTTCAGAGAAGGACACCCAGTGCTTGCATTATTTGCTGCCTACCAGAATATCGATGACGTTACAAATGCGCTTACTCAGTGTTTCGTCATAATCAATTCTACTGCAAACGCGCAGCGCGTATTAAACTCGGCGTAGCTACGTGTGAATATCTGTGACGAAATAATGCAAGCACGCAGTATTTCTGTTTACATAACAACGAAATTCTACAGTACTTGTCCATTCCTAGTGAATTCCTCTTGCTATTCGTACACTTTTGATGGTGTTCTCTTAGCTTGATATCGAAATGTCTACGTTTTCCGAGCTATCTCGCGGTCGGCGATTTTGGGCTCGACTCCGTAGTTCGGTGACAAGATCTTTCAGCAAATTGTGTTGTGTCACTGCAGGTAATGTATTTCCTGGCATGCACAAACAATCTCAACATGCCACACTTTCCATCCGTGCATGATAATCCAGGTCTTCTATAGATTTTGTGATGAGAGCAGTAAATGTTCAGATTATTGCAGAATTATGATCTCTCTTCTCAGCACATTTGATGGGGGTTGATCAAATTAAAATCACCATTTTCGACTAACTCATATAGAAGAATTTCCAGAATGGAAATATATTTCAAGAAAGAATAAATCTTATCCAAACATTGTCGAATGAGAATGAAAATGTCACTTTCATATTTGAGGAAACTAAAATCTGTTCTGTTTTGACCTTGCTTTTCTTAAGGTTCTGGTGACAACCATAACGGAAAGCAGGGCACAGTCCTGAGTGCCAAAGATGTCTGTATGGTGAGTTTGCATTACGACGGGCCGTCTCATTTATGTCCTGTATGTTTTCTCTTCCTCAATTCTCACTTGTTTTACAAAGTTTCTGTCTTTTCTAATTGTAAGTTTCCACACGTCATTGAGATATGACGCTCTTCAGACACACATTGGCAACTATATACTGGAAATCAACGATATTTTCTCATACCATGGACAAGAAATCATTTTAGGGCAATGTCATTTGGCAAACAATAATCATTTCCCACTTCATGGCTATAACTCTGTCCAACAAGTTTGAAAAGCAGCAAAAGTCTATTGTAAGGCTCGTATTTTATACGATAATGATGACAAATACCGTGACCTGCAAGTATTATACATTTTCTTTCAAGTCCAAACTCTTTCTGCTCTTGTCCTGGTATTACTTTGCAGTATCACGAGGCTTCTCGTTGGGATGAGCGGAGCTCTGTCACATCTTTCTGGGGTTCCGTTTCGGATGTCGACGAGTGCCTCTTCAACGAAGACATTAGTCTTTACAGCCAGAGTTTCAGTAATACAGTTGTATATCGAATTTGTCTCTTCTCGACGAAGAGGAGTATGCACGGAAAAGTCACGACAGGCAGGGTGACAACAGTGATGACGAGGAAGACGATTTTTCCTCCATCAGTCCGAGCGAACTCTCCGAACTTCTGCGCACGTCTTCAGAAGACGAGGACTTTGAAAGCGATGACGACGATGTGTTTACAACAGTAACAGACTTAACAGACTTCGACAGTGACTCCTCCGACCTCTCGCTCTCGGATGAAGATATTTCCGGCGATGTTGAAGGAGTATATGCAGGACAATATTATTCAAACAGCATCGTCATCGATATCGTAGACATGCTGATCAATGAAGCAGTCTGTGGCTTGGTCCAGAATTCATGAAGAGATATGCACTACACAGATTGAATTGCTTACATGTGGCATGATTTTCAGAAATAAATGACATCATTCAAACGATACTTTCCTGAGTACCTCTGGTCCCTTACTTGTGCTCTATGCGTTTACCGTGAAGTGAAGTATAAGGTAAAGATAGCAGATGAAGGGGGCGAAATGGGGTTTTAGACGTCTCTGGTTCATTTGAGACTCAGAGATTTGCAACGAGTTTTGCAACCAACATACATTCCAGGCCTTGTCTAAGCTAATTTCGAAAAGCACTGATACGTGTTTTGATATGCCTGCATGTATAGTTCAGAGTTACACATGCAGTGTACATCAAGCACGTAGAGCCCCTTAATGTTCTGATTGCCTTGTTTGAAATGTAGGCAGGCAAAGAATTTGGTTTCTTCCAGCAAATCTCGACCAGAAAGTTAATACTAAAGGCATTGCATGTGCCGGGCAGAGACAAATAATAGCAGATCACGGATCTTATATCATTGAAAGAAGTCATAAACAGTGTGTAGCCCTTTCATTCAAATATCGGAAAGGAAATGAAAAAGAAAGAAAAAAGAAAGGAAAAAAGGATTGACTTTCAAACTTTTTCCTGATCTCCACACTCGTTCCCTAAAATAAACCCTCCTTAAGGATAGCAATGGACAAACATTGTGTGATAAATGGGTCTCAGTCAGGCTATCCAATACACCAATGTTATGGCTGTTGCAGATTTATACTTTGTTGATATCTGTGAATGATCATTAATATTTCCGTTTTTGTGAATAACGTCATATTTCTGTGGATAAGAAGTAAAGAAAGCTTTTATGTTTTATATCCATACGCGTTGAAATTGCCTCTTATACAGGTTTACATGTATAATGGAATTAAAGAGAAATAGTAGGTCTTTAACACATCAATTTTCATCAAACTGTAGCAAATAAGCAAGAGAAATTCCAGATGACCTTGGAAGCCACCAACTTTTCTGATAAATGACATGAAAAGGTCGACATGACATAATGACAGCGAGATATTATGTTCAGAGAAGGACACCCAGTGCTTGCATTATTTGCTGCCTACCAGAATATCGATGACGTTACAAATGCGCTTACTCAGTGTTTCGTCATAATCAATTCTACTGCAAACGCGCAGCGCGTATTAAACTCGGCGTAGCTACATGTGAATATCTGTGACGAAATAATGCAAGCACGCAGTATTTCTGTTTACATAACAACGAAATTCTACAGTACTTGTCCATTCATAGTGAATTCCTCTTGCTATTCGTACACTTTTGATGGTGTTCTCTTAGCTTGATATCGAAATGTCTACGTTTTCCGAGCTATCTCGCGGTCGGTGATTTTGGGCTCGACTCCGTAGTTCGCTGACAAGATCTTTCAGCAAATTGTGTTGTGTCACTGCAGGTAATGTATTTCCTGGCATGCACAAACAATCTCAACATGCCACACTTTCCATCCGTGCATGATAATCCAGGTCTTGTATAGATTTTGTGATGAGAGCAGTAAATGTTCAGATTATTGCAGAATTATGATCTCTCTTCTCAGCACATTTGATGGGGGTTGATCAAATTAAAATCACCATTTTCGACTAACTCATATAGAAGAATTTCCAGAATAGAAATATATTTCAAGAAAGAATAAATCTTATCCAAACATTGTCGAATGAGAATGAAAATGTCACTTTCATATTTGAGGAAACTAAAATCTGTTCTGTTTTGACCTTGCTTTTCTTAAGGTTCTGGTGACAACCATAACGGAAAGCAGGGCACAGTCCTGAGTGCCAAAGATGTCTGTATGGTGAGTTTGCATTACGACGGGCCGTCTCATTTATGTCCTGTATGTTTTCTCTTCCTCAATTCTCACTTGTTTTTACAAAGTTTCTGTCTTTTCTAATTGTAAGTTTCCACACGTCATTGAGATATGACGCTCTTCAGACACACATTGGCAACTATATACTGGAAATCAACGATATTTTCTCATACCATGGACAAGAAATCATTTTAGGGCAATGTCATTTGGCAAACAATAATCATTTCCTACTTCATGGCTATAACTCTGTCCAACAAGTTTGAAAAGCAGCAAAAGTCTATTGTAAGGCTCGTATTTTATACGATAATGATGACAAATACCGTGACCTGCAAGTATTATACATTTTCTGTCAAGTCCAAACTCTTTCTGCTCTTGTCCTGGTATTACTTTGCAGTATCACGAGGCTTCTCGTTGGGATGAGCGGAGCTCTGTCACATCTTTCTGGGGTTCCGTTTCGGATGTCGACGAGTGCCTCTTCAACGAAGACATTAGTCTTTACAGCCAGAGTTTCAGTAATATATCGAATTTGTCTCTTCTCGACGAAGAGGAGTATGCACGGAAAAGTCACGACAGGCAGGGTGACAACAGTGATGACGAGGAAGACGATTTTTCCTCCATCAGTCCGAGCGAACTCTCCGAACTTCTGCGCACGTCTTCAGAAGACGAGGACTTTGAAAGCGATGACGACGATGTGTTTACAACAGTAACAGACTTAACAGACTTCGACAGTGACTCCTCCGACCTCTCGCTCTCGGATGAAGATATTTCCGGCGATGTTGAAGAAGTATATGCAGGACAATATTATTCAAACAGCATCGTCATCGATATCGTAGACATGCTGATCAATGAAGCAGTCTGTGGCTTGGTCCAGAATTCATGAGGAGATATGCACTACACAGATTGAATTGCTTACATGTGGCATGATTTTCAGAAATAAATGACATCATTCAAACGATACTTTTCTGAGTACCTCTGGTCCCTTACTTTGCTCTATGCGTTTACCGTGAAGTGAAGTATAAGGTAAAGATACCAGATGAAGTGGGCGAAATGGGGTTTTAGACGTCTCTGGTTCATTTGAGACTCAGAGATTTGCAACGAGTTTTGCAACCAACATACATTCCAGGCTTTGACTAAGCTAATTTCGAAAAGCACTGATACGTGTTTTGATATGCCTGCATGTATAGTTCAGAGTTACACATGCAGTGTACATCAAGCACGTAGAGCCCCTTAATGTTCTGATTGCCTTGTTTGAAATGTAGGCAGGCAAAGAATTTGGTTTCTTCCAGCAAATCTCGACCAGAAAGTTAATACTAAAGGCATTGCATGTGCCGGGCAGAGACAAATAATAGCAGATCACGGATCTTATATCATTGAAAGAAGTCATAAACAGTGTGTAGCCCTTTCATTCAAATATCGGAAAGGAAATGAAAAAGAAAGAAAAATGAAAGGAAAAAAGGATTGACTTTCAAACTTTTTCCTGATCTCCACACTCGTTCCCTAAAATAAACCCTCCTTGAGGATAGCAATGGACAAACATTGTGTGATAAATGGGTCTCAGTCAGGCTATCCAATACACCAATGTTATGGCTGTTGCAGATTTATACTTTGTTGATATCTGTGAATGATCATTAATATTTCCGTTTTTGTGAATAACGTCATATTTCTGTGGATAAGAAGTAAAGAAAGCTTTTATGTTTTATATCCATACGCGTTGAAATTGCCTCTTATACAGGTTTACATGTATAATGGAATTAAAGAGAAATAGTAGGTCTTTAACACATCAATTTTCATCAAACTGTAGCAAATAAGCAAGAGAAATTCCAGATGACCTTGGAAGCCACCAACTTTTCTGATAAATGACATGAAAAGGTCGACATGACATAATGACAGCGAGATATTATGTTCAGAGAAGGACACCCAGTGCTTGCATTATTTGCTGCCTACCAGAATATCGATGACGTTACAAATGCGCTTACTCAGTGTTTCGTCATAATCAATTCTACTGCAAACGCGCAGCGCGTATTAAACTCGGCGTAGCTACATGTGAATATCTGTGACGAAATAATGCAAGCACGCAGTATTTCTGTTTACATAACAACGAAATTCTACAGTACTTGTCCATTCATAGTGAATTCCTCTTGCTATTCGTACACTTTTGATGGTGTTCTCTTAGCTTGATATCGAAATGTCTACGTTTTCCGAGCTATCTCGCGGTCGGTGATTTTGGGCTCGACTCCGTAGTTCGCTGACAAGATCTTTCAGCAAATTGTGTTGTGTCACTGCAGGTAATGTATTTCCTGGCATGCACAAACAATCTCAACATGCCACAATTTCCATCCGTGCATGATAATCCAGGTCTTGTATAGATTCTGTGATGAGAGCAGTAAATGTTCAGATTATTGCAGAATTATGATCTCTCTTCTCAGCACATTTGATGGGGGTTGATCAAATTAAAATCACCATTTTCGACTAACTCATATAGAAGAATTTCCAGAATAGAAATATATTTCAAGAAAGAATAAATCTTATCCAAACATTGTCGAATGAGAATGAAAATGTCACTTTCATATTTGAGGAAACTAAAATCTGTTCTGTTTTGACCTTGCTTTTCTTAAGGTTCTGGTGACAACCATAACGGAAAGCAGGGCACAGTCCTGAGTGCCAAAGATGTCTGTATGGTGAGTTTGCATTACGACGGGCCGTCTCATTTATGTCCTGTATGTTTTCTCTTCCTCAATTCTCACTTGTTTTTACAAAGTTTCTGTCTTTTCTAATTGTAAGTTTCCACACGTCATTGAGATATGACGCTCTTCAGACACACATTGGCAACTATATACTGGAAATCAACGATATTTTCTCATACCATGGACAAGAAATCATTTTAGGGCAATGTCATTTGGCAAACAATAATCATTTCCTACTTCATGGCTATAACTCTGTCCAACAAGTTTGAAAAGCAGCAAAAGTCTATTGTAAGGCTCGTATTTTATACGATAATGATGACAAATACCGTGACCTGCAAGTATTATACATTTTCTGTCAAGTCCAAACTCTTTCTGCTCTTGTCCTGGTATTACTTTGCAGTATCACGAGGCTTCTCGTTGGGATGAGCGGAGCTCTGTCACATCTTTCTGGGGTTCCGTTTCGGATGTCGACGAGTGCCTCTTCAACGAAGACATTAGTCTTTACAGCCAGAGTTTCAGTAATATATCGAATTTGTCTCTTCTCGACGAAGAGGAGTATGCACGGAAAAGTCACGACAGGCAGGGTGACAACAGTGATGACGAGGAAGACGATTTTTCCTCCATCAGTCCGAGCGAACTCTCCGAACTTCTGCGCACGTCTTCAGAAGACGAGGACTTTGAAAGCGATGACGACGATGTGTTTACAACAGTAACAGACTTAACAGACTTCGACAGTTACTCCTCCGACCTCTCGCTCTCGGATGAAGATATTTCCGGCGATGTTGAAGGAGTATATGCAGGACAATATTATTCAAACAGCATCGTCATCGATATCGTAGACATGCTGATCAATGAAGCAGTCTGTGGCTTGGTCCAGAATTCATGAGGAGATATGCACTACACAGATTGAATTGCTTACATGTGGCATGATTTTCAGAAATAAATGACATCATTCAAACGATACTTTTCTGAGTACCTCTGGTCCCTTACTTTGCTCTATGCGTTTACCGTGAAGTGAAGTATAAGGTAAAGATACCAGATGAAGTGGGCGAAATGGGGTTTTAGACGTCTCTGGTTCATTTGAGACTCAGAGATTTGCAACGAGTTTTGCAACCAACATACATTCCAGGCTTTGACTAAGCTAATTTCGAAAAGCACTGATACGTGTTTTGATATGCCTGCATGTATAGTTCAGAGTTACACATGCAGTGTACATCAAGCACGTAGAGCCCCTTAATGTTCTGATTGCCTTGTTTGAAATGTAGGCAGGCAAAGAATTTGGTTTCTTCCAGCAAATCTCGACCAGAAAGTTAATACTAAAGGCATTGCATGTGCCGGGCAGAGACAAATAATAGCAGATCACGGATCTTATATCATTGAAAGAAGTCATAAACAGTGTGTAGCCCTTTCATTCAAATATCGGAAAGGAAATGAAAAAGAAAGAAAAATGAAAGGAAAAAAGGATTGACTTTCAAACTTTTTCCTGATCTCCATACTCGTTCCCTAAAATAAACCCTCCTTGAGGATAGCAATGGACAAACATTGTGTGATAAATGGGTCTCAGTCAGGCTATCCAATACACCAATGTTATGGCTGTTGCAGATTTATACTTTGTTGATATCTGTGAATGATCATTAATATTTCCGTTTTTGTGAATAACGTCATATTTCTGTGGAAAAGAAGTAAAGAAAGCTTTATGTTTTATATCCATACGCGTTGAAATTGCCTCTTATACAGGTTTACATGTATAATGGAATTAAAGAGAAATAGTAGGTCTTTAACACATCAATTTTCATCAAACTGTAGCAAATAAGCAAGAGAAATTCCAGATGATCTTGGAACCCACCAACTTTTCTGATAAATGACATGAAAAGCTCGACATGACATAATGACAGCGAGATATTATGTTCAGGGAAGGACACCCAGTGGTTTCATTATTTGCTGCCTACAAGAATGTTGATGACGTTACAAATGCGCTTACTCAGTGTTTCGTCATAATCAATTCTACTGCAAACGCGCAGCGCGCATTAAACTCGGCGCAGCTACATGTGAATATCTGTGACGAAATAATGCAAGCACGGAATATTTCTGTTTACATAACAACGAAATTCTACAGTACTTGTACATTCCTAGTGAATTCCTCTTGCTATTCGTACACTTCTGATGGCGTTTGAAGGGGGCAGAGCACATTCCCCTTGTTTAAAAGCTGCGCTTGACCATGTGCCTCATTGCTGTGCTGACCCTTGAGAGAGGTGGACAGACAATCAGTGGGCTGCATGCATCCGATAAGTTGGAAGTTAAGCTATCCTGTTTCTTCGGAGGAGGTATGTTATCCAGATTGTTTCATGAGTATGGGGATTGATCATGTTATATTAAGGATAAATGAATATTCCATTGCTGAATGTATGTATTTAATCGCAGGAGACTATTATTATAATTGTGTCAGGGTGAGTGACTTTTTATACCAAGTTGTGACATTTTGAGCACACTGTAGATGCGATACTAGTAAGATGAACTAGATACCAATAACCGGGGGGCCAAAACCTTAAAACAGAGGTCGAGTTGCACTCTCTCTACAAACTAAGTAGACCATGCTTATTTTCAAGTTTTTATTGTAACAAACAACATTCCACTGGTCTACCTCGAAAAATTTGTTGCGAAAGCCTCCAAATCCAAGATGGCGCCCAAAATGGCCGCCATATTTACTGAATTTGTTATTTGAATGATAGAATTCGACAGAAACATCAAATTTCAACAAATGTGATGTCATATGAAAGAGAATAAAATTTTCTACAAGTTGATACCATTTTTGTGGGTTATTGTGATAACTGAATTGAGATTTTAAGGAAAAAACACTATTTTTTGATATTTTTCTGAAAAAAGAAAAATCATGAAAATGCTTGATTCAGCATAAATCAGAGAATGACTGAAGGATTATCTTGAAACGTTTCAGGAATTTTGTTTGACATATAATTAATATTTGGAGAAAATTAGGGGTCAGTACCGCTTTTTGTTCAGGAGTAATAATGTCTCAAACTTGAAAACTCACTTTGTAAAAATGGGCACTTCAGTTGTGACAAGACCTTGTTGGTCATAAAAAATGTCTGCGCGTGTCAAGACTACTACACGCACCACTAGCGCTGGCGCGTGTAGTAGTGCCAGTGGTGCGTGTAGTAGTCTTGGCAAACGCAGACTCTTGCTTTGACAAACAAGGGTTTGTGCCTGCAAACTAACTTTTCGTACCAAGTGGTAGCTCAGGTGACGCTGGTCGCTATTATTTCAAAGTAGATTTTTCAGAAGCAGATGAGATGAAGCAAAAAAAAAAAATTTTTTTTTTTTTCAAATAGAGGTAGTAGCTTGAAACTTGGCACCAATCTTGTTATAGATAGTTTAAGGCAGAATTCAGATCAACCACAAAAAAAAAAAAAAAAAATCAAGATGACAGCCATCAAAGTTGACATAGTTTATTGCGCCAAATTAAATGTATTATCATGATTTTCATATAATTTTGTCTGTTGTGCTATCTATTTATATGTTTTTACATATTTCAAACATTGTAATGCTATTTCAAACCGTCTTAGGTTTTTATGGAGACATTTTTAAGACCAGTGATATTCTACTCTCCAAAAAAGAGAAAAAATCGAGTGGAAGTATTCACTTTTGAAGGAGTGAATAACAGGAAACAGTGAATTTAGAGTGAAATTGGAGTGAATTTTGAGTGAAAATGTTCATTTTCACTCATTTTAGAGTGACCTTAGGGACCACTCGTCATTCTTCGGGTGATCCCTGAGGTCACTCTAAAATGAATGAAAATGAACATTTTCACTCTCAAGTGATTCTGATATCTACTATGGGAAAGCATCTAACAATGGCCTAAGTTCAGATCAATTGTGACACTATAACCAACATGAAATCAGCCTAAAAACAATGTAAGAAAAATCTAATAACAGTAAATACAGTTTCAGCATGCTTATTTGTAAATGTGAATATACACCACGAAAAATAAATTTGGACAGTTTTATTCGAAAAATATACTGAAAAATGATTTCACACAAGACATTTAAAAGCAAATTTGAGAAATTGCCGCCATGTCGGATTTTCGGGGGGGGGGGGGGGGGGGGGTGGGATCAGAAGGGCTTTCAAGGACATCTACTATATACGGATCTACGGACATTATTACACATAGTACCATCATTATTCACGTTTCTACAACAGCAGAATAGCATACAAGTAAAAAAAGCATATCTTTGATACAGAAGCATTTCTTTTTCATCAAAGATTGGGCCTTACCCAAAATGAGTTCCACTGGAATGAGTTCCACCCCCCCCCCCCCCCCCCCAAAAAAAAAAGACCCTCAATATGGTTTACACTATACAATATCGTTCGGATGTATAGAAACATATACTAGACAGCAATATAAGATGATTACAAAATATATGAAATCATAAGTTGAGATTTAACTTTGACGCAACACACATAATGTATTGTTTACCATTGGGACAGATATCACATTCGATTTATGTGTGCAGGTTGGTTGTATCACAAAACATTCTACCATGTATAAAAATTAAAATAAAGACTAAAACATACGAAGATATCACCATTTCTTTACAAGAAACAATAACCATGATAACTGTTGACAGCTAAGTATAAAAAACCCGTTCTTATCAGATCTATTTAGTATATCTAATAATATTTGCATTGATTGTACTGATTTAAGTTTGTACATTAGTTGTTCTATCCCTAACTCACAGTTTAGAACTAGTTTGAGGAATTAACTAAAGGTGGGTTTTGGTTTTATGTGCACTTATGGTAAATAATGCCTTGAACGACAACCTCAATCAATTACTGCCATCTTGAATTTTGTGCGGATACTATTTTTGTCGCTAAATATGACACATTGGCAAAATTTGTGCCAAATTCCAAGCTCCTATCTCTTTTTGGAAAATACTTTTTGTTCAATGTTCAATCTTATCTGCCTCAGAACAATCTACCATGAAATGCTACATTTATAGCGACCAGTGTCACCTACCTGTCCACTTGGCATGAAAAGATAGTTTGCAGGCACTTGTAAGTCAAATGACCATTACAGTATTACATGTGACCATGTATACATGTGACCATGTAAACACATTGTATGCAAAATTTATAATGCATAGATATATCTTTTTTTCAAGTTTTAGATATTAACTTGTCAACAGTGTATGATATTGCTTGTAATTCCATAAATATGAATTATGTCTCCTCTCAGTAAATCTCAATCACAATCGCAGGTTTCAAAATAATTATTCGGTTCTTCTTTGATAAATACTAAATCATGCATTTCTACATTTCATTCTTTCTTCAAAACAATATAAAAATATGAATTTCCTCCCCCTCCCCCATTTATCACAATACACAGTTAAAGTGGTATCAACTCTTAGGAAGTTTTACTCTCCTTCACATGACATCAAAGTTTCTGCAATCCGATGTCTCTATCAATAGAAATGCTAAATTCAATAAAAATGGCGACCCTATTGGACCGCATCTGTACTTTGGAGGTTTTTGTAACAAATCTACTGAGGTGTACTTACGAAACATTGCTTAGTACGTTTGGTAATTTTATGTATGGTCTTATTTATAGAGAGAGTGGAACTCGAAAAGTAAGCACAAACTTGGATTTGACCCTCTGTGACATCTTTGGAAACAGATGCGTGTAAAAACATGATATTATGTAAAATGAGATTTCAAGTTTGAGACATTACAACTCCTGAACCAAATACAATACTGACCTCTAATTTTCTCCAAATATTGATTATATGGGAAAGATGTTAATTTCCACATGGTTTTCATAAACATTTTTAATTTAATTTAATTTTTTTTTACTTCTTAGAGAAATATTTACGGTGCATTCTGAACAATGTCTCCATAAAACCTTAGATGGTTTGAAATAGCATTACAATTTTCAAATTTATATAAAAACCATATATACAAACCATATAAGCAAAACAGACAAAATTATATCAAAATCGAAATGATACATTTACTCCTGGCGAAACACACCATGTCAGCTTTGATGGCCTGCAATCTTGATTTTTTTTTTTGAGTGATTGATCCAAATTTTGTTAGAAACTTTCTAAAGCCAGGTTGTTTCAAGCTTCTACCTCTATTTGAAAGATATTTTTGCTTCATCTCATCTGCTTCAGAACAATCCACTTTGAAATATAGCGATCAGCGTCACCTAAGCTACCACTTGGTATGAAAAGTTAGTTTGCAGGCACAAACCCTTGTTTATCAAAGCAAGAGTCTGCGTTTGCTAAGACTACTACACGAACCACTGCCACTGCTACACGCGCCAGAGCCAGTGGTGCGTGTAGTAGTCTTGACGCGCGCAGACTTTTTTTACGACCAGCAATGTCTTGTCACAACTAAAGTGCCCATTTTTACAAAGTGAGTTTTCAAGTTTGAGACATTATTGCTCCTGAACAAAAAGCGGTACAGACCCTTAATTTTCTCCAAATATTAATTATATGTCAAACAAAATTCCTGAAACGTTTCAAGATAATCCTTCAGTTATTTTCTGATTTATGCTGAATCAAGCATTTTCATGATTTTCCTTTTTTCAGAAAAATATCAAAAAATTAGTGTTTTCTCCTTAAAATTTCAATCCAGTTATCACAATAACCCACAAAAAATGGTATCAACTTGTAGAAAATTTTATTTTCTTTCATATGACATCACATTTGTTGAAATTTGATGTTTCTGTCGAATTCTATCATTCAAATAACAAATTCAGTAAATATGGCGGCCATTTTGGACGCCATCTTGGATTTGGAGGCTTTCGCAACAAATTTTTTGAGGTAGACCAGTGGAATGTTGTTTGTTACAATAAAATCTTGAAAATTAGCATGGTCTACTTAGTTTGTAGAGAGAGTGCAACTCACTCGTTAAATAAGCGAGTTTTTGGGGTTTGGCCCTCCGGTTACAAGTCATATACCGCTAATTGTGGGTGTTTGTTGCTTTACTGTGTATACAAGAATATTTGGAGGATGATTAGGTGCACAATCAGTGTTGGAAACGTATTGGATGTTGTCGTAATTGGTTCAAGGCAGCAAAGATCAATTGTGGTTAAGTTGTGAATGGTATGTACAGAGGGCAAGCCCTAAATCACGATTGCATGCTGATGTTCAATATTATACTGTCAATAGTGTGAACGACAGCTTTGTATTATAAACATGCATTGAAGTTGATGACAGCCATATGAGAGGCTGCTTTGACACCCCTTGTATATTATGTGTTTAGAGAAATATTAGAATGAGTAAATATTTCCTCAGAAGATACCTATAGTCTACGAAAGGATTGTATTCATTGAATGATATGGGATAGGCTACCAGAAATTGCGTAATGTAGGCTGTATATATAAATTGTGTAATGTAGGCTGTATATATTTATTGCACATGTATTGAAATAGATACTAAAGCCACTGTCAATCATTTTTAATCGGAAAGGTTCTGAGGTGAGCCGCACGAGAACGTGGGTGTCGGCCACAAGCATTGGTGGATCATCATACTAGCAAGGTGAAAACATGTTGAATTTTCTTTTAATAGGCCGAATTGGCCCAGGTCTGCATGTTGTCTGTGCATTTTTTATCGTATCGTTTTGGAAACATGACGTCACAAAGCGTTGTAATCTTCCCGCGATGGCAGCGCCAAAGTTAAAAAATTCATAACTTCCTACAATATGGATTGTCCGATTTTCCTCAAACCTTTACTGATGTGTTCTTCTACTTTGCTGCATTCCCTCAATCTACAATCTGGGTTTCATTCTCCTTTATGTTAGCAATGGCCGGGTAATCATAGTTATAGATGAGTCTCAGTCATGATGTCCAGTTAATTTTCCACGAAAATTATGACTGTTACAGAATTATAAAGTGATCTATGAATTATTATATTAAAGAGACATCATATTGCAATCATTATAAGAAAATCATTAAAAAAAAACCCTTTGTATTATTCAGGACCTACAAAATGCTGCCATTTTCATAAGTTGATCGCAGAAGAATATCATTTTTGCTTGGAAACATTGTATAATGTGGCCCCAGTGATTCATATCTGCGACGAATGGTGGATTTCGATATAATATATCAAAATCCACCATTTATGAAAAAAGTGCCCCTACAGAAAATTTAAGACCTATGTTTAATTTTGAATTTGTACATTATACAATAAAAATATGTAGGCCTACTTTGTATCAAAAGTTTAGCAATTGGAGAGCGGATGTCGACTCTCATTTTTATTTTTCTGTTGTAGGTACAGAAAGGGATCAAACAACAAGCAAGAGACAAAACAAAACGGAAATACCACCCTTTCAAATACATTAACGTGTACTCGTAAGCGTGAAAAAAAAATCAAAATCAAAAGTCACCTGCATGAGCTCATCATAGATTTCCGGGCGATCACTTTCAACTGATCTTACAGGCCAGCGCCTCACAAGACTGGCTGCCGACGATAGAGCTGTATTATATAAATACAGCTCCATGGTTTCCACTCACCTCCCTGTAGGCCTACTGGGAGCAAAGAGATTTTCCCCAGTGACTGGTGGGGAGGAGAAAATCTCTTTGACTGGGAGCTAGCTGAGAACAATACCAAGTATTGCCGATTTGAAGAGAAAAGTCGTTTTCGACGAGGGATTATTTCTTAATTTTGATATCTGAGTATTTTGTGACAACATTAGAGTTGTAAAAATACAATATGAATTAAAAAGTTTTTAGTAAATTTGACGGGTTCTTTTAATACTATGCATAAAAATAAAAATATTGTCTGTGCTCTTGATCCGATGATGATGTTACATAATCCATGTGTTACATGTGTGCGGAACATGGCTGCGATTTTCACCCTGAAGACGTGCAGTAATCACTCAAGTAAGTCAGGACTCTCGTTTATTTGCATTATTCAGGCTTAGTATGAAGCAATCTGTGTGAAGTATGACTCTTTAGGAAAATGAATTTAAGGAGAAGTTTATTCTAGGTTATTTGATATTATCATAAATTCATATTCAAGCTGTAGATTATGGGGCAACTCGAGTTGAATTTATGCCTTTTACGTGCGCATATCCGCACATGCCATGGCCGAATATTCTGGGCCGGTAGGTACGGCGCAACCGCGTGCCTTGATATGATAGGCCTGTGGTAGGCGACGCGATCGCGATGGTCGAGCGAGCGGTGCGGTGGCTGGGCATTGGGCTAAAACCCTTTAGATTACTAGATCAAGTATAAAGAGAAATCTCGCTCGATCTCGAGGGCTGCCTTGATACCTAGATGCAGTAATCCCTTGTAGCAGCTCTTATACAAAGCTATAAATTACTGGGATGAACTCGAGCTGTCCCTGTGTGTCACAGCCGGATATACAGTGTCAGTAGGACTAGGTTAGCTAGTAAATTGTTGGGTATTCATTAACCGCAGCAGCGACCCCATATACATATGCCATACGGACAAATACGTACCGTAAAGGGTGTTACAGCGCCCCGCGACGGGGTTAGGTATTCATGATACCGGCCACCTAACGAAACGTTTTTCTATCAATAGAAATGTGAAAAATCTCACAATTTGCCTGAAATTTTACTCACGTGTGGAGAAAATACTCCGGATTCACAAGCGCGCACTGAAAATGCGATCTGAGGTACGCGCTCTAGATGGCGGCTTCGAACGCGTGGGGTGTCATATTTTCTGCACTCAGTTGCCCTGTTCATTTCAACCGACCACCCTGACAATCCGTATAAAGGGCACTTAAATGCGTTTTTTCGACAGGCCGCTGTTTTTTTTCTAGCCGTCATTTTTCCCCAATAATATTTGAATATATTTTGAATCCTTCGATATTACTTCTGAAGGACTGTTTGATGAATTTGAATTAATTTTCCTTAGGAAACTTTTCATCGTAATTGAAATAAATTAGATGAGTCGGTTTGTTTTTTCACATTCATTTCTCGTTTCTGCTTCAACTCGTACGGTCGTAGCGGGCGACAAAATAATTATGTCATGTGTACGTGTAACGTGTGTGTACGATCGTACAAGCGGCGGAGTTTGAGAGGGTGGCATAATGACAATTTTGCGGTCAAATTTATTACGGAAGGATACTCTACATCTAACAACGAGTCAGCAAAGGTAGGCCTAGTTATATGTAGATACACGATAAATCTTATTCGATTTTGCTAAATTTCGCTACTTTAGAGGGAATACTTATTTGTTTTCGCCTCATTTTACTCGGTAGCGTAGCCCAGTGAAGAATCGAACACCGTTGCGCGTAGTCCCATGCGTACATTTTCTTTCTGTACGCGCAATGCCATTATAGTGCGCGGTCGGTTGATATGGACCCGGTCGGTGTGTTGAACACCTACCATACTAGTAGGAGTAGGACTCACACTACAGGAGGAGTGCCATTGCTCGAGAGAGTGTATCATAAAAAACACTGGACGCTTTTTTTTTTTTTTTTTTTTGTCGTAGCTGTGAATTCCATACTCGGAGGATGAGGATGACATTTCCGCTAAAAATAGCACCAGATAAAAAGTCCTGAAAATTACGAATTCGGCAAAATTATGACAATTATTCACCCCAATTGGCTACAACTGTAAATCGTGATATCGCCGTATCGGTTGTGCTCTTGTTCTGCATGTGCGGCTTCACTATGTGCAAAGTCTACATGGAGGTTGAAAGCAGTCACCGGCTGTAACGAAATGAATGGCGGTGAATGGAGTGGTGGTCTATTTCACGATAATGCCCCCCAATTTTGGAAAATAGAATTCAAATACAATGACAATGTATACCCCTCTCCATAAAGTTTTTTTTTTTTTTTTTGCACTGTGTAAAATCGCATTATAATTCCGGACACAGTTTTCGCAATGGAATAATCGACATCTTTCCCACCTTGTCCTTGCACCAGAATCACAATTCATACCCATGATTCACCGTACACATTCTTACCGAGTGGATGAAAAAAAAAAAAGAAACCAAAAAAATCAAAAAAAGTCAACACGTATGTGACTTATTAGGCTCAAAAAGTCAAATTTCGTATTTTACAGTAAAATGTCTAACTTGTGTCTTGAACATTTCAAACAGTGCATGGGATAAAACCTTGTGATAAATCTAAATTTTCTTCTAAATCTGAGGTGAAATGTGAATCAGCATTTTAAAATTTTTATGTCAAATTTTTTGCAATTTGGTACTACATACAATGCTCTGTGAGGCTAGTCTATGAAGTCCCACGTGTATTGAATGTTATTAGTACACAAAAATGTGCACATCCAGAATTACCATGCTGTCTGGTACTGCCATACCTGTATATACAACGGTCTCACTATCATACAAATTGTACAATAAAAAATTAAAATGTGAGTATTGAGTACTTATGTTACAATGGTTGTATGTATACTATGTAGTGCTCGGTGCAAGTAAAAACAACCTGGATCCTCCTACATGGTGGCAGATCCCAAAGGAGGCTGCATATGTTCTGAGAATGGGTAGAGCAGCTCCTTACCTTGGAATAGAGTTGGATCGGCAGTGCAGTGGTTACTACCGATCCCGGCAGGCAATTCAATAATTTTATGGCTCTTAATGATGTAGAGGAGAGCCGATAAAGTCAAAAAATGATAAAAGACATCTCCGGACAGACAGATTTTTCTGTCTAGTCAACCAGGTGATGTTAGATTTTGTGAAAAAGTACACATTGGGCAAGAAGGCGGTGAGAGTGAAGAATGTCCCAACCAAGTGCTGCTGCTGCTGATGATAGACCCTTCTACTAGGGCTTCGGACAAAGAGGTGGAAGATGTCGTTTGCCTGTAATCACCCTGTCTGGACAAAACAGGCCACAGACTTTTGCACTTGCTCGAGTAATTACTGATATTTCATTACTTGTTCAGACGAATTGCTCCTTTGTGATGCTGCTTCTTCGCATGGCATGGGCTATCAACCTACACGGTACATTTCTAGGGGTGGGGGGTGGGGGGAGGGGGGAGACTCACTTCGCTGACTAACAAACATGACCATGGTGCTAACAGTCTAGTCTAGTGTTTGTCCCAGGTGTCTAATTTTGCAAATTTGTGGCTCTTCTAACTCGGATCAAAAAAATCCAAGATCTCCTTATCCCGGAGACAGAAAAATATGTACGTCCGGAGGATTTCATTTTTTTTTCATTTTTCGACAATTTACGGCTCTCCTCTGTAGACAGATAGCATATCATACATGTTCCTGTGGGGTGGGTGGGGGACTCTTTACCACTGTCCCTATAGATGGAGAATTGGGTGAGGTACAATGTTATGTACCTGACCCTTCTCAATTTTGTCTAATTCATAGTCCTAGATCGGCAAATTTGAACTTAATCAACATCTCATAACAATAAGCTCACCAGATGTTGGAAATATCCAATATATGAGTGAAATTTTCATGGAAAAACACACAAATACCAGCCCGTGGATACAATCGTAACTGCTGAGCAACGTATGAATCTGTTAGCTCATCACGTGCGATGTACCATAGTACGTGCAATGGGAGTGGTCCCTTTGACCAATTAGAGCATGGTTTATGTACGTACGTATTATGCCCCAGTCACATATAAACACGGATGCTCAAGGATTTACACGGTGATCCGGGTAGATCCGGGGATGTCCGGGGAGATCCGGGATTTTGGTATGACTGTACACACGGTCGGTATCAACACGGCAGCTACACGGATAAGGCCGGAAGAGCGCGGCGTCTACACGGACAAACACGGCATCTACACGGATCAACACGGCAGCTACACGTATCAACACGGCAGCTGCACGGCAGCCACATGGATCACCCCGGATTGCTCTGCCAACACGGCAGTCCCCGGATGACGCCGGATGTTTTTGACCTCCAAAAGTTGCAGTGTTGGCCTCCTGGCGTCAACACGGATCTCTCCCCGGATCAGATCCGGGGTGGACTGGTCCGGGGTGGTCCGGGATGTCGATGTGACTGGGGCATTAAATGGTGACTTACAGCTAGCAAACAGCAATGTTGTGATATTTCCAGTGTGGATACAATTTTCTGTGATCTAACCTAGTTACTGTGAATATTTCGATTGCACAATGTGGGAATGTTACCCCAAATATTGCTGCATAATGTGTCCTGTCAAACTTGTTTGAAAGAAAAAAAAACTGTATGAAATTGGGGTTATGGTAATGTTTGGTTCGTGTGCGGAAACGGGCAGAGCAGCCCCACAGGAGCAAGGAGGTGAGCCTTTGGTCTGTATAGGAGGGGATTCTGTGAAGCCAGACGTAGTCTCTGTGGAACATTTCCCCGACGATCAGGTACAGAGTGATTTTTTGGTCAATACCCTATATGACCTATAGCTAGACCACCTAGTGGGAGGTCTAGCTCTAGACCACTTCAATTTAGTCTAAAGGTCTTCAGCTAAGCCCATCCCATGTTCCCATTCCTCCTGATCTAGACTGAAAGAGCAGTCCGTATTTATCGTCAGGGATAAGGTGTGTTCCATGCAGACTATGTCTGCCTTCATGGAATTCCCTCGGGCTGTGATGTATGATACTGTAGGGGGGAAGCTCTAGCACAGAAACCGATTCGCCAATGATCAGTTAAGTGATCAGAAAAGAGTAGCCTTTGGTTATCACCATGTGTTAGCTTGTAATTAGCCTGTTGATGAGCTGGTAGGGCTGTGTCTTTTTCCATGAAAATTCCACCCAAATCTTTTATTATTCAAGAAGCTGGTGAGCGCATTGTATTTATGAGATATCAATTTCACTATTTAAGCTTAAATTTGCCAATCTAGGACTGTGAATTAGATGTAATTGAGATGGATGAGGTACATGTAATTGTACATAGAGACAGTGGTATTTATCCCCCCACAGCAGTGTATATTCACAGGCTTCTGTCTGTCTCCAGAGGAGAACCATGAAAATAAAAAAATGTTATAAAACTCCTCCAGACATATGGATTGTTGAGTCTACCCCTGATCCTGAAAACAAGTACCGCGGTACACAAGTCAAGTTCATTTTCGTATCCCTCAAATTAAAGATGAGAGAAGAAGATAAAAAAATTAAAAAGAGTTCCATATGTCTCCCTCCCCCCCCCCCCCATTTTGCCATACCGCTCTACTATCCACACTACCCTACCCTTGTTCGCTTGACACAAGGGTGCTTGCACTGATGCACGCACATTTGGCAAGTAAAGTGTTGGGATATTGATATCTCAAAAAGTATTGACTCAAAAAGTTGGTGTGCCAGACTTGCCGTTGCACCTTATTTCCTCTGCTGCTTTCGAAAACACGTGAAAAAAGCTTGCTAGGGTCTTTATGAAAACTTGTCATTAGGTTCTAGCCCACAGCACAGATTTATAGAGCATACATACTCATTGAAATACAAAGTCCACTACAACAGTGTAGCTGTGGTAGTAGAATCAGCAAACACTTGTCATGACTCATTCTGTTCAGCATGTTCAGTTGGAATCAAGAATTGTATCAAGACATGGCCGTATTGATTTTCTGGGACCTACTATGCTGCTGCAACATTTTCGTGCAGTAATGTACATATATATTTTAATCTTTTGAGATGCATGTGTAACTTTTTGTGCAGTTGCAATGTAGAAAAAACCCACAAGCATTAAAGAAGACTTTTGTAAGAATGGTCAAGACCGATTCAATTGAAAGTCATTTGGAGCACCCTCATGAGCTGTTTTGTACATAGTACTAGGCTACTAGCAGGCTTGCTTAAATTAGTCTCCTTCAATCTGTTTTTATTAATAGGTATGCGCAACCTTCTTGCCCAGGCCCTCAAATCTGCTGCCCTCAAGGTAAGTCAAGATGTAGATTCAAAGAGTTGGTGCCAAGAAGTAAATTTAAAGGAGTAGATTTGAAGAGTTATTTTAACATGCATTGAAGGACATTTGCCAAAACAAATAATAGTAAAAATGAATAGATAAAGTCCAGGAAATGAGATGTTTTATGTGTATTTTGAGACAGAGGTTTGGAAATTTTTTATTTGGTGGTAGGCTCGCTTAATAAAATACGACAAATGCTACAGTATCTGGTTTTCTTGTCAAGTGTGTTAAAAATTTGTTCAGATTTCATTGTAATTAGCTTATTGAAAGAAGTTGTGTATCATTGGATTATTATGTTCCACCTCTTCTTTGTTTTACCTCTCAACGTATTGCCTGATACAGCAAAGCCACGTTCACTTGAACAATGCGCGGCTCATGAGGACGTGTGCCCCGCTGCTGGCTGCAGAGGCCAAGAAAGCGTTTGAGAGAGGCAAACCTCACGTGAACATTGGAACCATCGGCCACGTCGATCACGGCAAGACAACACTCACGGCAGCAATCACAAAAGGTACAGCTTTGCAGCCTCGGCAAGATCAAGTTTATGATATCTGCAAATTGAGTGTCCAACATTTGACAAGCATCTTTTTGTGAATGTTTCAGTGTAGAAACTACTCAAGGATGCATTTTTCATCAGATGAAATTTACTTGTGTTCTTGAATTTAATGCGTGGTAACAAACACTAAAGGAGTGTGATATATTAATTATATTTGGGCTGTTGAGTACTGGATTAGATGTTTAAATCTGTTCTTTGGTTTTATCTTTGTTTTTTGTTTTGTTTTGTTTTTTCAATTTTATTTTTACGTGTGTGTGGTTTTTTTTTATTATACTGTAGTTACACTTTCACAGTATCCAGTCTTGTTTTTCATCACAGTAATGTAGCACATGTCACTAACGTACAGTTTGAGATCATGTGATCTTACCCTCATTCATGTCCCACGTATGTGTGAATATATCTAGCTATCTTTTGATCCAGTTGCATGCATGCTCTGTAATTTGCAATGTAAGTTTATTTTGCCACCCAACCAGAGTTTTCCACAATAAACTCGGCTTGCAAGTGACACATTCTTTTTATTCCTGCAGTGCTTGCCGAAGAGGGAAAGTCTGCATTCCACAAATACGATGAAATTGACAAGGCGCCGGAGGAGAAGAAGAGAGGAATCACAATCAATGCAGCCCACATTGAGTATGAGACAGAAAGCAGACATTATGCACACACAGACTGCCCTGGTCACGCTGACTATATCAAGGTATTTGACGGATCTTTGTCAGAACAGCTGAAACTTGAAATAAAAGGGATCTCAATTTTGAGATGTGAAAGAACTTGAATTATTGTGTTAATTATAAGGTGCATGATGATGTTCAAGAATATTTCAAGCCATCTGATGTTTTGACAGACAGTGAGTGTGAAACCAGAAAGTGCTGTTGTCATTTCACTCAAACAAGTTATTTCTAGTGTTCCCTACTGTTTATCCTCAAAATGTTGTTTCTGAAGGGATCACTCCAGAATGCTTCTGAAAACAAGTCACTAAGAACAAATCTCACCTGCTATCTGTGTGACATTCTTTTCATCGGTAGAGAAACTTACGGTCATTGAACCTGCACACAGCACCAGTTTGTTGTTTATAATGTTATTATGTTGTTGCTAACACCATCTAGCGGTGGTGGATATAGAGCCGACTTGAGCTCGGTAATAAAAACCTCACCACTAAGTACCTCTGGAGTTTCTGGTTATTTTGTCATTTAATGACACAGCATGTAACATGAACACTTTTTCATTTCACATCCGACAATATTTCAAGATTGTTACCTCAATTATGCAAGCTCCAACCTCGGTACATTTTTTAATCCAGAATATGATTACAGGGGCAGCACAGATGGAGGGCGCTATTCTGGTGGTGGCAGCCACGGATGGTCAGATGCCGCAGACAAGGGAACACTTGCTTCTTGCAAAACAGGTAAACACAATTTTTGTCACCATGACTATGAGAACTCTTAGCAGGAACTAAAAAGCTGAGACTGTAGATCTCTGTGTCTCGATGCTTGGCTCTGTCTCTAAAGGTTCAATATTGTCTGAGGTGCTTGTGAATCATTTTACTTACGTTTTGCTGATTGCAGCTGAAGTGTGTCAAATGTACAAGTGTATGTTTAAAGGACAAGTTCACCTTCATAAACATAAAGATTGAGAGAATGCAACAATATTAGTAGAACACATCAGTGAAAGTTTGAGGAAAATTTGACAATCGATGCAAAAGTTATGAATTTTTAAAATTTTTGTGTTGGAACCGCTGGATGAGGAGACTACTACAGCTTGTGAGTCATATGCGTACAACAGTATAAAGAAAATGTAAAGAAAATTCAACATATTCAACTTTTTTTCGCATAATAAAAGAGCACTTGACTTGCCTCTTTCTAAAGGCAGGGGGAATGATATTACCCATAACATTTGTCGGTAACAACTCGGACGAATGTGTACTTTCTTCAAAAGATGAAATTTTGTGAAATTCTCTTTATATTTTCCTTATATTGTTGTACGCATGTGACATCTAAGTTATTCACACACTGCAGTAGTCTTCTCATCCAGCGGTTACTGCACAAAAACTTCAAAAATTCATAACTTTTGAACGGATTGTCCGATTTTCCTCAAACTTTCAATGATGTGTTCTACTAATATTGCTACATTCTCTCAATCCTTATGTTTATGAAGGTGAACTTGTCCTTTAAGTCAGCATCAATTAATCTGTTTGAGTAATTCCCATTAGTAGTTGCTGTGGTTTACTCTATTTTTTGTGTATCATTACATTACCCATATAATCATAAAATGACAAAGAACATGCTTACAGCCAACTTTGTCAAGATAATTTTGACAGTTTTCTAACTTATAATTAAAAAAAAGAGGAAATTTTCTTGTATTGAAATAGGACAATCATATATCAATTAAAAGCTGAGCATCTGGTGAATTAATATCTGCCATAAACGAACAAATTATTTTTCAGATTTTATATGGCTTTTTTTTAATGACACATCACACTTTTAAAACTGTTTCTCCCATCAACGTGCAGATTGGAGTAGATAAGATCGTGGTGTACATCAACAAGGCAGACGTCGTCGACGAGGAGATGCTGGAGTTGGTGGAGCTCGAGATGCGCGACGTCCTGGGGGAGTTCGGCTATGACGGCGAGAACACGCCCATCGTCATCGGCTCTGCCCTCAACGTGCTGGAGGACAAGGACCCCACCCTGGGGAAGGAGTCCATCGTCAAGCTGATGGAGGCAGTTGACTCCTGGATCCCCCTACCCCCCAGGGAGCTGGAAAAGCCGTTCATGATGCCCGTTGAAGCAGTCTACTCAATCCCAGGTAAGCATCCTGCATGCACTTCTTAATCCCTTTCATGTCTGTAGACACCTCTCTAAAACACCTGGATACGAAACATTGTACATGTACCTTAATAAGAAAATTTTGTGTGCTTAATTGCTATCTTGAACAGCTTCAAATTACTACTGTATCCCATGTACGCACCTTGCATTCTTTAATAGTCCCTTCCCATGTCTGTAGATACCTCTCTAAAACAACTGAATATGAAATTGTTTCTTGATGGGTACATTTTTCATGCTTAGTCCTACATTTGTACTAGAACAGCTTGAACTAATTTCTGTCAGCCATCATAAAGTATAGCCCATTTCTTTAGTGAGTCTATTTTTTGTGAATCAAGACTTCCGAACAATTTCGTGAGTGGTTAGATTCATGATCTTTGATCTTTGACTACAGTGTGTACATATCATGTTCATGTCAGGATCAGAGTTAATATTTTCACGTGTTTTTAACTTCACAAATAGCACCCTACTCCCAATATTCACAAAAATTAAAACCTCACAAAATATAAGCCGAATACAATATACTCACAAAGTTGCTCCTTATCTGTCAAAGCTCTCTGTAGGATATGAACCTAGGAGAGGTTTTAGGTTGTCACGGGAGGATCTATATGTGATACCCCCCCCCCATTTCAACAAACTACGATGGTAAACATAGTTTCAGACATGCTGCCATAGAATTATGGAACAGCATCCCAAATTATATTGAACACGCAATTGCCATTAAAAAGTTCAAAACATCCTGAAAAACTTATCTGTTTAAAAAGTTACATAATGATAGACTATGATCTATGCAGCATTTTATTGTTTTTGTAACATTCTTTTCCTTTTTTCTTTTTTTTCCTCTAAAGTACATAGAGACCTTGCCAAAGGTATTATGTGCTTTAGAAGAATGTTAATGATAGTAATAGTATTAATAATGATAATAAAAATAATAGTATTAATAATGATGATGATAATAATAATAACAATAACAATAATAACAATCATAACAATCATAATAAAAAAAAATAATACTCTTCATTCTTCTTTATTGAATGTCATACAAAAGAAAAACCTACCCGAAAATGATACACAAGAGGGTGTGTGCATGTCTGTTATTGTCTATCATCAGGTCGAGGCACAGTGGTGTCGGGTCGTGTTGAGCGAGGTGTCATCAAGAAGGGTGAGGACGTGGAGTTTGTTGGCCACAATGCCAAGATCAAGTCTGTAGTCACAGGTGAGAATCCAGATGGTGTGCTGGTATCTTCTACTAACTTGTTGACTTTAAAAAGATACTTTTCTGCATGATTGAGAAAACCTTGCCTTAAATGTATGACAAAAAAATAATAGCATTTCATTGAAATGAGACTGTGACCTCGTTTACAGTGCAGGGCTGGGCTGAGCCCAGGCTGAGTGCGGCCTCAATTGAGGTACTTGGCCCCACAATTCTGTGCGTTTACAGTGGAGGGCTCAGCCTGGGCCTTTAATTCAAACCTTTCAATATTTTGTCGTAGTGGCGCTCTGCTTGTAAACAAACGATTATTTGGGAGCTCGCAGTTTGGTACCGCATTTGACCCAGTTTCAGTTCACAGTGAGAAAAGGCCAGGCCGAGCCCGGGCCAAGACTACCTCCAGAGCTTGGCCAAATGCGTGGCCATTTTTGGTACTGCATTTGGCCTTTTGAGCGTTTACAGTGAAAGGAAGGCCGGGCTCAGCTCAGCCTTATCACTCACTGTGAATGGGTTCCATGACTAATGCAGAGCAGTTTTTTACATATGAAAGAAAAATCATTATTGGAATAGAGATTGGAATAATGATTGTAATTGTGCATTAGATTGATCAGACTGCAGGCACAGTAACTCAGAAAACGTGATCTAAATGTGAACTCCTTGAAGGAGGCATGGCCTAAACCTTTGTGCTATGTCAATCAGTGGCAGCTATGCATCAACCCACAGTATGAACTCTTTATACACATTTGGCGCGTGGCTAAATGGCAGAATTGATCGGAAGGTCATGTAAATTCTGCCTTGATTCCAAATCATATTTTAGAGCTCAAGCCGTACCCACAAGAATCCGTATTTTGATATGAGCGATTCATGAGGATTGATATTTGAATTTGAGATTGTAATTCTTCTGTGGTTATACATTCAAAGAACAAATTTTCTCTGTGCATTACCCCTTAAAATAATGCAGATTTTAAAGGTGCTGTTCCATGAAAAAACAGAAATCGGTCTTAATCACACATGTCTTGCTGCAAAGATGAACTGATAATGTCATTGTCTCACAAGTCATTCATAGCTAATGCAGAAATCCTTAACTGGTTTTGATGTAAATTACCAAGAAAGAGTAAGAAATCTTCCTGTTTTCAACACCACTAAGGCAGCAAAAGGTGGTGAGGTGTCAAAAGCGGAGTTTAGGTATTTGATTCAAACATAATGGGCAATTACCCCTTTGGTATGCATTACCCCTAGACTATCAGAGTGAGAGTTAGGGAATCTCTGGTTTCTTGCTTTGCACCAGGTCTGGAAATGTTCCACAAGATGCTGGACCAGGGCGAAGCTGGGGACCAGATGGGGGCACTGGTGAGGAACGTCAAACGAGATGAGATCCGGAGAGGGATGATCATGGCAAAGCCGGGAGTCCTGTCAGCAAACAACCACTTCAAAGCTCAGGTAAGGCAGATTAGTAGCCTGGCTGTTCATAGCAAACCGTGTAGCATTATCCCATTTGTAACTAAACCTTCTGAAAACTCCCTGTTTTAATGCCTGAAACCACCTGTCTGCTCTTTTAAAGCTTTTTGCTTTGCCATTTTTATTGTTTTCATATAGAATATATGATTACATAATTTTAAAGAGGTCAGAGGTCAACAAAAGTATGCCAGAATTACTTGTGACACTCAAGTCTCTTTATAAAGTCTTAAGAGGCTTTCAAATACATATAACTTATAATGCACAAAAGTAAACATGTTGTGAGCTATTTTGCATAATCTAGAAAGTTGTCAAAATGAGAGCAATATTGCTGTACCTTCTAGGGAACAATAGGCCATTATGTACAGAATATTCGGTTGCTAAAGGGCTACAGGAGAATAAGTTGAATGCTTAGTTAACATTGGCCCCACAATTTGTCCCTGTCTTTGATTCAAAATATTATACACAGATGTAAGGCACTCAACCAAAGTTGTTACTGGAAAACTAGATTGTAAGACAACTGCCCTTTAAGTATACTTTGTATGAGAAAATTCTAGTGGCTTGAGGTTCAATGATTTTGATTACTGACTACATTGAAAAACAGTTATACTGCAACTGATGTATCCCTTCACAGTTCCGGGTAAGATGTTACATTCTAAATTTTGATTCTGAAGACATGTGGCAATTTTTGCTCATTTCACAGCATGAGAAAACGGGAGTTCTACATAATTATATCTATTATTCCATGCATTCCTGCACATATGTGGTACACTTGTAGACGATGATGAAGTAAATATGGTTCAGATCAAAATGCTCATATCATTCCCATGTGACAGTTGCATCACTGAAAGTATTGGATTTCCCATTTGTGTGTCAAGGTTGAAGTAACGACAGGTTTTCCACACACACTTTTCTGACATGACTGCAGGTTTATATTCTCAGCAAGGATGAGGGCGGCAGACACAAACCATTTACAAGTAACTTCACCCCCATCATGTTCTCCTACACATGGGATGCTGCTGCAAGGATCACGCTGCCAGAGGACAAGGAAATGGTCATGCCAGGTAGGTGAACATTCAGTCCAGCCTCTTCAGCATTGAAGATAAACTTCCTCCACACTGCCGCCCCCCCCCCCCCCCCCCACCCCCCTTGATTACGGTCTGGCCTGTACAGAAAGGTCAAGTACGAAAGGAAAGCCGCTGGCTTTTTTATGCCATAAATTTGAATTGACCATAAAGTAATGCCTGTTAAAGCTGATCTGATACCTCATAGTAAATTTCACAAAATGATATAATGAGTATAATGGTGTGTAATAATGAATTGCTTCTGCTGCACATACATTTTAGCTTAATGCTCATTCTCAGTTCTTTAGTTCTTTGAACAGAAATTTAATTCTTGAATGGCAATTTTATTGGGGGAAAAAAGTAGAAAAAAAAAAGAAAAGGGGTCTAGTGTCTGATCAAAACTTGCTGCTTCGTGACAAATAGCTTCAGGAAAGGCATAAGTCTATATGTGTTGGCAACTGTGAAAGACAAGTATCAGAATGACCAATTGTAAGAGCTGATAACACAATGCATTTTACTTTTCCATGTCTCTCATGGAAACCCTTGTCATTTAAATCTGAAGTTGTGTAGTGCTTGTGGTTGTCAAAAGTTGAAGAAAAAACAACTAATAAAAATGTCTGCTTTAAATGGAGAATGCCTTTTCCCCTCTCACTCCTCTCCCACTCTTCAGGCGAGGACACATCGCTAACTATCCACCTCAACAAGCCCATGGTGTCCGAGGTCGGGCAACGCTTCACGTTACGAGACGGCCGCATCACGTTGGGAACCGGAGTCATCACCGAAGTCTTACCGAACATCGAGACCGACTAGGATTCTGCGCCGTGCCCGGTCAAGTCCACGTCAAAAAGATTGGCAAACGTAAATCAGACGTCAACCTTCTCGAAGGCTGCTTTGCTGGTGACAAGTCTCCCTCAAGCAGTCCAGATTCCTCAGGAGGAGGTGCACCTCAAGGGGAGTTGACGTTTATGTACTAGAAGAGTATGCGATGTATGCAGCAGAACCCTAAGATAGGACATTTTACATCTGTCTCCTCCTCCACCCACCCCACCCCTGGAAAAGTCAAACCAAAGAAGGCACCATTTCTTCAATACATTTGGAAATCACGTGTGGACAGTGGCAGTAATGACAGCAGCTGTATCCCTGTTGAGGCATTACAGCTTTACCAATATTTTCGCTAAATGCATATCTATGCCCGATATATTGCACTGTAAGTGTCCGCATTGCTCAGAATCAATGTGATCCAAGTTTAAGAAAGCGGTACTCCCACAGAATGATGCTATTTCTTTAATAGCCAACTATTACCCCTATTCACAATGTGTCCTGGGCTCTTAATTGTACAAATCTTTTGGGTATCTTCAGGGATGTCAGGTGGCAGACAGACAGTAGTCTGTATTCAGACTTCCCCATTATACTTTTCACAGTCAATGCTGTGAATATGATTATATTATCTTGTTAAGTAGCACACCCACTCTGTTGTGTGGACTTCCAATCTTTTGACAGAATGTACAGGAACACTCATGTTATATTTATCTTGTGACCATGAATTGATTGCCACATTTAACTTTGCAATAGGCTCTTGTTTTGAAGAAATTGAAAATACACTGTAGATCTCATGACGGCAGCCAAATTGCAGACTTATTTACTGTGTTACGGGAAGATGACATTTGCATAATTGAAGCACTACTAATGAATAATTATTCTGATTTGCAAATGTGATCAGCAGTCTTTCCTGTCTAGTCTGTGCCTCTAGATGGAGGACACAGTCTTTTTTCCCCAAAAATAGCCCAAATGAGTTTGAGAATTATCTGCATAGCTCATGTTGTCTTTGCTTTTGGTTGGTTGTCTGCATTAATCATTGCCTGTGTACACTTTTTCTGTTCTAGCTCATCCCATGACATTCTCCTTCATGCAAAGCTGAATAGATGACGACATGTAGTCATGAATTCCACTTTATATGCCTATATCACTAAACTGTCTGTCAACTTTTTTTGTCTTCTGTTGTGCTTACCTCTCATCAAGACTGCAGGCTGTGTTTTAAAGTTGTGCATCTATGGTAATTGTCTCCTATTCAGTTGCATTACTCACGAGGAGTTTTATATGATTGAGTATTTTTTTTTCTTTTTCTTTTTTGAATTGAAGTCTTGATACCCACTGAAAGTTTTCTTCCAATAAATCTGGATGCAGTTGTTTGGACTGTTATACAAAACTGCAGGCCTGAGGTGACAAACACTAATGGAAATGAGTGATTGTAAAATTGTCAGTCACAACCAACATAGTAAAATGTATGAAAGTTAAGTTATTGACAAACCACCTCCTATCATGATCAGACATTTGCTTTCCCTTGAAGATATGGTTTTTCATTAGAGATTATCTACCACCCTACTGCTTCTGGATTAATTTATTTGTTGAATTTCATTTTATAGCTCACAGTTCAACGGCTTTCGAAATCCTTTTATGTGTAAAGAGTTTCATGAGTTTGATAATGTGATGTCGATTAGAAAGATGTTCTCTTTCTGAAAAGAAATAGCAATGGGCAAAACGTACCAAACATGACCGATGCACTCCTTAAATGTGAGAAATGCAGAGCTCCAGTGTTAGTAGTGTTCAGTGGTTTTACTATGAAATACACATGCATGTCGTGTCATGTGAAGATTTTGTCTGTAAGACATGACGGTGTGAAACTAAGAGGGTTCTGTAACCCTTTGAGCTGTCAACATTTGTAAAATATTAAATGAATAAAACATGAAATAATGTTCTGGCATTATAATATTCTTGCTAGTGACATGCCACTATTTCTATCACGTGCGTAATTGAGTGTGGGGTTGTTCGTCTTCTGAGCTCTGATTATAGGGCAGCTGCTTTACCCACTGTCTGTTTTGAAAATGCAGATGAAATTGTCTGTGTGTATGCCTGTAAGGCCTCTATGAGTGGTACATTTAGCAGTACCAGTATGTATATAAATATGGGGCCCATGTTGTGATATTGTAATGCAATTTAGGAAGTGAAATACAAGTGTATGAACCACAGCATGCATTACTAAACAGCAGACTCGGTTGATATAATTACTGTATGTCAATGGTGATTGTTCCCCCTCACTTGCAAATGTATCAAAACCATCCCACAACACACTGAAACCTGTTCACTACCTGTTCACCACTACAAACCACTCTCTACGCCAAACTTCAATCTCAAACTTGTTAGCAGCTTCCTTTTTATACCTCTGTAGAGCATATAATTTGTTTTATACAGACTTGTTGCTCCTCTGCGCATGAAGCCTCAAATTTTTGCACCTGAAATGAAGACATTGATGCTCAAATTGATGATCATCTTTGAAGAGTTGATGGGCTATGTTCTTTAAGTATGGCAAGACTTCCTGAAAGTGGTACTTTCACTCCTACATGTACATGTACTTGTGTTCACATGACATCTTTTGACATCTCTTGATATCATCAAGGCTGACAACATGCACATGTCAGAATCATGGAGGTTCTGCAGAGCAATCACAGAGATGCATTAACCAGATACTTGTGAGTTATATTCATCTCCATGGGCAAAAATCCTTCCCAAGACTTGGAGGCATGTCATATCATCAGCTGAGTACCAGAAGGGCGCTATCGCATTCTATGATTTGAGCGTAGGCCTAGATATTTAAAAAAAAAAAAAAAAAATTAATTAAAAGTTTTACATGTATTGAATAAAATTGGGTAGATTTATAAGCATTGTTCCAAATATAGGGTAAAAAATCATCCTTGTAATTTCAATTTTTAAAAACATTTTACTGAAAATGAAAATAATTTAAAATTCACACTTTAATGTAGAGGAGATTGATCTCTACAACATGATATCAATATCACAATGTCACCAAATTGTGATAAAGCCCTTCTGGTTCTCAGCTTACAATACACAGATGAGATTATAATATATTCAATTTTTCAAAGAGCTTTGTTTAGCATGGGGGAAACTTAGCAGCTCTTGGGAAATATCATGTAAATAACCCTCCACTGCCTCCCCCCACTCCAAATACAAATATACACAAATACACATGTTCACACAAATACACATATTCACAAATACACATAATTATACACATATTCGCTTCACCCCCAATCCACAGAGGTTTTTTTCTGATCGGTCACTCGTAGGAAGCAAAGTTTGTTGCTTTTGGCCACCAATCAATGTGTATCAGATTACAGTCTGATGAATGCGACTTGTGTTGGTCAGCTATCGGGTCAGTGTCATACATGTTGCGCGAGATCCTCAGCGGACGATCTTGCCTCATCGGATCATGCCTGACATGTCTGACATGGACCTGGTCACCAACAAGTCGGATATATCAGACTGCGATCCCATAAACTGGTTGATGGCTGGAAGCAAAAAAACTTGCTTCTGACAAGAGGCTGATGAGAGAAAGAAAAAAAAATCTGCAGAACAGAGCTTTAGCTATAAACATAATGAATATCTGTATAAAGGTATCGCAGGATAATGATACATGATTAATAACAGTCCTTTTGAAGGCATCATGTTTGGAGCTTCCACATTTATTTACAAATCATTTTCTGACATGGATACATGAGAGGGACATTATAATATTATTCATCCAGGCACTTCCATTTTCTCAAAAGTAGGCGAAAAACAGGCAAATGAATATAGATAATACATCAACAAAATATGACACATTGATGCACGCTGCATTGTATATCGATCTTGGATCGGTGAACCTTCATTGCAATGAGGTCAGATACAGGAAAATACAATGTACCTGATGTCACAAGGTAATTTTGCAGGTCTCATCCTTTTATATTATTTTGTTTTAATCCAGGATATAGCGAGAAACCTGATATAACAAGGAAGTTTCAGTGGTACTATGCAGCTTGTTATAACCACGTTCCCCTGCATTAGCTGAACAAAATGGGAATTCCTGAAAATGACTAGATGTTACTGTGTTAGTTGCCATGGTAATGACAGAAATGCCAACCTTGTACACACCATTGCAGTATTCTGAGGGCTGAAAAAGCATACTTTTTTTTTTGATAGAAAAACAGTATTATTACCATTTCTGCCACAAATATGTGTATCAATACAACTAGAGAAAAACAGTTTTTTTTTCCATGAAGCAGTATTTTAGGCAAAAAAAAACAGTACTTAATGCTGCAAAAAGGAAACAGTTGGCATCTCTGTAATACTGTAAATCAAGATATTCTCGCGGCATGAAATTTTTGCGAATTGGAGCCGATGGACTTTCATGTGACTCTACATTTTCACCAAATGCCACTGGCATTCAATGCAAAGTGTAGACAAGAATTCTCGTGTGCAATTTCACGAATCTTGGGTCTCATGAAATTTGCAAAATTAACAGATTGAGGACGGGCTAATTTTGCTGTAACATGCATTTCCCATAGACACCTGTCTGAGTATACTCAGGACTCGTCCTTAACGGGTTAAAATGTACACAAACATTTCTGGTTTAACAGCAAGTCATTATTCCAGTACGTCATACACCAGGAGACTAAATGCGAGTCCAAGGAACAGAAGGCAATGGTGAGCTGAGGGTGGTAAATGTGGTGCTCTTTGACATGACGTTGCTTATGTTGCCTACCACTGAGGCAGCTTGCTACAACACCAGTCCATCTCTGTATATTCATATGGGTTGTCACCTTAAATTGGGTGTTCATGTATGACGTGTGTGAATCTTTGGCTCTACTGGCAGTTTTTGGCACAATTAATGCTCACATTCTTCTCAATAATCTCACATGATTTTCGGGAGTGGCAGAAGTTGCCGATACATATGTAATGAAGCAATGTATGCATTGGTACATCAAATATACTCTTATGACAAGGAGATGCCAAGAAGGATAAGAAGAGAACCTTCCAAGAATCAAACTATCACCACTGATTTTATCTTGTAGCATACCATTAATCCTTCAATACTTCTCTTGATGCAATAACTGTACTGTAAAAGTGGATATTTTCGCGTGACTAATTTTTTGTGCTCCGCCGGGCAAGAAGAGTTTTGCATGTTTTTAATTCCTTGGAATCAAGACATCAACTACTGGAACGTACGACAAGCAAAAATATCCATGTGTTTTTATTTTCACGCTAGTTTCTGGTTGCACGAAATGCGCGAAAATGTCAACACTGTGAAGACTTCCACTTTTACAGTATATGCTGTTATTTTCGCATACAGATATTTCTGCAAATTGGGAGGTCACAGAAATTTTCACAAGATTTTTGCAAGTGGACACCGAGGCTATCATAAATGCACTATTACCCTAGCACATTGAGACATTTTCGTGTGTTGTTAAAGTTGGGGTCCGACAGTAATTAATGGAATTAGCAAAAATTAAACCCATGCAAAAATAAGAGCTTATACAGTACAATACATGTGGTAACAAAGAGTCCAGTAATACCCACTTGCATGGGTAAAACAGATGTCCATCATGTCAAAGAGAACATAATAATAATGAACTAACCCTTTTTAACCTGAGATATGAAAGTAGGCGGAAACCACTGGTGTGTTTTGAGAATGTTCAGTGAAAGAAGTTACAAGAGAACTTACCGCTGAGAGATAACATCAATTTTTTTTTTTTGGTGACATCAATGACTGTTTGGCGGCTGTCCATCATAGCGCCCTCTCTAGTCTGATGTGTCTTCAAGATAAACCTAACATCCACATTCACTACTTTGGCATCACCAGTCACATTCATTCACTTGTTCCCCACTTGCCTTGGCCCTCCATTTACTACTGGGAAAAAAAAGAAAGTATGAGATGCATTGGAAGAATGTGACCTAAATTATACACATACAGCAGTCACTATCACTGTCAGCCTGCCACAGAAAATGTGAGATTCTCTCGCTAGTGTCCCATCAATGTCCAAGCAAAAATGCATCACAAGTCCCATCTGACTGGGAGTCAAGGCCCAACGACTGTCGCCAGATTCTGCACTTCTGCAATGAGAGATGAGATCTCTTCCGTTCTGTGGGGAAGACATCAAATGAAAAAGGCCAAAATAATATGTGTGACGGGTTAAAAAAAAAATCATACTTTGTGCAACTGACAAATTGTTCACTTGAGTTGAGGATCTGTTATAAATTCAACTACTGACATATAATATTCCATTTTCTTTTTTATTTCATTGGAATGTTTTCTAACATAAATTTGTTTCAATCATAACCAAGGCAAGTACACTGTAACTACAAGAAGACCACACGTGTCTTTGTGACCATTACACAATAACTTCTTGGAAAAACTAAGCAACACCTCTCAGTATGATATTCTATTATTTCTCTCAACACAAAATATCAACACAATAAACTGATTCAACCACCTAATTACACTGTACATGGTTAATGAGTATAATTCTTATTATTATCAAGGCATTTTTTCTTTCTTTGCATTGCATAATCACATGGTTAATCAATTTTGTAGGTGGCATTGTAGACAGGTGATTGCTAATGCAGGTGTGACTGTAGATACTTCAAACATAAGTGGCTGGAATTCACAAAGGCAACTGAAATTTTGTCCATGGACTAAATGAAAACCATGGATTCATTTGAGACCAAAATCTTTGCTAATTCAGGCCTGTGAATCTATTGAACCATTAAAAAAATCTTTCAGATTTATGAGAAAGATGCAAGACTTACTGTTCAGTGAGGATCTTTCTCAGATTCTTTTCTTGGTTCTGACTCAGTGCTGGTGTGTTGCTGATCTGCTTCTCTTTCTCCTTGTACTTATCCTGATATTTCTTCTTGGCTTTCACCTTACAAAGGTCACACACACATAGAATAGATAAGCAAAATCAGAAGTCCGAAATTGGTGGATGCCAACTTTTGGGATTAAAATACAATGAACATGGACAGTTTTGTGGTTTGAAAACTTTCACAAATTTCTTGCAACCAGAAGATGGTGCGCAAACAAAAGCACGCAAATATTTTTACATGCCACATGCTCCGGCAACCAATGTCCTGATTCTGCAGAATCTAAAACATGGGAAATTCATCTCACCTAGCCGAGCGTAAAAAAATTACTCGTGCCAATATATCCATTCTTACAGTACACATCCCCAGAAACTGAGAGCATGAGAAAATGTTTAATATTTTGATGATGATCCCATAACAGTCTAGAGCTGTCAAACAAATTAATCTGTGTTTCATTAAAGGCATAATTTACCATTTGCAGATGAAACAAAAATCCAGCATTAGTGCTTTAAAATAGTTCTAAAATGTGAGTCAGGGATAGAAACAACAACTGTAAAAATTTGAATCTGTATAATCGATGTTAAGTGTTGTTAAATACACAAAACGTAAACAATAGTTATAATAAGAATGTTTCCAGACTAAACCGTCTACAGTTACGGTTTATTGCGAAAAACACTGATATCTCCGTATATTTTAGGCTTTATTGCAAACATTTTACATGGTAGGATGTTTTGTGACACAACAGACCTAAACATATGCATCAAATGTGATATCTTGAACATTTTTGAAATCACTGCTCCCAAAGGTAAACTGTGCCTTTAAATCATGAAACACCCAAAGACAAACTCAATTCTACGACATACATATAAATATGTGAGTGTAGGAAGTGGGGGGGGGGGGGGGGGGGGGGAGAAGAAGGGTCTGCCATGGGACAGAAATACTGATGGCACAGTACAAAGGAATTTCCCGTTACATAAGTCTTCATGGTATGTAGTAATCTCTACTGATTAAACAACTGGTCTTCAGCATAATTTTATCAAATATTTCAGGACAAGGAACAACAGATGTCTTTTGTTTTGTTTTGTTTTTTACTATTTGCCAGTGTGTGCGTGTGTTTATGTAAATGAAGACAACACACAGGATTTGAGAAAGTGGTTACCTGGTCAAGAGCTTTCTTGAGATGGTCCATCTTGTCGGTCAGCGACTCCAGCTCTGTCCTCATATTTTGCTCAGCCTCGGACAAAATGGGCAGCTGGCTCTGCAAGGTGTGCAGGACCACTCCAACCCTGAAACAAACACACAGACAGACAGACAGACAGACAGACAGACATGTAAGTTAGCACCTGCCCAAGCTAGTGAAAGCTATCAGTGACAGAAATACAGCTGCTGCATGCATTACTTAAAATTTAATTCAAATTAATGATTCAACATGATTTATGAGCATTACTAATTCAATGCATATCAATGATAAAGAGATTTTACTTCAGAGAATGTTGTTCTATTTTGAATAAAATGTGTAAAATACAGCACAAATTGCAGCAGTGTTGCTGCCACTGCTCCTCCTATATCTACTGCTGCTACTATTACTACCACCACACCAACAGAAGAATCATAATGACAACATCAACAACAAACTTGATCCATCATCATCACCATCACCATCACCATCATCACCATCATCATCTTCATCATCCTCATCCTCATCATCCTCATCATCACTGTATCATAATCATAATTGTCATCATTATCATTACCATCACCACATCATCATTTTTAACCAGTGGATATTGTAATGGTATAGCAGCTCCAGAGTTCTGACCTGTTGATGAGCTCCTCCTGCTTTTCTTCAGCATCACCGTGCCTCTCGGCCAGCTTCTCCGCCTTCCTGCTGATCTCCGCCTTGAACTGCTGACACTCGGCGATGTCGGCCAGCTGCTGCTCTTTCTGCTGCTTCAGGATCTTCACCCTACATCAATGAGTGCGTAGGATAGAAGTTTAGTCCGAATGTGGACACACAAACTCTGTGGTTATCACTCAGAATCACCACACAAGATTTTAGAAAGTTTACCATTGACAGGTCTCTTACGGAATACAAATTCGTAACTCTATTTCAAATGCAACTAGAGTAGTGTATATGTTATTGTACAATGGCATTTTTTTCCCAGTATGTATTCATGCAAAGACAGCAGGTGACAATGAGAATAAGCCCATGAATTTCTTTGCACTTACACTGAACTGCCTCATCATTGTCAAAGTGGAGGCCTGCACCCACCCCTCACAACAATCAGTAAATATGACCAGGCCACGTTTTTACAATGTGTGCATGTTAGTGTTTATGTTTGCAAGTGGAGTGCAGGTGTGTGAAAACGTGTCCATTTCTATGCACAGCTTATAAGATCCCTGACTCGCCCTTCCCTGCAAATCGATCTCCAGTACACTACCACCTTGTCTAAACCAATCCCAAATATTGAAATTTACTCTTTATTGTGGATTTTTTTTTCAGAAGTTGTTTGGTCGTGATCTACTGAAAATTGTGAGGTGATGACATCATCAGCTCACTCATTCCCATATTCATATGAACTGTTTGAGTACTGTTTTGTAAAAAATATTTGGTACTCTCTTACATTTCATAACTTCCTTGTGTCTAATTCCATTTTGATTAAATTTTCAATGTCATACTTGTAAATTGCTTGTCTTGTTTTTTCTTTAAATTGAGCCATTTTTAGTCAAGATATTTACTCTTGTGTGCAGTGCAATCGAATTCTTTAATGGGGCACTATCCCTGCAAGAATTTGCTTTTCTGTAGGTTCCCCTGCAAATTATCTTAATTTTCCAACATGAAATTGATATCCTCTGCACCAATCTTAATCTATTCTATATCATGAAATATCACTGCCAGTCTGTGAATAATTTTAAAATATTTGTTACTATTCACTGATCTGTACATGTACAGTCAACCTTGATTAAGTCGACCTCGCAAAAGTCTAATAATCACCTAAGTCAAAGGTTTTTCCAAGTCCTCTTCTCTTTATATTCTATTGATTTTAATCCCTCATAAGTCAAATTATCTGTAAGTTGAAGCTATTTCTTCAGTCTAAATTGATTTGACTTAGGCAAGGTTGCCTTTACAACTGTAACTTGTGTGGAAACTTAATGAATGAATGAATGAATGTATGAATGAAGGAAGGAAGGAAGGAAGGAAGGAAGGAAGGAAGGAAGGAAGGAAGGAAGGAAGGAAGGAAGGAAGGACGGACGGACGGACGGAAGGAAGGAAGGAAGGAAGGAAGGAAGGAAGGAAGGAAGGAAGGAAGGAAGGAAGGAAGGAAGGAAGGAAGGAAGGAAGGAAGAATCGCCATAGAGATGGTCTCACCTCTTCTCCATCTCCTCCCTGACGGTGTCCTGGCGGTGGATGTACTCTTCCCTCAGGGTCTTGGTGGCTCTCAGCAGCAGCTGGAAACACTCCTCCAGACCCAGCTGGGTCTTGGAGCTGGTCCTGGGAGATGGGGAGGGGGGGGGGGGGGGGGGGGGAGGGACAGTGGCCATGATATATACCCAGCACTCATTGACAATAAAATCACTCTCTCATTTTTCCCTTGGGAACTGGTGTTTTGATATCAGGAAAGAGAGAGGCTGGTAAACTAAGGTAGCAATTCATTGGTGCTTAAAAGAAAAAGCACAATACTAGATTTTTTTATGGTAAAAACAAGCAATCAAACAAACAAACAAAAAACAAACAAATAAGCGTATCTTCCTGCCGTCATTTGATTCTTTGTTCAAATGTCAAATCTTAGGGAAAACTATTACTGCAAAAGTAACAATCATACTATTGGAGATGAGAGATTGAAACAGACACTGATAAACTGATATCAGCTCCCAAAAGGTGGTTCCTTACACCATCATGACGTAAAGCTTTCCACTCATGGAGTTCTGCACTGTCCTTGGAGTCCTGCCAACTACCAAATATTGAAGGTGGTATCTCTAATTATTTTCTTTTCCTCCCTTACTGTAATGACTTGACTTGTGAATCTTTCTGATGAGCAGAACGAATTAAAAGCTTACAACTGTGGCTACTTTGAAGTTGTTCACAAACTCTTCACATATAGCATCCATATCATTTTAAAACCTGCTTCACCTTTAGCCCATCAATTACCAGTTGGAATGGCATGGACATTTTCCCCGAGTTGAATGTGACAAATGGAGAATTTCACTGGGAAACTACCTGCATAACCTTCTACATTTTCTTCGAGTCAAATGCATTATTTAAAGTGCTGATTTTGCATACTGTTGACAGAGTAGAATCTGTATCAAAATCACACAATGACAGACCAATAGAGACATAAGATGAAGTGGATTTCATTTTCACTTTTATATCCTCTTGAATGTTACTTATTTTTGTCCATCCCATTCCGATTCCTAAAAATTAGTGAGGATTTCTTTTTTTGATCAGATCATCTGGAACTGATGGACAATACAATTAACATGATTCTATTCCACACCAGGATTGTGTTTGTTTTAAGTCCCTGTAACACTCACTTAAGTATAGGGTTTGAGTGGCTGCGTTGAAGAAGGCGCTTGATGTAATGATGGAATGGTTCCGACATTGTCTGCCTGAGGGGAGACATGGCTGGCTCATCACCCCGCCCCTCTGATATAAGTGCGGGTGGGGTCTTCACATCTACTGGCCTGGTGAACAACAACAAAAAACAAACAAAAAACAAAAACAAAGACCACTTTGTGAGGGTAGAGTCTTGGCATGAGTACACAGTTATCTGATGAATCATGTCCAAAGTTATGTCACGTCTTGTTCTATACGAATACACTAATGGGAAAGAAAACAACTCAGCACAAACACAAGCACTCCACTTGACTCTAGTACTATGCCAATATCCCTAGGTTAAATTTGGAAGAACTTCCTTACACAAGATAATGGAAAAGTATAGTGTTGACACTGCATTATCGCTAAATTTCCCTTCTCTTGACGGTCGTATGCTCCAGAAGTTTTGCACATGAACAGATATTATGGTACAACAGATGCTGTTTAACTGATTGTACAAGTATCTGTATAGTCCTGCCCTCATGATGCTTAGTGACACAATGAAAGTTACATCACAAAAGCTTGCTTAAAACTAGCAATATTATCCATACATGGAGTTAGTCTAACACGGATAGTAGTATTATCATATTTATGAGCTCTAAAAAAAAAAAAAATCAAGTTTGTAAACTATTTTAATCTTTAATTCCATGGCCTTAATACAGAAAATCCCAAAAGGGGAAAATAAAATCATTGCTGATGCAATTTTTTTTTTTTGTCTGACTGCGAAAGAGCGATGCCTTTCCAAAAACTTCATCAGAGCATTTACGATGCCATAACTGTATTTCTTCAAAGCATTTGAAGTTATTTGCAGTGGAGCAGTGAGGAAAGAACTAAAAAACATTTGTAGAGAATGTAATTCTCTGTCCAGGAAACAGCAAAGAGAAATATATGAAATATCCCCAGCAATAGCTCACATGCTATGAAAGAGACACACTTATATCTTGTTTCATGTAATATTACAAACATATGAAAACAGAGGAGCCAGAATACTCACGATAAGGGCGTGGTCATGCACTCTCTGGTCTGTGTCATGCAAAGGAGGATATTGCCTAGCAACTGATCCATGATGACAGCTAACCCAAGAGGAGGAGAGGTAGGGCTGAAATATGGAGAGAGGGGAAAATATGCTATCATATCGCATCTCACAGTGCATCAATCATTCTGATGCATCAATATCTTCAAGGGAAGAGAGGTGAATCTTTTATAGACCATCACTTTTGCGTCTACAAGCCTGTCTTGGCAACTGCAGATTTTGCAGCCATCTGTCTTCAGATATTACTCTACATTTTCCCCGTGGTCCTTACAGCAGTGTTTACTGGTTTGTTTGTTTGTTTATTTGTTTGTTTCCAGCACATGCATGTTATTCACCATTTCTACCAGAGTCATATTTTGATGCTGACTAACAAAAACATGTTTCCTTGATAAGAATATTTTCAAAAGGTTAGAGCAGATCACTATTTCAAATTCACTATTCAAATGAAGATTGAAGATAGTTTATTATGATATTCAGAGTGACACTGATATCATTTCATCAACTGTGCATGTAGAGGGATGATGTATTATCAAGTACATAATATGGTGTACGTTTCATTGATGTCATAGTATTCGGTGTGTGTAGAAAAGAATGGTAAAATCATGTAATTGCCGTGTGTCCTCCACACATTGACATAACTGCCTTGTGCTGGATACTATAATCCCACCATGTTCACTTGCCAAGGGCAACCGACCTGCATTGTTGAGCAAGTACAACGAATGACCACTTCATTGTTATATGTTTGGAGCACTTGCCAGAAATATCCATTAGGGCGAGTGGGAAATAGATTTTGCATAGGACATTGATTGAGTTTTCAACCCTTTGTGTGCTTTGAGTGCCACTGGGTACAGAAAGCTTCATCAGTCACCCTTGTACACACAGTCTGAAGTCCCTGGCACAGACAGTGTCACCAAGTTAGAACATAGTACAGTACTTGTATGGGCTCAAAATTCATCTGTCACCAATTCAAATTTGCTAGCCATATTTCGGAAGGCTCTACCAAGAAACTTGTCTGGCTGATGCGAGTTGCCTGGATAATGAGCTATTTGTTATAGTATACTGACTTTTATTCCTGATGTGCATCTCTGCATGGTAATGTGGGTATGCAGCATGCTGCTAATACTTGATGATGGAATTGTGTCCAAGCAGCAGTATTGAATCGCATGCTCAACAACCAGCAGGCAATTCACTCTCACGTGCAATAGATACCGCTGTGGCCAGATATATTGTAATCGATGTAATCAAACATGAAAAAAATCACGTAGCAACAACGAGTGGGTAAGCTCTGAGATTGTAGTACATCTGGTGAAGCTTTTTGGCTCATACTTCGTTACCCAAGTGAAATTATATTATTCAGCATTATAAAATGGGTTCAAGAATGTAGCCAATTGGAAGCGCTGAAATGAGTCACGTGTGCTTGTATTGATTTCTCACTAACATCCACGGCCGACGTCACAATGTTTGCACTAGCAGTGCGCACTCAATCAGTTGTTACAAGTGCGTCGCGCGCTACTATACGCGCTGTCAATCCTGTAAACAACTTCTAGTTCGGGCTGCCGGACGGCCTTTCGTGTGTGCATAACACTTTGGCATAACATGTGTGGCGTACGTATACTCTTATACGTACAGTACTTATATGTGCGGGATTTCCGAGTGCAACGTGCGTAAATGTTTGGGACAAACATCTTCGGACATCATGATCCACAAAGGTACGTGAAAAATGCTGTTAGTTTTCGACCCATTTTATAAAACAAATGATGCACAGGATTATTTCGTGGCGTTAGTGGAGATGCTCGTGCATGTTTCACAATTGTAAATACCCTAGAGTGCGCTACATCTCCACTAACGCACTCTATCCTGTGCATCATTTGTATACTATTGCACACATTCCATATGCATTTATATATATCGTCACTGGGGTGACAAGACCTTGTATCTGCAATTTTGGTGAAAATGACTTTTTTGGATTAATGGTCAAATAATAAGTTAAGTGATGTCCTGTCCAAATCTCAACTGTCTTACTCCAAAAATGAACCCACCACGGCATGTCAAAGGAAAGGCTATCCTGTTCGCCACAGTGCTTTGGCAACCATGTTTTTTGGCTCTCCTGAACATTTGACACTTTGTAGATACGAGGTCTTAGGGCATAAATCACCAGTTCTACAGCCATATGAGAACTATGCTTTCACTTTAACCCTAAAAGGGATGGGGGGGGGGGGGGGGAGGGTGAATAACCCCCCCCCCCCCCACTCGACATTTTCCACGACCATTCTGGTTAGGGTTAAGCATAGATAGATCCCACTCACCAGGTGTCAGAAGGCATGGTACAGATCATGTGTCTGACCACACACGGCTGGTCCTGACCAACCTCTTGAAGGCTGTCCTCCTCCTCAGCACCCTCTGGAGGATGGTAGAGATGAAGAAAGAGGAGTGAAGTGGATGATTGAGACACCAGCCCATCACAAATGGTTTATTGCCACTTGGTGTAATATCAGATGGTCTACTTCCCAGTTCGTCTAACACCACTATGGCTAAACTCATTTGGTCTACTATCAATTTCGTCTAATGCCCGTTTGGTCTAATCCTCACTTGGTCTAATGCCCAGTTTGGCTAATCATCGTTTTGTCTAATGACCAGATGGTCTAACTGCAATTTTGTGTCCTTGGATTTTTCCCCATTTTGTCTAATAAACTGTGGGTATTGGACGAAATGGGCATAGGCCATGTGGAAGTAGACCAACTGGTAATGAGGCTAAGTGGCAATTAGACTAAATGATCATTAGGCGAACTGGTTGTAGACGAAACGGGATTAGACTATGTGGGTTGAGACTACATGGCTATTAGACAAAGTGGGAGCAGACCAAGTGATAGATCACCTCACAGATTATTAACAAGAAGTGCATGGGATAAACAAATAATTACTTAGTGTGCAGCTTCCTACAGGACACGGCATGTGACGCGGTCTGAACTTAACCTCCTAATAGCTTCGGTGAGTAGGTTATCCTTACAAACAATTTGAGTTGCATTGGATAAATGTATCGATACAATCTACACATTTTGAAAGGAACAAAACAACATATGGTATCGCTAACCAGAGAAATCTACGAGATAACATCACTGAAACCAATGCATATTAGTAAAAACAGCAGTCAATCAAAGAGATGTTTACAAAAAGTTTATAGAGTTTACAAAGTGTTTGCAAATGGGAGCATAATGTTTCAAATTTACCATCTTGACAGAACTCTTCCAGTTTTCCCAGCCATGGTAGCAGCAGACCGTGCACCCCTCCACTGTGTGAGCAGAAGTACCTCTTACCACATGATATGTCTGCACCAAACAAAGAGATAAGAACAGTATATGAGTCCCTCATAAAATTCACATCCAAAACAGTTTGTTTTTATTCTTGACTTGATATATTTACCACTGCACACTCCTGTTTACAATCTGCAGAGCTGCAATCTGGTTTAAAGGAATTATGCAATGAAAATGCATCTTTACTTGTATTAATTCATAATATATGCTGATCATCACTTCATCCCTGCAATGTCTTTTGTTAACCACAGCAGCAACATGGAAACACGCAAGTTATGGTCAGTCTACCGAAAGGTGCATTCCAATGTCTTTTGTTCATCATATCAATTCTTTAGCAATGATTGACAGATGATGTCACTGGCAGAACCCTGGTTTGGGAGGTTTCTTTTAGGGTGTACCCAAGTAATCTGAACACTAACAGTAAAAAAAAAATATTATAAAATAAGTGACACATATTCAGATATCCATTTGGCCGCAAACACATGTAAGTGATAAGGAATACAACAGACAAACAATGTTTTGCTGGCTCTGCTAAAATCAGAGCTGTCACTGACAGCATACAAACCGAGAGGATTCACAAGTATGCAAATCAAGAGAACGTTATTGGAAGACAGTGTGCCTACCTGCATGGAGCATGATGGGATAGGATATGTCACCATCGTAGTCATCCACTGAGACTGGACATCTGGTCAGTTCTACTGTCTCGTAGACAAAGAGAGAGAATGAGGACGTGGACAAGGCCAGGGAACTGATGCTGGATAGATCACTGGAGTGTATGCTGGACTGGAAAAACGAATACAACAGTGCATTCCATTGTTTAACACAGAAAAAACAACAACAAATTAAAGCAAAGCACAAAATGAAACTTCCAACTAATCCTTGCTCTATTTCTCCAACACAAAACTGTTGCCCAAGAATGAGGAATGCCACACATTAAATATCTGACTTATTCTAGATGAACTTCTGTAGAAACATTTTACTACAAAAGTATGTGATTACCCACGTTCTGTTGGAGCCACATAAAATCTAAATGGTTAAATGTTGCAAACACTGAAACCATACGAAACTCTCTTGCTTTATTGTATGCCTATAGGTTATAGGGTCTCTTGTATCTACATGATAACCATCTATTCTAGTTAACAAATAGTGTAAGCATCCTGTACTGATGATCAGCTGCAATATCACATGTTAATAAAAAAAATCAAAATGTGATAACAATTTAGTCAATTTGACACAAGAAATTTGAGCATTCAACACACTTGATTGAAATGAAACAGAAGCACTATTTGGCTTTTGTAGATTTTTATTTCTACTAATATCTACTTATCATCTTTGTTTTTCCGACTAAATCATATGGGTGAATACATTATGTAAAACATCAAGTTTTCATCAAAGAAATACACATACTGCATCATCTCTGTCCTCTGTTTCCCCAGCGACCACAATGCAGTGATGGAGCAGACCGGAGGATGTGGCAACGACCAGGACCGGTGGACTGGAAGCCAGACAGCACAGGCTGCACGCATCCATGCCATAGTTATCTTCTGCAGGAGGGTGCATGGTGAGGGGTCCCTGCAGCTTGGTGTGGGAGTACCTGGGAGTTTCAGTTATCATTACAATCATCAACAATGAGTTTCACCATGGTATGGCAAGCAAAATCAAATAAAAACGAAATTAAGTTATGTAAAGTTTTAGTTTATTCCACAGTGACTCCGGCTGCCAAGAGATTCAAATAGGTTACTTTAATCTGAATGAGAGGGGAGATGCAACCAAGCATTTGGATATCATTATCCTAAGATTTTCTGGGGTAAAATGATATGAATGGTTCACAGTACAGTGCTCCAGAGTAGCACCGTTGGTGTGAAAAAAAATAATTTCTTCAACAATTTCCGAATTTATGCCGAGGTGGGGAAAATATTTCTCTGTAGGTCTCCAGCTCACGATGTATAAGCACAAACTGGCATTTATCCTACATGTATGTAATGAGATTGTCTGATCACAAAATAGGAGATAGAATATTTTCCAACAAGAGTTGAGGGCTCTATAGATCTTAAAACATCAAAAACATCAAAAACAAGTGTGATGAATAATAAATCTGTGATTTTAGGTATGATAAATTAAAAGCTATCATACAGCAAAGGATAGAATGACTTGGCAGATGCACACATACATTTAGTGAGGGTGAGGAGTTTCATGAAATTTTGAACTAGAAATGTCGCTACGGCGACTGATGCCTCCGCCATAATGCATGATTCTCCCAATAGGTGTATAGTACAATGTCTTCACAATGTGTGATGACAGTTTCACATAACTGGCAAAATATTGAAATAACAGGTTTATCAGAAATATCTTGAATGTTCACTTTCCACGAACTGGGTTTGCTATAATTGTCTATTAAAGAGTGCAGGTACATATATTTGGGGAATTGAAAATTTTTACTTAACTTCTGACCGACCTTATTATAAGTTTATGCATTGAGTATAATTTTCAAGGTATGAAGAAAGAGTGTAATTACAGTACAAAATATATCTTTTTTTTTTCATTTAAACCTAACCTTTGACCCTGAACCTTTGACCTTTGACCTTCTGGCTGGAAATTTCCAAGAGAATCTCCATTAAGTAATACATGTACATATATTAAATTTTAAAACTAATAATGCAATCACTGCATATACTAGTATATGAGGGAAATAGTAACATTTTGAGGAGTTGACCTTGACCTTTGACCCCCTGACTATTGACCCATGACCCCTAAATTCCCTAGATAATCCCTGCCAGTCAGTACAAGCATATGTACCAAGTTCCATGAAGATACATTGAACCATTTGTGAGAAAAGTGATATTGCAACATTTTCACCTAACCTTTGACCTTTTGACCTTTGACCTTATGACATGAAACTCTCTCTGGAGAATCTTTATGCAGTAGTACATGTCTACACTAAGTTTCAAGAAAATAACTGCGGGCATTGCATAGATATGGGGGAAATAGCAACATTTTTAGCATTTGACCTTGACCTTTTGACCTTTGACCTCTTGTCAATGTCACTAATATCTACTCAACTAATTGTCCCATCATACATCATCCTTGGAACAAGTTTGGTGAAATTTGCTCCATACAGTCTTGAGTTATCGCGTAAACGGATAAATTTCATGATTTGACCTTGACCTTTGACCTTTGACCTTCAGCCGATTTCACCTAAAATCTAATCAAATCATTGCCCCATCATACTTCATACTTGGACCAAGTTTGGTAAAATTCCAGTAAATATTACTCAAGTTATCGCGTAAACGAAAGCGGACGGACGTACGTACGGACGTACGGACGGACGGACGGACAACCCGAAAACATAATGCCTCCGGCACCACTACGTGGCGGAGGCATAAAAATGCTTGACCCTGTGCAATATCTGATTTTCACTCCTACCTGACATCAGTAAGGCTTGTATTCAGCACATAGATGTCACCATTTCCCCGGAGGACGAAGACCGGATGGATGAGACTGTCCTCCTGGTCTCCGCCCCTGCCCCGCCCGGCAGTCTGAGGGGCCTCCGAGGGAGGGCCAAAGTCAAAGGCAATGGCGATCTCTCCCAGGGCTGCATCAAAGGTGGAGTGGGAGGTCGAGAGGGCGTAGCTGGTGGCATGGGAGCCCAGACGATGGGTCTGGACTGGCTTCAGCGGAGACCTTGTATCATACAACCTGCAATGAATAGGACAACATACATGTGTGTGGTACGTGTAACTGTGTCTACTTGCTTGTATAGATTTATTGGCTTATACATAACACAAATGGGAATGGGGAAGACATAAATCTTTACACAAGTGTTCTTATAGAACTTTTAGTGGCTAAAAGCCATGTAATGTATTAAAGACAGTGAAGGTGATGAGGCATGATAATATGACACATATTAAATGTAAGCATGTGCAAGAAGACTTAATTATAATTATTCCCAAATATTGAACACATGTTATCAATTTTCAAGAAAGAGCCAAGCTATGGCTCCATGTTGCCCACATACATTCATTGAATCCTTTCATTTTTCCCATATGGTATCTTACTGACACAGTGCATTTATGAAATGTCATTTCCATTCCAAATTTAAAGCAACGTTTTTCATTGCATAAAGCAACACATTTTCCAAAGATTCAAGAAACACAATCTTCACAGTGAGCATATTTATCTACATATAACTCATCATGAAAAAGACTATGAATTAATGCTCTGGACAGAATTCCCTTTGAAATGCAACTTGATATCTTTCTGCAAGAAATTAATGGATACTATACATTGCTCACTGTAAAAGCAAACTGAACCCCTTCCCAGCTTTTCATTGCCCCTTGTAATTTCCTCTTGAGCTGACTACCAACAGTGCATAGAAAAAACAAACAACAACAACAAATTAAGGGCTTTTCTATGAGGCAGTCACTGCGAAGGATACAGGTAATCATCTTCCTCAGAGTGACATGTAACAAGCACTAACCCTGAACCAAGGACTCACCTGAAGAAGTTGTCTGAGGTGAGAAAAGCCAGATGCATGCCGGTGCTGCTCCCAGGGTACCAAGCAGCCTTCAGCAAGGTCACAGTGGAGTTGGAAATGAAGAATCTCTCAGCTATTCCTGTGACCCTATTCACATGATAAATACAAATGACCATCATTGTCACTGGACCAAAATCGTGAACATGTTGCATTATGTGCCCATGTTGAATATTTAATAAATAATTACAAAGCTATGTGCTGTCTGTCATGCAGGTGTCACAATGACATACATAAAATTTAGACTTCCTTTACGTATCATGATAAACCTTTATCACTGCATCTAGCAACTTCTTGGAGTGTCAACCTCTACTCACTGAAAGACATTTATGTGATGCACAATCTCAGACATACTGGTTATGAAAGAATGTACTATGGAAATCAAAGTACAGAGTATGGATGATGTGAACCATAATTAATACATTACCACACACCCCATGACACTCACACAAACAAGCATACAACATCAGCCACAAGCATTTCGAGAGTTGGAGGTTAAAGGGTTATGGCATGACCCTATCATTGCCATTCATTCTTTCTTTCCTTTTTCTGTCATTACTGCACACTGGAAACCTCTGCAATAATTGTGAGGAATTCTGACCTGCAGTTAATCTTGACCTTGCCTCCCTCAAACAGGCCGTGTTTACCATGCCTCCTGGGTAGCTCCAAGACACTGGCTCCTCGCTTCCCGGAAAGCAGCACATGCTGACCTGTTGGACTCAGGGCGAGGTGTTCGACTTCAAAAATTGGAGCACTGATGCACAGCAGTTCCTGGTGGAGAGGATGATATATAATTTGCACAACCACAGTCTAACTTTATAGGGTTCTAGATTTACAGTGTATGTATGTCTTAGCAAAGATACAAAAATAAGACTGACAAACAAGTAAGATTACTTTCTGGAGTCTCATAATGCTCATCTTATTGTTTCCATACAGTGCACTCTGGTTTTAACGAAGTAAAAATTCAGGCCGCAACATTATCCACCCTTATGTATTTTTATTGTTTATTTGTTTCAATATAATGAAATTTCAATGTATCGAAAGAAAACTGCCAGTTCATGCTTGTTGTTGGTGCTTTAAAGGCGCTTCATTCAGTTCAGTATTGAATATTTGTAAACGTCAATTTATTAACTCGATCGGAGCTGCACTTTTAAAGGTCACGCTGCACATAATCTTCGTTTTCAGTAAGTTGTGAATTATGTATGTCAATATTGACAACATTGACATGAAGTCTAATTAATGAAGATTGTCTCTAATGAGTTTGAGGTGACAAAAATGATGTCAAGTATCAACACTCAATGCAATCGACATGTTCGCTTTGTGTTTGCTTTGTTGTTGTGCACCATCCTGGTGATGATATGATGTACGGTCGGGTGCCCCAACACATCGACACCCTATCTTTTTTTTCTATCAATAGAAACGTGAATAATCTCACAATTTGCCTGAAATTTTACTCACATGTGGAGAAAATACTCTGGATTCACAAGCATGCACTGAAAATGCGATCTGACGTACCGGTACGTGCTCTACTCTAGATGGCGGCTTTAAATGTGTGGGGTGTTATTTTTTCCGCACTCAGTAAGTTGCCCTGTAACGGTTGCATTGAAACAGACCACCCCCATCCGCATCCTAGCTCTCAACCCTCTATTGAGTATTGACAATACATATAAAGCACACATTAATTCGATTTTGCTAAATTTAGGTACTTTAGAGCTAATACTTAGATCTCTTCTACTTGTTTTCCCCTCATTTCACTTGGTAGCATAGCCCAGTGAAGAATTACTAGGTTTCACAAGCGATCTACACAAGAACTTGGATGAAGGGCGTCAAACGGATGTCCTAATCATGGATTTCTCAAAAGCTTTTGACAAGAATGGACATGAGCGGCTTTTACGTAAACTGGACTACTACGGTATCAGGGGAAAAAATCTGAGATGGATTCAAAGCTTTCTCAGTGGAAGAAGTCAGAGGGTCATTTTTGGATGGTATTAAATCTTCTCCAATAGCGGTAGGATCTGGAGTGCCTCAAGGGTCGGTTCTTGGGCCTTGCCTCTTTCTGCTTAACATTAATGACTTGCCTGATGGTCTAGCGTCAAAGGTTAGCCTTTTTGCCGATGATGCAATTTCCTACATGACCATTGACAATCAACATCATACGCAAAATCTTCAAGAGGACCTAAACAAAATTGGTGACTGGGCGAAAAAATGGATGATGGTTTTGAACACAGATAAGTGTAAGGTTTTGACAATATCCAGGAAAAGAGGAAAGGTGCAACACGTATCATCTAAATAACGCCCCTCTTGAATCTGTTGAATCCGTGAAGTACTTGGGTGTAACCATCACTTCTGATTTGAAGTGGACCCAACACATCAACAATACTGTCAATAAAGCCAATAACGTCCTTGCATTTCTAAGATGCAATCTTCGCATAAAATCTTCTCATGTTAAAGCCACAGCTTACAAAACGTTGGTTCCACCAATTGCTGAGTATGCTTCCACAGTTTGGGACCCATCTTCCAAGAACCTAATCCACCAAGTGGAAATGGTCCAGAGAAGAGCTGCGCGATTCACTTTAAATCGCTACCATAACACCTCAAGTGTCACCAAAATGCTACAGAGAACTTGATTCGACCAGTCTGGAACAACGCAGAAAAAATGACAAGCTCATTATGATGTACAAAATACACAATAATCTACTCCTCTTTCAGCACAGGACTATATTATCAAACAGGCTATTCAGTTGACGAGAGCCTTGCAACCACGCTCCTATCAGGTACCATACTCGAGAACTGAATCGCATCGCCATCGCGCCATTCGCTCATTCCAAGAACTGTAAGGAACTGGCATTCCCTGTCGTCAGAAATTGTTTCAGCGCCATCTGTGACTGTGGGATCATTTCGAAACCGTCTAACGGTTGATCACAGTGGCTAGTTATTTTCATCAAATTTTCTATGTGCTTGTAAATATCTGTAAATAAATTGTATTATAATGTAAATAGCACACAGTCTACAAGAATCTTCAGTCTATTGAAGGAGGCAGACAGACCTAATCAGAAGAAGAATAATTAAACACCATTTATTGCATTGCACATCGCATGCGGCATAGCTTGCAGTGTTGCACATAGTCCCATGATATGTGTGTACATTTTCGTTCTGTAAATTTACGCACAATCACGAGACAAATGCCATCATCGTAGAGGGTGGTCGGTTTCTATGCACAGCGACTGGGATGTGTATAAATTACAAGTCACATACCAGGTAAATTTACACACAACACATCAGTTCGGGAAACCCACTCACAAGGGGGGCCCCTCCTTATAAGTAACCCGTCCCCCTTATAAGTAACCCCGTCCCCCTTATAAGTAACCCCCGGGGCACCCCTTATAAGGAGTCTCCACGCTTTTTTGCAATGCAACGCGAAAATGAAAGGACTGCGGCAATTCGCTTGATTATGTCCATAAAGCTTCACAAGTTTCCTAGTTACTCACGAAATTTGAGCAAAATCGGTTTGAGGCATCATATCTAAAATCATGGATTTAAATGCGATGTCAAACGACCCATGCGAATGCTGAAATGCGAGCGATTACTGGCGTGAGTGTCGCCAGGCGCGGCGGCGCGGCAATGCTGGAGTGCAGACGTGGCGACTGAGTACGAAAGTCTCCGTACTCAGTCGCCACGTCTGCACTCAAACATTACCGCGCCGCCGCGCCTGGCGACACTCACGCCAGTAATCGCTCGCACTTCAGCATTCGCATGGGTCGTTTGACATCGCATTTAAATCTATGATTTTAGATATGATGCCTCAAACCGATTTTGCTCAAATTTCGTGAGTAACTAGGAAACTTGTGAAGCTTTATGGACATAATCAAGCGAATTGCCGCAGTCCTTTCATTTTCGCGTTGCATTGCAAAAAAGCGTGGAGACTCCTTATAAGGGGTGCCCCGGGGGTTACTTATAAGGGGGACGGGGTTACTTATAAGGGGGACGGGTTACTTATAAGGAGGGGCCCCCCTTGTGAGTGGGTTTCCCGAACTGACATAGACACAGCAAGTCACAAAAGTACATACAAACGTCGATATCAACGGCTGGGACTAGTTTCATTACCTGTAACGTGTTCAACGTTTGGTCGTTCACAAGAATATCACGAAGACTTGCTGTCAAGAGGCTTGAGTTGTCTTTATCCCACACGAAAATCTGTCCTTCGTGCACGAACATGAGACCCTCTGGCTGCACTTTCGGATAATCTTTAATGCATGACTTCTGTTGTCTCAACTTCTGGAAAATTGCGTGAGAATTCAAATCGTAGCGCCACTCGTCGATGTCGCTTGTATCGCTGAACTCCGCCATTTTCACGTGGGTTTCCCCGGCGAGTCAGTCGGATCGCGATCGGAGTGGAGTACGAGTTCACGAGTGATACAAAATGTGTGGTACTAGTAATCGCTCTGTCGACTCGCATTGTGGTCGCGTCGCATTGCGCTGCACACTTCAATAAAATAAAAAAGGTACAAAAAGTAGCTCAGTAGCTCGCGCGACATCCCCCCCCCCCCCATGAAAGCATTTGAAATATTAGTGATGTTAATCAGAGGTGAGACTATAAATTATGCAAGTTATAAGGAAAATAAATCAGGTAAGAATAAGGAAACACAATTAAGCAATATAGTTAAGTTGGAAGTAACATTGATATGAAAACAACAGAATAAATAATTTATGTCAGAATTAAGAGTTTTAAGAAAAGAGGAAAAGTTTGGATAAAATTACACTGGAAAAAGTATTTCTCCCCTGATATTGAATTTCATGGCTATATTTGGTGAAGAAGTTCTCAAAATATTTTTTGAACTTGCCTGGGAAACCTTTGTATAATGCCGTAATTTAAACATACTTTACATACAGTTTGTTGATAAAAATTTAAATGATTTGAAATCAACAACATGCAATATCGGGGGAAGTAGCATACATGTATTGTTGTAGTTCTTTATTTAAAAGGCAACATAATGAAGGAATGGATGTGCAATGAAATTTAAAGTATGCATTATTCCATGGTTAAATGATACACGAATATAGATTATCTTTTAAAAGTCCTTTGCTGCAAAGAATTAAAACAAATTTTGAGAAATGTGAAGGCCATTAAATCTGGAATGGATGGGTTTACTTTGGAATTTTTCAAGGATGTTTGGGAAGAATTGAAGTTCTTTGTGTGGGTCTTTGAATTATGAATATGCCTACTCCAGGAAAGATGTCTTTTTCTTTAAAAATTAGGCATTATAACTTTGATACCCTGGTACCTATAGTTTAGAAGGTAAAGACAGCCGTTGTTTAAAAAAGAAATGTGACCTCTTTCTCTGGCGAATGTTGTTTATGAATTAGCATCTAGCTGTATCTCAAATCTAATGCCTTGCATTTGGTGATAAGATAAAATCAGAGAGGGTTTTTATCAGGTAGATCTGTCAGGCAGAATATTCCCTGTTTGTACGATTTGATTCTATACACAGATATCAGGGAAATTCCAGCATTGTTATGCTTGATTGACTTTGAAAAAGTTTAGTCAATTCAATCTCTCACAGTTTTATAACAAATGCAATGGCATTTTCAATTCTGGTCCCTCAATAATTTTCTGGAAGAATATGTTGTATGATGACACTTTTTCATCTGCCCAAATTCAAAGTTTCTTTATTGAGCAATTATAATAAAAAAAAAAGCTGCAATTAAGCAAGGCATCCTCTTTCGCCAATATATTTTTGTTTTGTTGCACTGCAGGGAAGTGTAAAATTTGATGATCTCAGGATCTAATTAATTTGAAGGGATAAGGATAGATAACATGTTTCATAGTTTAAAGGGGATAGCTGGTAACTGATCGGTGGAAATCAGTGGGAATGCTGGGGATGATTGTTCCAATCCTTGTGGGATTCATTTCAGAGTGCATTATAAATCTATTGTTGTGTGAAAATTGTTTGCTTCAGAATGTTCTCATATTCAAGTAATGTGCAGTTTTATGTTTCCAGGTTAGCATGCCCGTAAAGTGATGGGGCATTAAACTGCACAAGAATTGGAACAATCATCCCCTGGCATCCCCACTGATTCCCACTGATCTGTTACTAGCCATCCCCTTTAATACATGCAGATGGCACACTGTTGACATTGAATCATATGGAGAATGAATGAATAGGCCGGTTCATTGATTAAAAAGCAAATCAATTCTTGGCATAAATGCTTGGTGCTTGGTAGAGTTTTAGTAATTAAGTTCACTGTTGTTAACAAAACTGAATTATTTGTTTCTGTCTTTGCCAAGTCCTAAAGGTAATACAACGTATTTCCAATGTAATAAATGATTATGTGTTATAATTTTATATGGGATATCCAAATAAATAGAATGCAAATGTCTCAGGCAAATGCAAAAGAAGTGAAAAATTGTAAATATTGATGTACAGGTTACAGCATTAAGAAAAGAAACAAACAAGGATTAAATGATTGTTGTTATACTACAGATATATGGTGAGAAAAAAAAATATTTTGATCAAACTTATCAACTAGACTTGAGCCTTGGAAATGATTTCCAAATCAAGCTAAGCTCACATACCTTTTTTTTTCCTTTTTTTGAAGGAAGCATTCAGTCTAGTGATTTCCTTTCTGTTGATCGAAATCGATCGATGTCAACTCTTATGTAGAAATAACAAAACTGTGGTAAATGTGCCTTTTTAAAAAAAGAGTGTGCATGAAAAAAAAAAGAATGAATTTTGTTAATGATTTCTTCTATAAAAAAGGAAACGTATCATCTTCAAACAATGATACATTTCCTTTTGATAATAAATTTCACTTGATTCTAAACTTTCTCATTTTCAGGAGGAAATATGACGTGGGTGTTAATTTCTTACACATACTTTGGAATATCTCAGGCTGTAAAGAAAGGAAGTTGTGATAGAAATGTAAGATGGAAAGGTACTGATGCTTTGAATTTGGTTGTTGAACAAAATTAATGATTTTCGTATATCTATGATGCTTGGCTGAAGAATCAAGTATATCAATGTGAAGTTTTTTTTTCTTTAAATGGCATTGATTAGTACAACTTGAGGGAGAAAGGTGGCAATTATTTTTGTTAGCCCTGTATCCCTTGCATAAGAGTTTACTGGATGTTGATTCACGGGGGTTCCACTTCAAAATATGAAATAGAATACTATACAGATAAGATGTTGAAAAGAGTTGGGTTCATTGAAAGAAAATAATGTTCATTTGGAAATGTGCGTGTAGAAATTTTAATACATCTCTTGAGCGAGTGTCAATATGTTGATATACAAACTGAAGGAAGAGAATGTTTGAATACTTAGGTAAAGATAATGACATGAAAATAATAGGGGTAATAATAATGGCAATCAAACAGTATTGATTGTAATAATATTATTATCATTACAAAACACATTAGCCATGTGGACTTGGTACACTATAAGCACCCTTAATACTACTACTACTACTACTACTACTACTACTACTACTACTACTATTAATAATAATAATAATAATTTTTATCGTTATTATTATTATTACTACTACTACTACTACTATTATCATTATTATTATTATCACATACACTGTATTATCATTAGGCGCAATCATATTCATAAGGTCTATCATCACCATCATTATTGACAGCAGCAGCAGTACACATCATATACATGGACATAAAACACTTTTCCTCATATATTTTTGTGGAAAGATTTATTCTTTGTAACATGATGGTCATAGAAACATAGTCATATAAACACAAATATAAATACAAACATTTTTTTTTCACACATAAAATAAATTCACATCAAATTTGAATGATGAGTGTAATTGTTGCTGGGGTGACACTGCAATCATAGGAGAAGAAACCACTTTCAGGTTTTTATGAGTGATTGTATATTAATCTCCTTTAGGCTATAATTATGACTTCTATGAGCATGTGTGTGTTGCTTTATATTTTATCAGAACTGAGTAAACACACTAGAATGACCTCACAATGGTTTTCACACATGGTGCATACTATACTGTAACAGGTAAATTTTTGTGGTATGGACATTTTTTGTGTATTTTACGCAGACCAGAAACTAACTCAAAAATATAAACATGCAAATGTTTTTTTGTTTGTCATACATTCCAGTAATCAATGTCTTGATACCATGGGATTAAAAACATGAGAAATCCGGGTGAGCTCAACAAATTACTCACACGAAAATATTCACTTTTACAGTAGCCTAAGTACATCAGCTGTCAATTGCCAGGTCCTCTCAAAATGCTTTTAGGGATATCGGATATGAGCTAGTGCAGAGTATAATTAGCATTAAATTATTGAGAAAGTAAAGAAGGTAGAAGTCAGGTGGACTCCTTCCACATGTAGGAACATGTGAAATTGTAAAAGAGCCCATTCAAAACGCAAGTATACTTGATAAACTGTGGGCATACAGAGTTGATCTTGACTTCCTAAAATCTGATGAGCCAGGGCAAGCTACCATGTCCTTGATTCTCACACACTGCAGAGGCCCATCACGGCCATTATTAATGCATGGAGAGAGGGTCAAATGCCATTAACTTAAATATTTAGAAATATACTCTTATGTTTTACCTATTTCCTACACTTTGTACATTGTACTATAGAAACCCAATGGGACATGGCAAACTACCGTGGTCTGGATTATCAAGGCACTAAATTGCCTGACAGGACAAGTGGCTGTCTGGCCCACGTCGATAGAGACCCATCAGAGCACACACTAATTTTGAAAGTCTTCAAAAAGAAAGCAGGAAAGTTCACTCCTTTTATGTATTGCACATTTCAGGTAAGGCAAAATCTGCAAAGCGCAAGATACTGAATAAAGATGTTGAGCAATGTGAACCCCTTCCCTGCAAAGTAGTTGGAGCATTGCAGACGTCGGTTTCTTGAACATGCAGATTATTCCAGGACACTACAGATTTGCCCTGATGGATGTGTAAACACATACATCTACCACATTGCTAGGAACCAACATTTAGCCAGTGAGGCAACCTCACAAAGAGAGATCTTTGTCATTCAGAGCAATCATCTCCATGTCCAAATCCTTTGCCCGGTTACATATTCTTATTTGAAAAAAGAAGAAGAAGAAACACTGAGTAACTAAAAGGACGTACGTGAACTTCTCCTCTATTGCAGCTGTGGTGAATATGTTTGGGAAAACGGACAAGATAGCAGAGGCTTGCAACATGTGTAGAGTTCAAGTTAGTCAGGACAAGGTCAAGAAATTGGAGTTTTTTATCGTCATGCCGAATACATACGATATAGCCATAAGGGAGACCCTTCTTGGAAGAGTAATGGGTCGTGTTCATGATGAAATCATTTTTGACATTGTTGACACCAAGCATTTGCTGCCTATAGTAAGTGAAACAGGTGGCATCTTGATGGTAAACTTGTTCTCTATTCTGCTGTTTTCCTTTTTGATTCAACAGGGAATGTCACATCTCGCTTACTGTGTACAGTGATGTCACAGATGCAGATCTTGACTGGTTAGTACACAGCATCACAAGAGACAACAACATGTAAAGCCTTCAACTGTGAAATGCTTTTGTGGCTGAAATGAAATATGAATGGAAGTTAAGATACATGAAAAGACAAGGTACAATACCAATTTTCAACTGAAAAATTAATTTCTTTATTGAGAAGTATTTACCATAACTTTTCATATTAGCCAACCCAATTAAGGTTTGTTATAATTGGCAAAGAAACGTAATCTTGACATATGGGGAATAACACGTGTTTTATTTTGAGTTGATAATGGTTTGTAATACAGTCTTTACACCTGTATGCCATTCCACAGTGTAGTGTCTGTTCCACTGTCTGTACACTGTGTGCAAGAATGTAGATGGGAGTTTGAAACCATTATGAAATCCAGGTGAACTATGACTAAATTTAAGAAAGTTGTATTTCACAATAACATATCACTCCAGATGTATAATGTAAAATCATTCAAGGTACCGGTAAATATAGATTTTACCATAAATGGAGCTTCAACATTCCTTTGACTTTATGAACAGTAAACAATGCATAATTATGCTGCTTCAAGAGTTCAACAATGGACAGGAGATTCAAGATATCAAATCTCAAGACAGCAACTCAAGTTCTTGTGCGGGTGTGAATTTCGTATAAAAGACATGGCAAGCATCCTTAGAGTGTCATATAGTACAGTCCGACATCGCCTTAGGTATCTAAGAAGTTTAATGTTTTCTTCTTTTAAGACCCTATAGTGTGGGGATTTATAGGACTGGTCCCATTCATTCGCTGCCCACAGTCAAACAGCTGAAGAGATGCAAAGGCAGAGAATTGATGCAGCAGAATCTGGATCACTGAAGGAGAAAAGGGAGCAAGTACACTTTCCTTCCTCATGTACTTCAACATCACTGCTGGCTTTGCCCCTCAGTAGGGCCTATATGCACTTCATTGTGCCTGGTAACAGTGAAAGTGTTCATCAACCTACAGCTTGATCAAACTACTACGGGCACTGCCTTTTACAGTCATCATATGAAAGCAACAATCGATGAGCAGATATCAAAGGCAAAAGTAGTGAAAGAAATTACCAGGATGCCATGGTCACTCAAAGACATTCACTTCTGGAAAGCATTCGAGAAGCGTATCTTTTTGTAATTGTAGCCCATCATAGTGCATGGTCTTTTGGAAGAGAGGTATATGACCTACTGGGTAATGCTGGAGTGGTTAGGATATCATCTATAATCAAGAAAGTTATTCATCAAGAACTGAAGCATAGTGACTTTTTACTGGAAAAATTGGTCATGTTTGTTGATCCATTACATGGTCTGAAATCATATACTACATAGGTAACAAGCATAAAAAAGTCTTCAGGGAAGTTTTCCCTCTTGTTTACAAACAACAAGACCCTGTTACTGTCAGTTTCTTGAGAAATGTTACGTCTGCAGACCTACAGCGTCAAGATTGGCATGATATCGTAATTCAGATTATGGCGCTAATTGCAAATTAACAATGGGTTAGGTGGAGTTTACGATAGAAATGCCATTTTTGCGGAAAAAAGAAAAACATATCCAGCACTCCACTATAAGAGCATCACAACATTTGCATACAAGCAGAAATTGCGCTTGAGTAAAAGTTGGAAATGGAGGTGTCAGACTGGTCATTCTTTCCAAGCTGAGATTGACAGAGGATCTTAAGAGAACAGATATAAACAGCAGAGGATACAAAAGGAACTTTAAAGCTCAAAGGTATTTCTTTCATTGTTTCGTCTACAATGGCTTGCAGTTTCTATGAGTGTGTGAACCTGCACATGTGCACTGTGTCCGACTTCTTCTATCCCTGGTCATTCTACAACCTCTTCATCGTGCTACCACCCATCAAGGTGCTGAGGTGGCTTCAGAAGGAGAGACCCATCACTGATCACCACGAGTATAATGTCTGTGGTCATCCTTATACGCTCACAGAACGCAAGGGCAAATATCACGTACCTATGCCACTAATGGCAGAAAGGCATTGATCATCCACATGATTGTGAGTTCTCGATCATGACACGCTCGTTCTTTCAAAACCACCAATTCACGATACAGGGTATTTCAGAATTTGTCTGCAACATGCTACTTCAGGCTGGCCTCGACTACAAGCGCACAGCTGTGGATTGGGCAAACTTCACGTGAGTCATCTTCAAGAAGTTGGAAATGGAGGTGTCAGACTGACAATTCTTTCCAAGCTAAGCATGACAAAGGATCCTAAGAGAACAGATATAAAAAGCAGAGGACAACTTCTAAGCTCAAAGGTATTTCTTTGATCATTTCATCTACATGGCTTGCAATTTCTGTAAGTGTGTGAATCTGCACTAGTGCAGTGTCCGACTTCTACAATCCCTGGTCACTCTACAACCTCTTCCCCGTGCTATCACCCATCGAGGTGCTGAGGTGGCTTCAGAAGGAGAGATTCATCGCTGATCACCATGAGTGTGATGTCTGTGGTTGTCCTTGTACACTCACAGAATGGAAGGGCAAACATCACGTACCTATGGCACTACTGGTAGAAAGACGTTGATCATCCACATGATCGTGAGTTCTCGATCTTGACCCGCTCGTTCTATCAAAACAGCCAATTCACGATACAGGGTATTTTAGAGTAAATTTGTCTGCAACATGCTACTTCAGGCTGGCCTTGACTACAAGCGCACAGCTGTGGATTGGGCAAACTTCATGAGAGACATCTTCAAGAAGTTGGAAATGGAGGTGTCAGACTGACAATTCTTTCCAAGCTAAGCTTAACAGAGGATCCTAAGAGAACAGATACAAGTATAAACAGCAGAGGATAACTTCAAAGCTGAATGGTATTTCTTTCATCATTTCGTCTATGATGGCTTGCAATTTCTGTAAGTGTGTGAACCTCCACATGTATACTGTGTCCAACTTCTACTATCCCTGGTCATTCTACAACCTCTCCATCGTGCTATCACCCATAGAGGTGGCTTCAGAAGGAGAGATTCATCACTGAGCACCAAGAGTATAATGTCTGTGGTCATCCTTATACATGTACACTCACAGAACGGAAGGACAAACATCACATACCTATAGCACTAACGGCAGAAAGGTGTTGATCAGCCACGTGATCATGAGTTCTCGATCATGACACGCTCGTTCTTTCAAAACAGAGACTTCAAGATACAGGACATTTTAGAATTCGTCCGTAACATGCTTCTTCAGAGCTCCCTCTGATCTTCATCCCTTCAGGCTGGCCTTGACTACAAGTGCACAGCTGTGGATTGTCTAAACTTCATGTGAGACATCTTTTAGAAGTACTTTGACAAAAGACAAAGTAGACACTCAAGAAGATTTGATGAAACTCACTGGCAAAGTGGAGGTGGATGAGTCGCTGTTCGGAAGAAGATGCAAACATCATCATCAAAAATCGAACGTAGGAGTGAAGGTAAGGATGGTGGGGCTTGTAGAGTGATTGTTAAACAAGGTCATCGTGTACTATGTTGATGATCAATCAGAAGACACGCTCCTTCACATCATTATTGAGCACCATGTCGAGATCAGCTCCACCGTCTACACGGATGGCTGGGCAGGGTATGCAGCTCTCAACAGCCAAGGTTTCCATCACTTCTCCATTGTGCATAAGGAGGTATTCAAGATGACTTATGTACACACTGTCACCAGAGAAGAGACAGAGGTGTGTACCAATCACAATGAGGGGGCATGGAAGCATGCCAAAGATCACTTTCGGTAAATCAACAGGACACGATCACGATAAACTTTGAAGCCCATCTTGCCGAAGTTATCTAGCACAACCACAACAGCAGTAGGAATGTTGTTGGAAGCTTTCTTCCAACTGTTGAGGAGCTGCCACCCTATAACCCCGCGCCCTCCCTTATCTGGAGATGCACTCCCCCCTCTTTGACACATCGTCAGTGTCGAATGCCAACACTTCTCTGACGAGAATGAGTGACACAGAAGACAACGGGAACATGCCTTATCCACCAACATCCCCACTAACAGTGACACCAACATTGCCACCAAATCCTGTTGGATCTTCAACTCCAATAGCTGCTGGCACATCTGGCAGTAAACAGTGGCACAAGCATGGCAAGAGGCCATAACTTTGCACAAACAGGAGGATTGAGGTGCTACCTGGATGAGTTCAGACCCATGCAACCAGCTGCAACATTCACGCCTGTTTGTCAATACCACTACGGCAAGCAGGCATCCATCAATCTGCCTGATGACTATGACTTCCAATGATTTGTCATTTATGCAATCTAAAAGGCTCTGTTCAGAGCCATCCTATACTCGAGAAAGAAATGAAAAGAATCTCAAGTGTATCTCATACACTCTGCTCATATATTCACCCTTATCTCTTTCCTCCTAGTTTTTGTATATTAATGCAAGATGGAAAATGGGTTTGAACCATGCATAGTTGGTTTGACACACATTTACATGTACCGTATGTACATTAAAGTGCCTGTTTACGCTTGGGGGTGACGGGTGGCGCGGGTTTTCCCATTGATGTTTATTTCACCAAGCATTGACGGCAAGGGAACGAAGAGGAGACTCTTTGTCTCCTCTTCCGAAATGAATAGAAAATTAAAAGAAAGACAGACACAATATGGGTCTCGGACAACAGCCACATCTGTTTCGCGAGAAACAATTCAACAACTACGGGCCATTGGCCGAGAAAGTGGGATTTCCAGCAACCAGGTAGCAATATCCCTGCTGATTTCAAGGTGAGTAGCTGGATCATAGACACTGTCACGTACGACTGATAGATTGTAAGATTGACTAGTGAGAAGTAGATAACATGAGAGCTAGAGGAGGCTATCGTGTATATTCTTGAAGAACACACTTCTGCATGACATGGCACAAGGTTTTCACATGTTTTTTGAACATTTTACCAGTGTTCAGGCAGTGGGCAGTGTCAGGAAATGCCAGCCCTCCGGGAAAGCACATGCTGCAAAGAGGTGCCACGTGTTGTATAAACAATGGATGACTTTCCAAATGAAATGGAAGATGAAGCCATAGAGGAGCTACTGGACTGCATCATAGCACACCCTGGTTTCAACCCTGTCAGCCTGAATCGATGGGTCCTCAAAATGGCATATCACCAGTACAGGCAGCAGTATATGGATACATACAGAGATGGGATGCAAGCATAAACCAGGAAGTGTGATCTTGGTATGATACACATCGATAAAGAACCCGTAAATAGGCCCTCATAAATTTTTTTTTCTGTACTATGTCAAAATCATAGTCACACCAAAAAATATCTTGTTTCAGACAGTCTCTGTCACTTCACTAGATATATAATTTGAGTTCTGTGGCTCTTCAGTTTTCTGTTTCGCATGATTTGTATTTTGGTTTATATTTCATAATTGTTTACTTCATAGTGGCATAGGATGCTTGCATTTTAATTTTGTCTTGTCACTTTCTCAACAAGTCTTCTATTTGGTGCTTCACTACTGTCTCTTGTTTTCATTTTGACATTTTGTTTGTGCCACATCACCACCACTCTTTTTTCATTGCTCCTCCCCTTATTTCTTCCTCAACTGATTTCACTAAAACATCATGCCTGATACTGATGTCGGCTCCTCATCTTCTCCCACTGTGGGAGCTTTCATCCCTGTCTAATTCCCTCCTTTTTCTGGCGACGGCACGCCTGACTTTATGCAGATATTCCATTGGAATAAATAAAGTCCGCTGAACCTGATATATGAATCGGAATATCTCTCTCTTTTGTCGAGCTGTCGAGTAGATATCATCCATGTGACACCAACAATATACGCCATGGAAAGATATCAAATATTCAAGGTGTTACACTGACTTAAACTGTGCTCCAACTGGAATGAGGGTGAACTCTAACTTTACTGTCCTTACATCAAGAGCGAAGTAGATAGCATGGAAGAATAGCCAGTGATTCTTGGTGCTAGTGCCTATCCATTCCTACCATGGCTGATGAAGTCCTTTCCTGATAATAGCCAGCTTTCATGAGAGTGGCGTGAATTTATATCCACGTAGAGCATGGCAAGGAAGGCAGCACAGAACGCATTAGGACCGAGAGGCAGATGGCGAATTCTACTGAAGGGGGCCGACACTCTCATTGAATTTCTTTGTAACCCTTTGTAACAAATATATTTATTGAATAAGATCTTTTTAAATCTTGCTGGATCAGTTTATGTGATTACATAGAGGTGAGTTTCATTCTTGGGACAGCCTACAGACTTAAATCTGTGAACATTTTGATGTTAGGGTAATTTCCCCAGTAGAGCACGAATCTAGTGATTATTTGTCGTCAAACACTTTCAATTTATGGCTGCCGCTGGACAATGAACTCAATATGTAATGCCCCCTTCACAATGCCCCTCATCTCTGGAATTGAGCTGTCAATCAACATGACATAATTTACGTCACTAAAGGAAGGCACTCTCGCTCTAGCTTGCTTCCAATGACAGCTGATAGTGTATCAACTTTAAAAAAACAAACAAAACAACAACAACAAATAAAAATCTGTGTAGCCTACACTGGATGTCAAGTATGTAAGATTGACTCGTGAGAAGTAGATTACATGAGAGCTAGAGGAGGCTAATGTGTATATTCTTGAAGAACACACTTCTGCATGACATGGCACAAGGTTTTCATGTGCTTTTTGAATATTTTACAGGTGTTCATGCAGTGAGCAATGTCACGCAATGCCAGCCCTCCGGGAAAGCACATGCTGCAAAGAGGTGCCACGTGTTGTATAAACAATGGATGACTTTCCAAATGAAATGGAAGATGAAGCCACAGAGGAGCTACGTAACTGGACTGCATCATAGCACACCCTGGTTTCAACCCTGTCTGCCTGGGTCCTTAAAATGGCATATCACCAGTACAGGAAGCAGTATGGAGACCAGGGGAGATTGGATGCAAGCATAAACCAGTGTGATCTTGGTATGATACACAATGATATACCAGGTAGAACCCTTAAATAGGCCCTCATAACATTTTTTTTTCTGTAATATGTCTATATCATACTCACACCATTGTACTAGTGGATACTCCTTTACACATGAAGGATTCCTTTAATCTATGCACAATGATATGGCCTTCACTTTGTTTAAAAAAAATCCTTGTTTCACACAGTCTCTGTCACTTCACTACATATATTTTGAGTTCTGTGGCTCTTCAGTTTTCTGTTTTGCATGATTTGTATTGTGGTTTTCATTTCATAATTGTTTATTTCATAGTGGTATAGGACACTTGCACTTTAATTTTGCATTAGCCACTTTCTCATCAAGTCTTCTATGCGGTGCTTCACTACTGTCTCTTATTGCATTTTGACATTTTGTTTGTGCCACATCACCACCACTCTTTTTTCATTGCTCCTCCCCTTACTTCTTCCTCAACTGATTTCACTAAAACATCATGCCCGATACTGATGTCGGCTCCTCATCTTTTCCCACTGTTGGAGCTTTCATCCCTGTCTAATTCCCTCCTTTTCCTGGCGATGGCACGCCTGTCTTCATGCAGATATTCCATTGGAATAAATAAAGTACCCTGAACTGGATATATGAATTGGAATATCTCTCTCTTTTGTCGAGCTGTCGAGTAGATATCATCCATGTGACACCAACAATATACGCCATGGAAAGATATCAAATATTCAAGGTGCTACACTGACTTAAACTGTGCTCCAACTGGAATGACGGTGAACTCTAACTTTACTGTCCTTACATCAAGAGCGAAGTAGATAGCATGGAAGAATAGCCAGTGATTCTTGGTGCTAGTGCCTATCCATTCCTACCACGGCGATGAAATCCTTTCCTGATAATAGCCAGCTTTCATGGGAGTGGCGTGAATTCATATCCACGTAGAGCAGGGCAAGGAAGGCAGCAGAGAACGCATTAGGAAGGCAGCAGAGAACGCATTAGGACCGAGAGGCAGATGGCGAATTCTACTGAAGGGGGCCGACAGTCTCATTGAATTTCTTTGTAACCCTTTGTAACAAATATATTTATTGAGTAAGATCTCTTTAAATCTTGCTGGATGAGTTTATGTGATTACATAGGGGTGAGTTTCATTCTTGGGACAGCCTAGAGACTTAAATCTGTGAAAATTTTGATGTTAGGGTAATTTCCCCAGTAGAGCACGAATCTAGTGATTATTTCTCGTCAAACATTTTCAATTTATGGCTGCCGCTGGACAATGAGCTCAATATGAAATGCCCCCTTCACAATGCCCCTCATCTCTGGAATTGAGCTGTCAATCAACATGACGTAATTTACGTCACTAAAGGAAGGCACTCTCGCTCTAGCTTGCTTCCAATGACAGCTGATAGTGTATCAACTAAAAAAAAAAAACCAAAACAACAAAAAATAAAAATCTGTGTAACCTATACACTGGATGTCAAGTATGTAAGATTGACTAGTGAGAAGTAGATTACATGAGAGCTAGAGGAGGCTAACGTGTATATTCTTGAAGAACACACTTCTGCATGACATGGCACAAGGTTTTCACATGTTTTCTGAACATTTTACCGGTGTTCATGCAGTGGGCAATGTCAGGAAATGCCAGCCCTCCAGGAAAGCATATGCTGCAAAGAGGTGCCACGTGTTGTATAAACAATGGATGACTTTCCAAATGAAATGGAAGATGAAGACACACAGGAGCTACTGGACTGCATCATAGCACACCTTGGTTTCAACCCTGTCTGACTGAATCGATGGGTCCTTAAGATGGCATATCACCAGTACAGGCAGCAGTATGGATAAATGTGGAGATGGGATGCAAGCATAAACCAAGAAGTGTGATCTTGGTACGATACACATCGATACAGAACCCGTAAATAGGCCCTCATACCATTTTGTTTCTGTACTTTGTCAAAATCAGTCATACCACTGTACTTGTGGATACATCTTTACACATGAAGAATTCTTTTAATCCATGCACAGTGATATGGCCTGCACTAAAAAAAAAGAAAAGAAAAAAAAAACAGTTTCACACAGTCTCTGTCATTTCACTAGATATATATTTTGAGTTCTGTGGCTCTTCAATTTTCTGTTTTGCCTGATTTGTATTTTCGTTTATATTTCACAATGGTAAAGAACGCTTGCACCAAGGAGGTATGACAGAACTGGAGTTACAACAGAAAGTTTTACGACCCTGAATGTCCTCCAAGTTACGAAACACTCGTAATCTAACCCGAAGATCAGAGTGCCGCAGCGATCTTATCAGCTCAGTCTTGCCAGCGGCGACAGCTGCAAGCTCGGAGCAGCGCATTTGATGTCATGGGTTCCTTGCCGCGACGAAAATTCAGTGGAGGAAAGAGTTTTTCTTCTCCTTTGGACAAACCAAGGTCTGCTCATGCGCAGTTCTTCATTTTGGGTACTAGCCATGCGTGTTGCCTTTCGATGTTTACCCTCTGAGAAATTCTGATTCCAATGATGCTTCATTTGTAAAAATATGTCCAGAAATGGGTGAGTTATTACATTGAAATCTTATCTTATGATGATTATTTTCATATTTTTATGACAATATGTTCCGCTTACCGCCGATGATTGAGAGATATTCCGTAATCTTCAAGATTCACTCAATCGCATAAGCGACCAATGGCGACCACTATGTAGTAATGTGGGTTCTTTGTACCACTGTTTACATGCTCAAATGGGGCGCTCGGATACGGTGTTACACAAGATGTGTGCTGACCGTATCACGGGTTAGTCCCATACATGTCATATGATGTGTGTTTATGGAAATGTCATTTTAAGCTATGTTCGTTTGTTCATTTTCCATCTGAGAAGATGGCTGGATAGCTCATATTTTATTGATTATCTAGAACAATGAATGTGATGTAATGTGAGACATTCTTTCTTGCATAAAAATGTTTGAGATATTGACGTCTAGATTCGATTCGCTAGTGGTGTGTCTGTGACTCAGACAAGTGTTTAAGAGTAGACAAGAAAGTGTTTACACAGTTGATCGTTGTCGTTGTGTTGGTGAGTAGATTCTAAAAACTTGAGAAACCAAACAAGGCAATCGCCAAATTGTGTCTCGCCCATTCGCGTATAAGGAATTAATATCTTTTATAACTCCCAGAAGTTAATTGACCTGCTTATGACCTTTGACCTCATGGTGACCTTCAACACCCTAAGGAACATTTATCATCCAAGTTCGGTCACAAACGGACAAAGGGATCAAAAGTAATGAGCCATAATCGAAACGTGCCATAAAAACTTAACATTGGGCCCTAAAAATTTGTTGACCCCTTTCTGTGACCTTTGACCTTGTGATGACCTTTAACTCCCAAGGGACATCTACCGTCCAAGTTTGGTCACAAACGGACATAGGGATCAAAAGTTATGAGCCACAGTCAAAACGCGCCCTAAAAACATAACATTGGGCCCTAAAAGTTTGTTGACCCCTGTCTGTGACCTTTGACCTTGTGACGACCTTCACCTCCCCAAGGGACATCTTCCCTCCAAGTTTGGTCACAAACGGACAAAGGGATCAAAAATTATGAGCCATAAACGAAATGCGCCCTAAAAACTTAACATTGGGCCCTAAAAGTTCGTTGACCCCTGTCTGTAACCTTTGACCTTGTGGTTACCTTCAACTTCCCAAGAGACATCTACCATCATCCAAGTTTGATTGCCATTGTAGCAACATGTGCTGAGTTACGTGTGATAAGAGAGTCTTGCAAGTAAACTTTAACGTATGACCTCAAATGACCTTTGACCTTATCATGTGACCTCTTACGGCACCATAACATGAAGGTACCCCCAGTGCATCCATCACCCAAGTTTGATTGCCATTGTAGCAACATGTGTCGAGTTACATGTGATAAGAGAGTCTTGCAAGTAAACTTTAACGTATGACCTCAAATGACCTTTGACCTTATCCTGTGACCTCCAACGGCACCATAACATGAAGGTACCCCCAGTGCATCTATGACCCAAGTTAGGTTGTAATCCAAGCAACTTATGTGAAGTTATTTGTCAAAAGAGAGTCTTGCAGGTAAACTTTAACATAGAAAAGAGAGTCTTGCACATACTCTTTAATATATGACCTCAAATGACCTTTGACATCATCACATGACCTCTGACAACACCATAACATGAAGATACCCCTAGTGCTTCTATCACCCAAGTGTGGCTGCCATTGCTGTAACAGTTGCCAAGTTATGCATCATAAGAGAGACTTGCAGGTAAACTTTAACATTTGTGACGGACGACGGACGGACGACGGACGGACGACGGACGGACGACGGACGACGGACGGACGCCATTTGGATCCCTTAGTCTCGCTTCACCTCCGGTGGGCGAGACAAAAACTGATACCACCTTTTCTTTACATAGACTCACCATAGACTTGATTGCAAATTTGTTTTTAGAATTTGAGTTTTCTTGTCAATATGAATTAATTTTAGTCATGCTAATGTTACGCGTATTTGAACAAACAATTCAAACTCAAAATCCAACGTACAGTCCAATCACAAGGGACCGATTATTCTGACTTAGAAATATTGGATTGCAAAATAGAAAAATGAAATTTATTCTTTGCAACTGATTGACAAATTGCCCTGCAGCAAGGTAAATTCATTCTTCAAGCAAAATGTATTTTCTGTGTATAAACCTTAATAAGGCAACATTGTCATTAACTGTACGTAAACTTAGATGTATAAAATTAAACAAGTTTATAATAAAACATTCAGACACCGGTCCTAAAACCTAATTATTCCTTACATTAAAATATGAATAATCATATACCTTCGATAACATACATCTTGGATGTTGGGCGTGAAGTTAAACACAACTTGCACCTCGGTGTCGTCATTACATGACATTATTTACTTTTTGTTACAATAGGTGCTGTGCAGAAACTGTATTACACGGACAAAAAAATATCCCTCCGGGGTTGTATTTGTTCTTGTCTTGACTCCAGAACCTCTCTATGTTAGATTTGAAACTGTTAACAGATGGGCTGTCAACTACAAATGGTGGCAACTTATTCCACTCGCTAATTATTCTTTGAGAGAAAGAGCACTGTCTCACTTTAGACTTTACATGTTTCTTCAGTATCTTGAATTTGTGACCAAGCGTCCTTCCTCCAGATGAGAACTAAAAAAACTTTTTTATTTCATGACTTGTCTAGAGTGTTTAGATAATACATTTGTACTTTTTATTCTTTTTATTTATTCCTCACAGAAACTCGCAAGGAGTGGCTGACGAGTCTGTGCAGACTTTGTGGTGGCAAACTACAGACTGGTCGTCAATATCCCAAGCAACTTAAAAGTTCCAGCATTGAGTCAGCTTTTGGATTCAATGTCAACAGAGACAACAGCGAAATTCACCCTCCGTCAATCTGTGGTAGATGCAATGGGAAACTCCATAGATGGAAAGGAGGGAAGGACAAAGGGAGAAAAGCGGTACCGACAAATATCACCCTTCACGAGTACTTGCCGCATGATGAAGAGTGCAAATGTACGAAAGATGAGCAAAATTTTGGAGATGTATTGCAAGATGTTTTACAGGATATTGGAGGGCAATATCCAACACTTGTCATTTATCATCGAAGCAACAGAACACATGTAGTCGAACTTGATGAAGATGGGAACTCAAGCAAGGTAATCACGGTAAAAAAGGACGGTACATGGACTATTTGTGCATATTATGGCAAACTGGTGAGCCCAGATCACACCCATTTCTCAAGCATTTCATCACCGATCAAAGACGTTGAGGGCGTGAAGTCACTGCTTAAGACCTTCAATGAGCTGAAGGTGTGCGAAGGAAATGCTGAATTTGTGTTATCTGATGAACAGTTATTGCACAAACCTGCATACCGGCATTTGTTGCCAGACGCTGCCACCATCAGGCATGACAGCTGCCCATTTCTCTCCGAGAAACCACGATGTGGACCTTGCACCATATAAAGGAGCACGCTGGCTACGGCTGCATCGAAAGTCACCACAACTACAAGTAGTTCACAGTATGTTCCCTTCCAGCATTTGCCTCGGACAGAACTGGAAGCAAGATTGAGGACTTCCAAAGCCTCAATTAAAAGCATGAAGAAACGAATAACAACAATGGAGCACAGGATGGCAGAGTTAATCAAACACAATGGAGAAGACTTACCGGCTGACCAGGCAGATTCTTTCGCCAGCATACTGACAGTCAGGATAATCATCTGGGCGCCAGAATGAAAGGAATGAAAGGGCCGGAAAATGGAAGAGAAAATGGCTTATTTATTCTGCAGGATGTGTTCATATGAAAGTAATTCAGTGGTAAATCTAGATATTTGTAAAAAATAAAAAGATGTCATCCGTTTATAACCACGCATGATTGTCAATCCCGGGATGGAAGTTTGCGGAATATCAAGATGCTGGAAATCTGACAGCATGCTCCACTGGTCAACATGAACCAGCCTCACACACAGAAGTTCACTAGGAGGGTAAATTAGAGACAGAGGGACATAGCTCTCCTTTGATGGACTTGGCTTTTACTGTGTGGTATGCTTTGACCACAGATGTTAGGAATGATGATGATAAGGCAAAACAGGGGCTGAGCAAAATCTTCTCAAAGCACGATGAAATAACATCCTTTCAGAACATGATCAAGCACAACTTAATCAACCTGGCAAACCACTACAGGTCAATTACACCAGGCTCAACATTCTGACCCCATCTGGAGTGGTGTCGTGGGTTCGGTCTGGCCCGTTTTCACCCAGGTCAGCCATCTCTAAGTCTGAGGTCGCTCTACGGGAGTTCTATGTAGAACGCAACAGATTGCAGATTCATGATAGTCTTTTGTATTGTACAAAACTGTCTCCCCTCTGGTGCTACAGAGGATCAAGTTATCATTCCCCATTCCCTTATCCCTAAGGTTCTCTTCATCCTCAATGACTTCCCTCTCTCTGGTCATTTTGGGTCTGACAAGGTTATATAGAGAGTCACTCAAGTGTGCTTTTGGCTGGAAATGCCTGCTAATATCACAGATTTTTGCAAGCGCTGACTCCCAGGCGTTAACTGTCCCAGCGCTTTGTGCTCCCCTTCAACTGATCACCTCCTTCCAACCTTTTCAACACATTCGTGTGGATATTACTGAAATGCCTCTAATGCCTCAAGGAAGCCCATATGTGCTTGTAGTCAAAGACTACTTTACCAAGTATATCAACCTCTATCCACTACCCCATCAAACAGCAGTGGTGGCGAGCTGCCTATTTGACAAATTCATCTGCCAGCATGGCACCCCGAATTAATCCACTCTGATCAAGGTCGTCAATTTGAGTCTCGTGTTATGAGTACATTATGTCAGAAGATTAGTATTTCTAAGACTGGCACCACCTGATACTACCCTCAGTCTGATGGCATGGTGGAGCGACAAATCCGTACTCTGAAACTTGAAATTGAAAAACACCTCTCCTCTGCCCTCACTGACTGGGACACTGTCCTCGGTCAACACCAGCTTACATACATCACAACACACCACTCATCTACTGGTTTCACCCCTTTCTTTCTCGTTCAGGGTCACGAGGCACAGCTGCCCTACAAGGAAGATGTCAAGGAAGAAATTGGAATACTTCTTCTCATCTCAGGGTGGGCAAGTGAGGTACCATGGGAAACATTACTTCCTAGAGGAACACTTGCACAATTGATTACATGTTGCTAATTATATCTTGTCTTGTTTAATCATACTTACAACTTCATGATGTCATCCACCAGCATGACAAAGTCATGTGCAAACTGCTCCTTGAAATCAAATAACTCTGCAATGATGGAAAGTGGTTATTTGCAAAGTTCAAGAGGCTGCATGAATGCACAAAGTTAAACTGAAACACAATGGATGTCATACCACAGTAAATCCATGTTGCTTTAAAGTGCAACAGAACGACAACACCATACAGTCGGAAACAAGAAGGTATACATGACTTAAAGTGATTGCCATTTGCATGTTTGGTGGATGTTCAAAGTAGTTTTTGTCACAATTCAGAAGTGACCAAAGGGAAAAAGATTGGTGAGGATGAGTATGACTCGAGCTGGGGATCTTTGTCACAAAGGGAGATGAGAGTAAAAAGAGACATATGAAAGGAGAAAGAAGATCATCAGTGGGTGAAGGTATGCAAAGGTCAACAGTTCAAACCTGGTATTACACCACCATTGGATCTATGTCATAAGACAAACAATGTCTGTATCGTCCCCTGCTCAATTGTCCTGTGTTCATTACACAAAGAGGGTAAAGAGCTGTTGTAAACCCCATCTAGTCACAAACGGCAACATTTACCATGGGAATTTTCCAATGTATCGAAATCGGGCCAGCCCTATCACTCTGTGAATTGACATGCAACCTTATGTGGCAGTGAAAGGTCTATTTGTTGCTTCTTTTTTTTCCATCTCTTTCTCATGTCCTGGAAGTTGTAGAGACCAAACGATGCAACTGATTCACGATGGCACTATGGACGGAGTATGGACAAAGGACTGGAGGCCAGCCAGAATAAGAACAGACCTTCATACTTACTCCAGTTGAAACTAAAGTCAGCCATCAAATGCTTTAAAGGTGAGAAACAACAGCGAGCATTGCTTTCAATGATTGACCAAAGTCTAGTTGATCATCTGAGCGTCAAAATGTAAGAAATACTTAGATTTCTTTTATTAGGAACAAGAGAGTGCAGTATGCAACTTGACGATCGAGGGAACCGTTATGTTCTTGTCATGGATTAATTCACCAAATATGTCAATCTCTTCCCTCTACCTGATTAGAAAGCTACCACTGTGGCCACATGTCTTTTTGACAAGTATGTGCATCAACATGGTATCCCGGAATCAATCCATACAGACCAGAGACGCCAATTTGAGGTCCAACTGGTTCAAACATTGTGTCTAGAGATGGGTATTACCAAGAAGAGAACGACCCCATACCATCCCTCATCGAATGGTATGGTGGAACAATTCAATCGCACCCTAAAACAAGAGCTACATTGTAGGTAAGCGTTTGACCCAGGCTGGTTGTGAATGGGACCAGATACTCGGCCAGGTCGAGTTGTCCTATAACTCAACTCCAATCAGTAAGTCTTTGTGTACATTCACAGTGTCTGTATTGCAAGTTTTTCTTGAAAGCCAGTGTTTATATCAGTCTTCTTCAAAGCTAAATTATATCATAAATTACACTACTCAAAAAAAGTTAAGGACCACTTTTTAATGTGTGTATACAATTTTCAAACCGGGTGTTGTATTTCTAGAAATACCCGAATATGGCTGTCTTGAATCTCCTCAAACACCCTGTAACAATTTCACACATGGGTGGTTTCAGTTGTTGCATGATGTCTCTCGCATTATTGCATATCCTGAAAAGTGGGCCCATTGTGAAGTGGTACAAATGTGGATTCAAATGCATTTTCTGTCTTTAGTCTCTACAATCAACAAATTGCTGACAACAGCAATGCCAAGATACAGCTGTCCAGGATGCCATCAAACACAATGAAATCAATTTCACACATGCAGTTCTTTCATGTCTCTTGCATCATTGCAATGTGCCCGTACAAAAGTGGCTTCCAAAGCATTTTCTGTCTTTAGTCTCTACAATCAACAACTTGCTGACAATAGCAATGCCAAGATACAGCTGTCCAGAATGCCATCAAACACAATGACATCAATTTCACACATGCAGTTCTTTCATGATGTCTCTGGCATCATTGCAGTGGGCCATAAGACAAGTGTCTTCCAAAGCATTTTCTGTCTTTAGTCTGTACAATCAACAACTTGCCGACAACAGCAATGCCAAGACACCACCTAAGTGAAACAGATGTAGCCAGAGCCCTAGGGATGCTGGAAGCTGGCCTCAGTCAGCAAAGAGTAGCCAGAATGATGGGCGTGTCACACAGTGTCATTAGCAGAGCAAATCAAAGACACCGAGAGACAGGGCTATACTCCGAGAGACCCCGCAGTGGCCGACCAGTTTCGACAACCCCTAGAGATGATCGCTACTTGACGAATCTCAGCCTCCGCAACCGCTTTCACAGTGCACGACGCCTCAACAATGACTTCGCTGCAGCAACTGGAGTGATTGTTTCCACTCAAACAATCCGTAACCGACTTCACAGAGCCAATATGCATGCCAGACGGCCAGCTCAGTGTGTCCCACTCACCCCTGCTCACAGAAGAATTCGTCTCAACTGGGCCCGGGAGCATGTCAGATGGACCAGACAGCAATGGCGTAGAGTTCTGTTCACAGATGAGAGCAGATTTTCCCTTGACCACAATGATGGACGTTCGAGAGTCTGGAGGCGACCAGGGGAGAGATTTGCAGACCCCTGTATTGCAGAACATGACCGTTATGGGGGAGGCAGCGTCATGGTGTGGGGAGGCATCACCTACGCCAACCGTACTCGTCTCTACGTGGTCCCAGGGGGAGCAATGACAGGAGTGAGGTACAGGGATGAGGTCCTTGAACCTATAGTGGTGCCATTTGCAGAAAATGTGGGACAAAACATCATTTTCATGGATGACAATGCCCGTGCCCACCGAGCTAGGGTGGTGACCGAGTTCCTTGAGGGCCAGGGGATTGAGCGTATGGAGTGGCCAGCGAGGTCCCCGGACTTAAACCCGATAGAGCACGTCTGGGACATGATGGGGAGGAGTCTCGAGCAGCTCGAAGCCCATCCACTTGGACTGCAGCAGCTGGGTGTTGCTCTGGAGGCTGCATGGGATGCACTGGATGTCAGAGACATCAATCGCCTCATCAGCTCCATGAGACAGCGCTGTGAAGCCGTTATTGCTGCAGGAGGTGGTCACACTCGTTACTGAACTGCCTGAAAGACACTCAGACATTCGTTTTTACCACTTCATGTCGGTAGCTGATACCCCTCGGGGCCCACTTTTCAGGATGTGCAGTGATGCGAGAGACATTGTGCAACAACTGAAACCACCCATGCGTGAAATTGATTACAGCGTGTTTAAGGACATTTAGGACAGTTGTACTGAGGTATTTCCAGAAATAAAACACCTTGTATAAAATTTTTATGTACGTTAAAAAGTGGTCCTTAACTTTTTTTGAGTAGTGTATATGCTTTCTTGCACAGAAATAGTCTTGCCAATTGCACAGAATTGACAAAATATACATGGTGTTATGTCAGGAGAGACTACTATGTAAGTTGATAAAGCTGACATTGCCCACTCATCTGCATTTGCTATAATTTTGCTACTTAGCTGCACTGTTCCATGCATACACTGTATACATTTATAGTTAACAGAATACTTAATGCATCTGGACGTGGATATCACTCCATGCCGAATAACTGTTTATCGGCCCTCAAGCTTACATCACAAGATGTGAGAAGATGTATTTTCTAAAACTTGTGAAATTTTGAAATGCATGAAAATGTCGATCCATTTTTGTCTCACCTGCCTTCATTGTAGATGTCACTTTCTTTCATTGGCGATGTTGTCAATAATTTGGTGTACTCCCTCTAATTTTCCAAAAATATAAATGCTACCTTGAAGTTTTTCCTACTGACCCACTTGTCAATTTGCTTTCATTTCTTCAAAGAATTAGCCCAGAACTTGAAGGTGCTCAGCCTGTTGAGGAGGAGGAGGAACTGATTGAAGAGGACCAGGAGGAGGAGGAGGATGGTGTGTGTGGAGCAGGACGAAGGTGTGGAGGGGGGTGGGGGGAGAAGTTGTGGCTAGGAAGGAAGGTCCATCACTTAGCAAATCTGGGCTGCATGTGCAGGCAACAGCACAGGATGCTGTTGATGCAGAGTTCAGCCTAATATCTACAAAAAGACTGAAAGAACTGGCATCAAGAGCAGCTGGACGATGTTTGACATGTGGCGGACCAGTGACCACCACAGTGTCACCAGGGAGAGGCACTTGCTGCCCATGTCAGTTGGGTAAGGAAAGCTTTTTGCCCTAGCCTCAACCGTCGGCATCAAAATTGGGGGACCCGGAGGCAGCCAAGAAGAAGGTGGCCTGGTCGTCAGCATCGAACCCATCGCCACCGAGGGAGTTAGGGTCTGCAGGGGAGGAAGCTAGACCATCCACGTCCAGGATGGGAGAGCTCCAGGCCCAATCGCCCGCATCAAAACTGGGGGACACTACTCAACCATCCACATCCAAGATGGGAGAGCTCCAGGCCCTGTATGCCTCCCTGGACGACAATAGGGAGTGGGGACCGCGGAAGGGGAGGCGAGACTGCTGAGGGATGAAAAGGCAACAACACCGGAGGATGGAGCTGCTAAAGAGGCCCAAACAGACAAGAGGGATCGGCACGGGGAGCCGAGGGAGTTACGGTGCCCGATTAGTATAATGGCAATCATTGCAGATAAGTGTGTGAAAATCATAGAAAAAAACTGGATCAAAGAATATAAGGGGAACGCACTAAGAAAGGAAAGGACCTTCGAAAGAGTATACATGTTGAGGGACGTAGACGGGGATGAATTCAGAAAAAAATTTCATGAAAGAATTCCAGATTCCGAAGTGATTATGAGTAAGTAATAAGACACAGATGTGTCAAAACATTTGTTGTTTTTTTTTGGTAATGCAAGATCAGTTCAGTTTTTTAAAAGTTTTTTTTTTTTTTTTTTTGTATACGTAGTTTCTATACTTTACAGTGTTAAGTAGATGTGTTGTGGTAGTTGTGTTTTCTCGATCCAGGAGTATCGAGCTGGGGAGGGGGTAGTGTAACAGGAAATACACCCAGGACAGGCCCTCTGCAGCCAGAAAAGAGAAGGCTTCCTGTCACTCAGCACAAGCCATTCACTCTCAGAGCTATTTACAGAGTAAAAGATAGAGGTTCACAGAGTTAATACTTTTTACCACGTAGACTTCCAGGTGCCAGTGTGGACAATGGCAGCTTGTTAAGTATACATTTAAGACATCTCTTACTGCTGGGTATCAATCGCACTATCCTATGACATTAATCAAAGACTCCCAAAAGTAAAGAGTTAATTACCTTTTGATATTTCATTATACAGCCAAAAACAATAGATCCCTGTGGGAAGCCTACATTAATTCATTCACTGCCGATGTTTCAGTTGTACACATAAAGTAGGTATATGCAAGAGATTCAGTTATTGGTAGAGTTAATTTCCTTATGCTTTTGAAGACTCTACCTAAAACAATAGAGACCTGTCGGAAACTTTGATTAAGCCATCTATGGCCGCTTTACCCTTGGCACATTTTAGTAACGCCACAGAAGAGTCTAGTTAATGGAAGTGTTAACTTGGATATATGTCTAAAGAAACCTTCCCAAACAGGTGGTCCTTGTCCAAAACTGCATAAAGTCCCTCCCTGTTGTAGAATGTGCAGAAGGTACGCCAAAAGCATTTAGCGATATGTTCCATAATATAAGGAGTTAATTAATTTATGCTTTATATGAAACCCCGGAAAGAACGGTACCGGCGAGTGTGGTGTTACAGATAGGGTAACAGATAAGGTGTTAAGATCAGAAGCCAAATCTAAACGTAGGGATTGAGTGGAGATATTTTGGTCATCGCTTGCATAGGTTACTTTGTCTAAAATGGGAGAAACGAGAGTAGTTTTCAATTAAGAAGTAATGACCAAATGTAATGTAATGGTTTTCTTTATTTGCCCTTCCATTTGAGTGGTCGGGAAGTGTATAAATATGTCCGGATTTTGGCCTAAAAAAATCAGAATCCGACGAGGATCTCAGAGAGCAGACAAGTTCGAAAGAAGGTACGGGCCTGGTCAGGTGGAGGCATTGGGTGCTGCATGTCCCAGCATAGAGCAAAAAGCAACTTTGGTTTGTAAGCTACGAGTTTATTTGCACATTGGCTTACGTCGGGCGGTGGGCCGGAGTTGGTGAGGAACAGAGGATAGCACAGACGGTTACTGGGCATCGGCTTGGTAATAAACATGGGCAGCGGCCCGTCAACGCAAGTATCCCGAGTTTCCTTGCTGCCCAGCTCTCCTCCCTCCCCTGTCAATCTAGTCCCGTTATAGTTTAATCCGTTAAGTCTGTCCCCCTCCCATGAATATGGTAATTCTGGTTGGTAAATATAATGGTAGGTCGTGAGAACTTGACCTCGGCTGATGCTGTTTTGGTCTGGCAGAGCCTTATAATAAAAACATTAGGAGCAGCACCCGATGCTTTCATGCTGCCAGGCCCGATCGTCATTTTCCCATGTGTTTCATGTCATAATTTGATGTAGCAATGTTCTGTGCCACCCAAATATTTGTTTAAACAGAGTTTCACGATTAATAAAAGATAGTGTCTTAGCTGTGCTCAGACTCCCAAACAAACTGTTTCGCAGTCACTGATTCCAGTATTAACCACTAAAGTTGTGATTCGTGAGCTGCTTGCCCACTGACTGCTTTAGACAGCTCGCTACCAGGAACGTTTGGATGTGCTGATGTGGTCGACGCTGTTGTGATGGTGGTGTTGGTGCTATAGTTATTGGGACAAACGTACGGACATAGACACACATCCCTGAAGACACGTGTATACACAGGCACACAGACATTTATATATCGACACGTGATATTATAGGTGATATATCTTTCGCCACGTTGGTGGCAATATTATATCAGAGGACAAATTTTCGCCACAATACATTCCGCTAAAGTGGATGATTACCACAAACTCTATACAGTACATGTATAGCAGAGCATTGCCATGGGGTGGCAAGCCATCGTTCACAAACAATGTGTTTTTGTGGAGAGACGCTTCTGGTACATAGTGATAGACTTATTTTGTATAACAGTGCAGTACTAGCATGCATGTGTATGTGTAGATTCTGCTTGTTGTAACTGTACTCAACTCCTACTCTTAGAGTTTTAGATCATGGCAGAGAAAGGAATGCCTGAGTTGGAAGAAATATTGAAGTTTTGTGTCGTTGAGCCGGGAGTTATGAGATGGGCTGGTGCTCGGAATTTTCTACGATGTGCAGTAACTGGTGAGCGGGGACAGAAATATAGGAGTGAGGTGCACGAACTGTATGTTGATCGTTTTCCACAGTCGGAAGACATAATTGATGATTTGCTGGACATTCCGAGTGGCCACTCTTTCATGGCCAGAGGCATCAGGAAAGGAGAAAGTGGTCTCAACATGGTCATGTCAAAAGCAAAGGTAATTTTGAAGAAATAGTTTAAATCGTTTTCAATTCTAACAAGAGCTCCGGGGGAGCTAACGTAAAGGTTTAGTAAAGCCTTAAACTTTGAAGGATGATGAATTTCAGAATAAAATTTGTCATTTTGATACAAGCTCTGTGTGCAAAAGCCATTGACATTGTGTTGCCAGTAGGAGTAGTATTGCACTTTGAAGAACATAAAATTAATGTTAGCACTTCAACGTAATCTAATTATCATTATCCCAGCAACTGTTCAGGATATAGTACAAGGAAATATGCTGCCACAGAAATATGCTGCAAATTGGCAGGCTGAAGACTTCGCCCTCTGTAAAACCACTGGGCATAGGGTAAACTGGACTTTTTTTTTTTGTAAGACGTTTTATATAGAGGAGCTTCCTTTCCCTTTCTCTGTTTGAAAGAGAGAAATTTCTCTTTTTTCCCCCTCTTAAAATGTGGGAAAGTGAGAAAAGAGGGGATGTTTGACAAAAGTAGGGCTTTTTGGACAAACTTCTGCAGGAAGCCTCAAATTTGTTTGAAAATAAATATTGAAAAATTTGCACCAGTTATGCAATGATGATGATCCAGCTGGAAGTTGATCCAGCTTGAGAGACTGTAAGGAAGTAATATAGGACTAATATAAGAATGTATAAGGAAACCCTGAATGTCAAGTCATACATATCCATGTAAGACTACATTCATGTTTACGTTGGATTATTGGGGGAAAAAAAATCACTTAACATAAAGTAATGAAACAGAGTGTTACCTATCATGGGACCAGAAAGCGACAAAATGGGAAATGCATTCAAGTCACCAGGGATTCTAGAAATACAAACTTGTAAGTACACATTGTGTGAGTAGGATATTCAATTGTGCTGGAAGTGGGTAAAGCTGTTGCACTTGCAAGTGAACGAACAGGCAGCACACTGATTCCTTCCCAGTTCCACCAGTGTTGGATGCTGGGTACAAAGATGCTGTGGCTATGGGATTGCACTGCTGAGGTATTGCACTGGAGTTTAGCAGTTAACTACAGTAACTACTCAAACCGCGGGTTCATGAATTCATGTCTTGCCCCAGGCAGATGGAGTCCCAAGATTTTTGCTGCTGGTGTACTGTCGCAGCATCCAGCAAATCATCGCAAGAGGGAAACTTCTGCAAGTCACAGGAACAAAAATCCTCCGGTCACCGCATGAACTCCTCTACCGCCCTCTATGGATGAACAAGATGTCCTCATCTGTACCATGTGACCGCCTGGCAAGGTCAAAGTTGTCGTATGAGCAACAGCATGTATCTAATCCAAAGACATAAGAAGACATATTATGCATGTTAAAACATGGATTTGACCAATTTCCTTCATATGTATTGCACAAAGAAGAAATCTACATGACAAAGATGAATATGTAACCACCAATTTACTCCATATCGTCGCTGGGGTGACAAAACCTCGTATCTCAAAAATGTCAAATGTTCAGGAGAGCAAAAAAATCATGGCGGCCAAAGCACTATAGTGAATGGGAAAGCCTTTCCTCTGACATGTCATGGTGGCTTCATTGTTCTAGTAAGACAGTTGGGATTTGGCCAAGACATCACTTGACCAATTATTTGACCATTAAGCTAAAAAAAAAAAAAAATTGACATTTTTGAGATACGAGGTCTTGTCACCCCAGCGACAATATGAATATTATATTGTACATGAAGAAAAATCAACATGACAAAAATGAATATGCAACCACTATGCCAGATATTTTGAATAAATGATTTCATTATCACTGGAATTATTTTGGAATTGCGATTGACATGAAGCTTGATGTAATGCAGTACGGCGTTGATATCAAATTCACATAATCTGCATGTTGTTACAAACAAAGAGTAACACAGTGCATGAACCTTCACTGCTATTGATATGTCTCTGATATCGTACAATAAACTAGAAATTACATACAAGATTACATTCGTTGCAAGAACTGGAAATGACAAAACTTATCTTCTACAGTCACATGATACTGATTGAAAAGGCTAAAGGAAAGCTAAGGAAGCTGTAGGAAACCATCAAGGCAGATTGTTCTTTACTGTCATTCTGAGTCAAACTCTTTATGGAGAGATTCATTGCACCTGACAGCAAACAGAAACTCACCACAAGATCTGGCTGGATTCTTGTGAAATATATGCTTCTTCTCTCGATCGAGGCCACATATCACCACAAAATGACCTGTAGAGGGATAAAATGTTTTCATAGTGTACAGTCATACTAACGACTAAAAAAACAAAAACAAAACAAAAACATGCGGTGTTACAAGATAGACGAAAAAATTTCATCACACTAAATTCAATGATTACTAGAATTTGAAACAAAACTCAACAAACCAATCACGTATACAAACTAAATATCCAAAATTGGGTGTTCAGGACCCTATTTTCTTTGAATCAGTGCAAAATCAATCCCCAGTGGCACAAGCAAAGATGCAATCAATGATATACTTATTTAAGTACAATGTAGCTTCAAAAATATGGCAGGTATATGTCATCTAAAAGAAGAAAAAATAACAACAACATAGTCTTAAACCCATACATCACAAATCTGTTCCTTTTGAAAAAGGTTTTGCAATGCCTGTTTATCAGGAATCATAAAAGTCTGGTAAAATACTGTATCATGTGAAACACTGCACTGTGTGAAATCATGTTGCAGGAAAGGCAAATCTGGGCAGAATGTAAGGGATATTGACTGATATCAAGATTAGTAAGAATAGCATGAAATAATCGTTATTACCAGCATATCCCTTATCCTCCTCCGTCTCTGAGTCTCCACCCTCGTGTTGGAAACAATTTGTAAGACAATCTGATATCTGTGGACCAAAAAGTGGTGAAAACAGTGGATTGTTACAGAGTGTACACTGAGATACCAGTCATTATTTTCCTTATTATCATTATCATCTTTATTATCACTACTATTACTACTATTACAAGTAGTAATAGTATCATTATCCTTATTATCATGAACTTTACTGTCATTACCATCATTGTCATTTTGATATTATCACCTATTTGTGATATTCAGACGACAATTAACAGAAACAAGGCAATGCTACTCACACAAATACCAAGACGCAGAGTCTTGCAACAGTTACAGTTCCTCTATCTTTTCTGCACCACAGGGAATATCATCACATCCATGAACGGGTTTGGGTGACAGACAGAATTCTGGTTGGGTCGCTAAGTTTTGTTCTCTTTTATGAGCCACATACAATGTGTTCATCATCAGCCTTCGCACGAATAATGCTTTTCTACAAATTGTGCTATCTTTAGAAATTGTTGCTGTTTTTACCAATTAGCCAGAAAAAGGGGAAAAAAAAAAGCATACATGAAGAATGAATCCAATAATTAGACTCTCCCGATGGACTTATTCTTGGAATTGATAGCTTACCACATTGCTGGACTCCCCTTCCACCTCAGAGTCCTGTGAACTGAACTGTATGGGGGCGGAGGAGAAAAGATACACAAATGAGATATCACCTGCAATTACCATGGTGCTATAAAAGTGGAACTTTCCATGATGTGGGGCTGAAATTTTCATGCATTTCGCGCAACCAGAAGCTAGCACGAAAATAATAGAATGTGAATATATTTGCTTGCCATAATGTTCCAGTAGTTAATGTTTTGATTCCGTGGAATTAAAAACATGCGAATCTCTTCTTAACTGGCCACACGCGAAAATATCCACTAATACAGTACTTGTTTCAAATTAAAACATCTGTGCATTCTTTAACCCTAACTAGGCCGAGCTATTTAGGTAGATGATAGAACCAAGGGGGGCCTCCCAGGCCCCTCCTTCATGCCACTGCAAGTCCATTCTTCATTTACTCAAAGTTGCATGTAATGTAATAAGGGATGTACATCTACCACTGGTGTACAGCTAAGGTGTATTCTGCCCTTATGAAATTATACACTTATGACAAAATGTGAAATAGTTCAAGGGGTTTTTTTTTGTGCATTATCATGGAGTTATCAAATAAATGGTTTCTTTACAACATTGACAGATGTTGACCCTTCACGCGAGTTGATAAAATGTCCTTAACAGAGCTCAACCATGCTAAGCAGATTTACACTGCTAGTTACATGTACATCTTGTTTGGATCATAGAAATCTCGGTATAAATCAGCCTACCTGATATCTGTAGCAGGCATCACAGTGTAGAATGTTGGCATCTACCAAAACTATTGCAGGATGGCCATCGTCCAACTGAGAGAGAATTTCTTCTCTTTCCAAAGACCTGAAAATAGAAAGGTAATCAGGGGTCAATAATCCCTATTATATACCTCATATATAGATTCCTCTCATCTGATTGGTTAAAAGTGGAGTCATGAAAATAGCTGTGCCCCATTTTTTTATCAAATAGACGTCATGATTTACTGTGCCCGGGGCATAGAATCAACTGTGCCCTGTAAATAGGTTTGGAGACAGTCGCAACCCCGTACACATAGATCGCTCATATTTACGCACCAATGATACGACCGCCGCGCTGTCGATCAGCGTTGATTACGAGTGCTGTAAAAGAGACTAGCGGTCACAGGTCGCGATGAATTTGACCTTTCATTCACGTTCGCAGACGATCGACCTTCGCCAGTTCACGGTAGTAGCGCATTTGTTTACATCTGTCAAAATAGCGAGAACATGGCTGAAAATCAGAGATTTCACCTAGTGGATGATGAGGAACTCACGGCAATAATGGATGCCGCTGCTAGCAAGAGTACTAAGAAACAAGGGAAGTACGAGGTGAAGGTGTTTGAAGATTACTTGAAGCTTGCTGATATGGATTTGGCAACGGCAGTTGCACTGCCGAATTCTGACCTGGATGATATCATCAGGAAGTTCTATTGTAGCAAACACCAACAGAATGGTGAATTGTACTGCAAAAAGACTATGCAGGCAATCCGTTTTGGGCTCCAACGTTTTTTCATCAGTGAAGGTAAATCTGACATCATTCTGCATGCTGATTTTGCTGGATCATCAAGAATCTTCAAGAGCTTCTCAGCAACATTGAAACAGAAGGGAAAAGGATATGTAAAACATAAGATGGCAATAGCCGAGGAAGATATGAGCATCATTCAAGATTCTCTGGATGCATCTGATCCATTGGGCCTTCAGAACAAAGAATTTTTGGATTTCATGTTGTACTTTTGTAACAGAGGACGACAGAATCTGCGAGAAATGACACGTGACAGTTATTAGGTGAATGTGGAGTCGCACACTGGAAAGCGATACATAACTTTTAACGATACACTCACAAAAAAACAACCGTGAGGATATCTTGAAAAGAGCCAAGGTGGTGTGATGACTGAAACAAATGATGCGAGATGTCCAGAGGCTTCTTTCTTGTCCTATATGTGGAAAAGTTAAACCCAGAGTGTGAATGGTTCTGGCAGAAACCCAAGCCAAAAGTGCCAACGTTAGGTCCATGGTACTGCAACTCTCCACTTAAGATGAAGGAAATTTCCCTGAAAGCTAGAACCCGCGTGTATACAAATCACTGTCTGCGTGCCACTAGCATCACGTTTCTGAGGGATAGCAGGTTTTAAAGACAGGGACATAATGTCAGTGTCTGGTCACCATTCCGAATCCAGTTTGAAGCACTACACAAGAACCACTGAGAAGAAGAAGGAAGAAATGGCCTGTGCCTTAAGTTCAACAATTAATCCAAACCAGCAACTCCAAATCGCACCATCTGCGGGACCATCAGCTATTGACATCCCTTCAACTTCCTCGGTTGCTGATAACATTCCTGGCCATGTAAATCAGGATCTTGATCTGGAGACAATCTTGCGTGACATTGCTAATTCACCACGGGGCACAATGAACATCCCTGTCAATATAACCAACACCAGCAGCAAGAACAACAAACCCACCAGTTTCAATTTTCACAACTGCGTGGTGCATTCTCATCAGAAGTAACTTCAGAAGTATGAAATCAGCCGCCTGTAAATATGTTTAACTGTTCTTAACTGTGTTAAATTATTTGTGTTGGAACAGTTGGATTGATGGATTTCAAATGTTATCCGTGTTGGATTTTAACTGTTAATGACTTTTTTGAGGAACTTGAACTTTCTGATTTGAAATTGGATGGATCGACACAGTAGAAGAGGTCATAATTTTGGTAAGTCTTAAAACAATTTTATTACATTTCAAAACCAAAGCTGATGCTATAATTTTAAATAGCTTTTAGTCCTTGTTTAATTCAGGTAACCTTTTAACCAATCAGATAAGAAGAATCTATATGTTCGGTATATAAAACAAATAATGACAGCTTGATATTCGGGGCACAGTTAAAATCATGTAGGTCCTCGGTGATGTGAAAACCATAACTATGCCCGAAGCGAAGCTGAGGGCATAGTTACAGTATATGGTTTTGACATCACCTTGGGCCTATAATTTTAACTGTGCCCCTCATAGCAGTCATTATTTGTATACTATTGTACAGACCAACTCTGTGGAATTATCTGTATAGAAGTGTTGGCCAGCATATACAATCATATACAGGAATGACAGAAACAGTTTCACGCTGTAGAAGAACATAACTTCCCTAGGTACAGGTGTATATGAAAATTTAGTAATTATTACAAATTAAATATTTTTCTTTTCAAGCAAAATTTTGAAAGTGACGTTCCATTCGCAGTATAATAGAAATATGTGCATTATGAACACAAGACTGCTTTTACAGGTGAGAACTGCAGTTTTTTTTTTTCCCCTATGCCACTGTGATGTCCCTTTCATGACACATCCACAATACAAGGGGTGGCACATTGTTGTCGTTTCTGATGTAAGAGTGAATACATTCCTTTAAAGGGATAGTACAGTATTGGTTGAGATGAGAATTTGGGCTTTTAAATTTTTGCAAGATACCAGGTAACACTTGTGATATAGCACAGAGCATACCATTTTCAGAGCATTTCAAAGTTTATTTGATGAAAATCGGGTTTGTAATAACTGAAACATCCAAAAACAAAGTAAAACAAAGCGATCGTTACAAAGTGTGGGTCCCACACTTTATTAGAATTACTCTTTTCTGGATATCTCAGCCATTTCAAAACCAATTTTTATCAAATAAACATGGAATTTCTCATAGAATTGCATGCTCTTTCATATTTCGAATGAGATTTCTTATTATCTCACCTAAAAATGTTAGAAACCTGAAATTAGGTCTCAACCAGTACTGTACAGTCCCTTTAATGTTCCTACCTCTTCTGGACACTTATGCCCTCCTCTGCTGCATTCTTGAATAGATGATTGATTCGTATCTCCTCCTCGGAAAAGTCAAAGTAGTCGCTATTGTAAAATCCCTGGAAAATGTAAAATTGGGTGGTAGTGAAAATGACATACACATGTGTAGATGCAAATTATTACATTTCACTGTCTGATGAACAAAGATGTTCAAGTACAATGTATGTAAAATACTGTGGCATGCATATCATGAAGACAGTTTTCTCACATCCGCTTATAAACTATACGCAAGACAACCATTCCTCGTTGAACATAAATCTATTCTCGTAAGTTTCATATTCAATTTTGATAGACTGTTATGTATAGTGCATTTACTTTAATCCTCGGCTGTTACTTCTGTTTTGCTACACTTATGCACACCAGATTAAGACTGAGGCTTTTTGTGTGAACCCCCCCCCCCCTTCTCTCATCCTGTTGTTATTTCACCCTATTCTTACCCATGGTAACACAATGTCGTTCCTACCACTAAATCTTGCTTGATGTTGCCACCCCAATCATCCTCATTCTTCATAGACTGATTCAAAAGCTTCCCAATCATCACTGGTCCTACCTCTCCTTTTTGCTTGCTCAATCCATTGTTTTACTCCCCCCCCCCCCCCACTTCTTAATAGGCTCCCTGATCTTGCCACCCAAGCTAACCCTTTTGTTTTCATTGTTCTGTGTCACTTACCCCTAGAAGACAGTGCATTTTACTATACCTCTTGCCTGCACACTCTTTCTTGATTGGCTCCCTAGCTGCCTATTGTTTTGTTTTTAAAAGGTCTGTGCTCCATAAAAAGTGTGTACTTACAGTTTATTATTTACTAGTACCCTTTTACCTGAATCATCTTATGTTTGTCATGTGGCCTCAGGCAAATATGTTCCGAGGATAAAAACGCCAGTTTGCCTTTAACACATATAGCTACCCACTCCCCCCCCCCCCCCAAAAAAAAAAAAAAAAACGACTTGAAGTCATGTCTTTGGATTTGGACTTCTTGATTTTGTACTATGATATACTTTGTTGTTCTGAATCATATTTACATTTCGGCATACAAAACTGTGGTACAGTAGTCTCTACAGAAACCGGCAGAATTGGGCCAGAACATTTTTGACCCAATTTACGCAGCATATCTGAATATTATAAATCGGAGAACGCGTTTCATTCATATCACATAGCCACACACTAATCAAGCACCTTTCTGTATTGCATATATACACAGCATGGTAGGTCACTAGCAGAGTCACACAACAGCCTTCAGTAACACCCAAATTGCATTATATGTGGTGATTGACTATCAAGCGGTGTTCCAAACTAAATTTGTGTGTACATTCTCAGTTTCTGTCACTATTTTTATGTGCAAAAGTCATGCCTTTACAGTAATGTAGCAACTGGTAATTCAAAAGAAAAATTGAAAATAGAATTGTCATACATTGTATATGGAAGCAAAGTTTGGCATTCCTCTTTAACCTTGCTCACTATTATGTCCAGCTTAACAGAAATTTGTAGAAGTTATACAACTTGGAAAAACAGAATTCTTTTTCAAAGCAAGCATGACTACCTTTGTGTCTCAGAATAACGTGGCACACAGGGGGTTTCCACCATGGCACATAAAGAGTTAAACTGGTCTAGATACATACTACAGTGTTTGATCAGCTACATGTGTGCATCCTCTATCTAAAACAAACTCAGTTATTTCACTCTTTATAATAGATATTTGTTTACAGCAAAGTATACTGAAAAGGTTCTACTGTATATTGCTATTTACATGTACAATGTAAGTATCTTGCTGTGAATTCATACAATCCACAATCAAATGATGGAAGTATTCTTGGAGAATTATGACTTTAACCTTGTAATAGTTCCTACTCTGACAACATACAATATTGAGAAAAGGCTTGCACATATGAAATAATGAATTGGTAGAACTTACCAACTGTTTTAAACCCTGTTTTCCTTACTATTAAATGGAAACTTCTGCACAAATCCAGAAGTGACTGCTCTGCACGGTCTTCAATTGAACAGTGGCACATTATCAGCTTTATACAACAGAACACTCTCCTAACCCCTTGCAGTGAAGAGAGATTCCTTTGTTCTCTTCCCACCTCCCTGGTTCTCTCTCCTAATTAGTGTTCTCTCTCCCAAACTCTAATGTACCTCTGGTGCACCAAACTCCGGTAACCAAACTCTGTTATCTTAATAAGGTGCAGCTAGGCTGTGGTTTTAATCGTGTGCATAATCTAGGGAAAGAACTCTTGATGCAGGGATGTGTTACATAGATGGAGTGGCAACTCTTCATTTGTAATTCATGCAAACACATGCTTGAGTTCAAAGCGTTGACAATGGGATGTCTAACATTCCACTACACTTTTAAGTCATGCTCAGCACCGCTCAGTTGCAAGACAGTTTGGAGACAACTAATGCATTCACTTTTCATCGAATTACGAGCTATATTTCACCGTAAAATCTGAAGTGAAATGCTCGAATTGATTGAGAAGAGTTTAGGAAATAATTCAGTATTATAAACATATATTTCTAGTTTATTGGTAATGCGCAAATCGACATGAAATGAAAATTAGGTCCTCTTAAAAACCTAATATTTTTCTATGATGCGCACATTTGCGCATGTTATTTTTTAATTTTTAGATGTGAGAGCGCTAGTCCCGATTATTGATGCTCTCTTTTGTCAAAGCACATTGGCAACACCTGTATAGTTGAACGCGTAACTTCTCGGCGGTGCCGCGCATGACTTCAAAGGAGAGCAGTAGTTGTCTCTCCTTCTCTCACACCTCCCTGCTTGATACATACAGTACATGTATGCCTTCTACACTGGGTGTATTGAAAGTCATGGGAGGAATATAACTCTGCCGCAACAGACCATGTAGATGCACTCGCAGTTAGCTAACCTCGAGGTTAGCTCGATGTTTAAGAGCCACGAGGTATCTTAGAGTATAGCGCTCTAACCAGAAGCCACGGGGGGGGGGGGGGGGGGTCCCCACTTGTAGTTAAGCACCGTGTGGACACAAAAATCAACGCACTCAAAGGGGCAGGAGTTTAACCTCGAGGTTAAGCTTCTGTGGACGCACATTGAAGTTAGGGGGCAAGAGCTTAACCTCGAGGTTAGCTAGGGCTTGTCGTCTGAACGTAACTGAAGACATCACATCAAACTCTTGTTTTTCTAGAGAGCTGACTGGACCATGCATAGTGATAAGTGTGTCTCTATACAACGTGTATGCAGCTTCAGTAGAGCATATCATGCATGCTGGTGCGAGGGTTTGTACACGGCATGAATAAATGTGTCTACATGTGATAACGCATATAGATCGCAACTGCACACTTCACCCACTGAGTAGTCCCAAGAATACTGAGGCATGTTTCTACATGGGAAATGCGTGTCGTTGCAAAATCAGCTCATCCTCAAAGCGTTAACATGTTTAAAAGTAAACCCTACACTCTCCTGTATCTCAGCACTTCAGTTTCTTCAGAACATATCATATTTACACTCATTTCAGAAACTTTATAGTAATATGGGAAGCTATGAGACTAGATGAGATTTTGTCTGGACAATTTCTACCATTCCAACCACGCTACTCTAGATATTTTTTATTGCATTCTTTCCTGATTCATGTGCAGTACCTTTTGTGGGATTATCCAGCTCATCAAGGTACATGCAGGTGTAGGCACTGAGCGATTATTTGAACTTCTTTGTCGGCAACACAAAACTCTGAAAATATCCAAACACAGACTTACCACTGAGCTGTATGTTGGATCCACTCCCAGTGTTATTGTGAAGAACTCGTGTTTAATTCCAAAATGGGCCATGAGGTGAGCAATATCTATTGTCCAAACACTGAAAATTAAATGTAGCAATTGATGGTGGCAATTGGTGCATCATTACAATTTTGTACATTGCCTGTCTCATGACAAGTAAATGTCTGAAAAAAAAAATGTATGAAATTACTACTCTGACACTCACATTCTGGGTTACTATGCGCAGCATCTTCATTAAGTCTTTCCAAGAACAGTAAGGAGCTGGAATTGCATGTTCTTGGAAATTGTTGTAGGGTCAGCTGTGAGAGCATTCCGTAATCGACTGACTGTATACACATGGCTGCATACAACCCTTGTAAATTGTAATCTTTCTTCTTCATATTTGCTATCTATGTGCTTGCAGATATTTTTAAGTACACTGTATCATAATGAAAATGACACTTGAATAGATGTGGATTGCAGTGAACACACACAGTCTGCAAGAATCTTCAGCTAACCAAGGAGGTTCAAGAGAATGGAGTCACAACTGTCGTATTTCCTTTGAAGTCACGTTCGATGCTGCCACTCGAAAGTATTTGAAGCATGTGGCAAACTGGATCTGCCACGCAGATAGGAAGACAACTGACTCATGTCTCATTGCATAATCATCAGCCACTTTCTAACGAAAATATGTCTTTGAGATGGTAATTACTTTTCGCCATCCCTACTTATAAAAGATAGGTGGTATATGATGGTAAAGACACAGGGATGCACGAATAGAAATTGTGCAAAAAATGATGAAATGATAATGAAAATTACTCGACTGGCCATGCCCGGCCACTAATCTGAATCTATTAATATAGAATTATACTCGAAGATTATTTCATATCAGTTTTATTTGGAGGAATTAAGTGGAAAAGTGATAAAACCGGCTTTCCGGGAGGGTACAGTTTTAAACACTTTCACATGATACAGCTCTGATTTACACTTTTGCATGTATTTCTTGAAGGGATAGACCTTTGTTTCATGAGCTTTATCATTAAGTGAGATTTCATTTCATTTAATAGATAAACAAGCAAAATATAGCCAACATTAAGTTAACGTTCAAAATGAATCTTCAGATTGCTCAGCAAGACGGCGGCATCAAACCCCGCCACCAAAGGCACAGATGCACCTGTGGAATACTTTTGTACATCAATAGAAAAGTGACAACTGTTTGAATAATTACAGCCAGTTGGAACTCCATCTCTTAAACCTCCCTGAGCTAACTGAAGGAGGCAGACTTAACCAGAAGAAGAAAAAGAAGATGAAGACATTGATATTTGCAGACCAAGAGGAGAACAAACCTCTGATGGATTCCAACTGTCTTGCAGGCAAGCTCTAACTTTTCTTCATCGTCATCTCCAGAGAGGATGTCACAGTACCTAAGCAGGGAGTTTTGTCATACAATAAGCAATTAGACGCATGAAGAATTCGCTCCACAAGCAATATACAAGTGACAATTTTGTTTTAATACTTGCTCTTTCTACAAAGTGAAGCCAAAGGTAATATGTTAGCTTGTTGTTTAATGAATCTTTCCTGTGCTGTCACTCTTGGTACAATAGTATTACAAGAACAAACATACAAACAAGTTAACTTCAATCTTCAAGGGAGTCTTCAAGAAAGTAGCTTAGATTAGGAATAAAATGGTCTAGAATTCATTCAAGCGGTTGGCACAGTGTGCCTGGTTGCTAACGTTTGCGGACTAAAAGATCACCTTGAGCGTGTTGACTTAGTTGGGTATTATTCCAAAGATCCATGGATGATGTCCCTCCAGCGCTCTCTGTTCTTTTTATTTTAATAGATTATAACAAAAAGGGGGGGGGGGTGGATTACCAGTGAGAAGACATACAGTACTACTGTACTGCTGTAGCTATTGTGTACTGACAGTCTGTACAAGAAGATGCTAACCCTCTTCCGGGTTAAGTGCTGGTTACTAACCTGAGAATCATCCTGGTGCAAGCCAGGCCACAGTCCCACTCCTTGTTCTGGAGGATGTGAGGCACATTGATGACAACAGCCGTCTCACTGTACTCCTCCACAGCACCATCCATGTTCTCCTATGAGAGGTATTGACAATATTGAATACACTAAGGTACTATATTATGAAGAATTTAGAATAGACGGTACCTGGTAACAATTATGTATTCTTTGCAAGACATTCAATAGCCACATCCACTGGCTGGGAAAACAATCTAGATAACAAAAAGAAATACTTCTAAAATTTTACTTTCATAACAATAATAAAACACTCAACAAAACAAATCCAGCAAGATCCCTGGAAAGCACTTTGGAATCATGAAAGCACATAGCACAAAGCAGACATGCTGTACACAATGAAACCTAACTTCATACAAACAACGCAACATCCACTCCTTGTGTAGCTTTGAATTCCCATGATAGCTTTGGAATTATAATAAACTAACTGTACAGGAACATTTGTACAAGTTTTCATCATTGATCACCAACTGGACGGTATAATAGTTTTCAGGGTGCTAAGCACTTGCCCGATTGCCCGGGGAAAGTGAAAAATCAAATTCGGGCAAGTGTTTTTGAACATTGAGAACAAATGCTTGCCCGAATTGGGCAAGCAAAAAGTTTTAAAGCTACCTTTTTTCACTTACTCCCCCCCAACAAACCCACAAAGTCAACCATACAGAAGCCCATAGAGAATGGCTGTTACAGTGATGCAACACACTTTATATTTCATTTTACTTCCAGCAACTTTCCAACACTTACAGCCGTATGTGAAGAAGCCCCTATGAGTTTTTTTTTTTTTTTTTTATTTGTACACATGATTTTCTGTGTTATTTCTTCATATTTTGGACTTTCTCTTCGGGCAAGTAAAATTAATTTTTGGGCAAGTGTTTTGCAGCAAATTTGGAAATCTGCTTGCCCGACCGGGCAAGTGGTAAAATAAACTTATGTAGCACCCTGGTTTTGACAGAAAACTACGAATATGAATAATAGACCAGCAGAGGGGGGTTAGTTTTCTGCATGACAGCAAAGGTGAACATGGCCATCTGATAAAAATGGTACGAGGTAATTAAAAACATTACAGGATGTCAACATCATATGACAGAATGCAAAAGGAATCAGATTGTCTCCTAACATCACCTTTTCCCCCTAAACTACAGTAGGAAAACAAATGGCTGACGAATCATCTACTGTAAATGTAATCATAAATTTCAGCAAATAGATGACATTACTTCCTTCAATGCAAACATAGTATGACTTAATCACTATCATAAAAAGAATGCTAAGCATATTATGTGACCCTGCATCTCAAAACAAACAAGAAGTCGCCAGACATGAATTTTTAGTTAAGACCATATTCTGAAAGAGCAGACTTCAAGCTTTAAGATGATGTATAACTCAAATCAAATGGACTCTCCTAACCTATCTAAATATTGGAAAGAAAGCACAAACTCAGGAAAAGTGTGAACTGAAAAAAGAGGCTCTGAAGTACAGTGTCTATTCAAGCGCTTAATCTTTACCAAACCGTGCTGGCTGTGCGATGAATGGGACAAAAAACAGAAGTAAACCACCAGAGTAACAACAATGAAGGGATTATCAAATTAAACTGAAATTAAGCATGCCTCATTAACACATTCTGTCCATAATTAACGCCAACTTTCAAAGCAGTAGCACTATCCTTTCAAAAGTTATTAGAGTTGAAAGTGAGGAGTGTGGACAAGGTTTTTCAGAAATGAAAAGGGGATTCTAAAGACACACGTAATCACACTATTCTACCAAAATTGTTCGAGATAAACTGCTGTATAAACTGTTTTATGATATCAAATTTTAGCATACCGGTAATGTAAAAGAAGACCCACTCTTACAGAAAATATGAAAAATTCAAGTTCGGCTAGGTTGACCCATTTCACTTATTTTCAGTCCTCACGCAAAATCAGTGTGTGCGACTTTTGAGGTGCACGGTCACATCGCACCAGATGGTACAGACTACACATACATTGTATCATGACTCTGTGCAATGTACCTTGTATATCATTGAATTTCTATTGTATGATTTTGTGTGTGTGCATGCTTGTGTGTGTGTGCATGCATATGTGAGGTGGGAGAGCACAATGATGTAATTCATCACAACATCAACAAGGAAAAGTAGAAATTACGCGGTGCGTAATATATGTCCCCGCCGGAAGTAGCATTTTGTGGCAAAATGTACAATATAGGTCAAAAATGAAGGTCAAAGGTCAAAGAAGTCAAAGGTCAAAATTCTGTGTACAAGTTTTGAAGCCCTCACCTAGTGCCATCACATAAGGCAAACAGTATCGAAATCGGGTTAGAAATGGCGAAGAAGTAGCATTTTGTAGCCAATGTCCAATAAAATGTCTGTCAAAAATCAAGGTCAAAGGTCAAAGAAGTCAAAAGTCAAAATTCTGTGTAGAAGTTTTGAAGCCCTCACCTAGTGCCATCACATAAAGCAAACGGAATCGAAATCGGGTTAGAAATGGCAAAGGAGTAGCATTTTGTAGCAAAATGTACAATACAGGTCAAAAATCAAGGTCAAAGGTCAAAGAAGTCAAAGGTCAAAATTCTGTGTAGAAGTTTTGAAGCCCTCACCTAGTGCCATCACATAAAGCAAACGGAATCGAAACCGGGTTAGAAATGGCAAAGGAGTAGCATTCTGTAGCAAAATGTACAATACAGGTCAAAAATCAAGGTCAAAGATCAAAGAAGTCAAAGGTCAAAATTCTGTGTAGAAGCTTTGAAGCCCTCACCTAGTGCCATCACATAAAGCAAACGGAATCGAAATTGAGTTAGAAATGGCGGAGTAGCATTTTGTAGCAAAATGTACAATACAGGTAAAAAATCAAGGTCAAAGGTCAAAGAAGTCAAAGGTCAAAATTCTGTGTAGAGGTTTTGAAGCCCTCACCTAGTGCCATCACATACAGTTGTAAAGCAAACAGAATCGATATCGGGTTAGAAATGGCAGAGGAGTAGCATTTTGTAGCAAAATGTAAAATATAGGTCAAAAATCAAGGTCAAAGGTCAAAGAAGTCAAAGGTCAAAATTCTGTGAAGCAGTTTTGAAGCCCTCACCTAGTGCCATCACATAAAGTAAACGGAATCAAAATCGGGTTAGAAATGGCGAAGGAGTAGCATTTTGTAGCAAAATGTACAATATAGGTCAAAGGTCAAGGTCAAAGGCCACAACTGAAATTCTGTGTCGAAGTTTCAAAGCTCCCATGTAGTGTTATCATATAAAGCAAACAGAATCAAAATTGGCTCATAAATGACAGAGAAGTAGCAAATTGAACATTTTGATCACACACGGACGCACACACATACACACAGACGGACACACAGACACACACACGTACGGAGCCCGTTTCATCGGACACACACATGTACGGAGCCCGTTTCATAGTCCCCTGCTCGAGCTTGTTCGGCGGGGACAAAAATCAGATGGGAGAAGAAAGCTAATGAAATTAATCCATGCTAAACAGGATCCATGTTAGCAAATTGCTTTCCCATGCTGCATTTCAAACTCTGCCTTGTCTACAGTGTATTCCCTAACTGGTGCTTCCACTTTGATGCCTGAATGTCATTTTTTATCGTAGTACATCTAATCACTAAAAGTTTATGATAAATAATCCAAACAGCAGCCATTGACAGTAGGCCCTACAGTTGATGACAATTAATATTCCTCACTCTATTACTAGCAGGGGGGTGAGCTCTCACCTCACTGCTAGTACAGGGTCTCACTACACAATTGTATGGAACCCTACGGTCCCTAGGCCTACCAAATGTCATGCGACTTCTGTACAGCAACTGGGCTGTGTGTAGGAAATAGTCACCGTACAGCAACAAGGCTGTGTGTAGAAATTAGTCAATAGAACCCCTACATTTGTTCCAGTCAGATCTATCGCAAAATACAAGGGTACATCTACATGGAACATAACTATACAGTAATATGATAAGGAGGGCATACATTTGCACAATGAATGAACAGGAAAAGTACTTGGAGAGTGCAGACTTTAGGCTCCACCAAGCAGCTCATTTCCACCCACTGAGACTGCCAAATATCCCAAAGATAAAGTAGGCTTGTCAAGTTGTGTTTGCCTCATCAGCTTCTTGCTGCACGGAGACTCTCTAGAGAGCAAAGCATGCACTTTTTTTATTGCATACTAAACATCAAGAGTTGTATGAAACCCTGGGGCCATTTCATGAAGCATTTTGTCAGACAAATTTGCTCTCAGTCTCAGCCATAGCCAATCAGTTGCAAGGATTTCAGTAGCTTACACAGTTTGTCAGAGAAAAAAATCTGACAATCTTGTAGTTGTACTTTTTAGAGAAATAACGCTTCATGAGATGCCCCCCCCCCCCCCCCCCCGAAAAAAAAAAAGAAGCAATCATGCACTTTACGGCCCTATATTTTTGTACCTCATTCCCATGCCAAAGTGATATCCCATGAACCACCATGCACTGAGCAGCTGTGAGCTTCTCCTGTTGTATGGAATGCTGTTTGACAAGTGATAACGTCACTAAAGCCCGCCTCACAGTGCGATTTTGATACATCAAAGACTGTGCTATATTGCATACCTTTGCTCTCCACTGCAGGATTATCAAGCTTTACATCAGACCCGGCGATACGGCGCAACTAACTCCGCATTAAGAGGCCACAGCTTTTGAATTTGTAATGGTCATCGAAGCACTGTTCGGAGTGAAGGACCAAAAAAAAATCTTGAAAATTCACCTCCTCGTATCTCCCTTATTTTACCACCAAATCCCTTGAAACTTCACACATATATCTAATGTGAAAATATCATCCTTCACAGGATTTTTTGGTGAAAATGCTGATGTACTGTATGTTTCGAGATTATGTGTATTTTTCTGTTTGAGTCGACTATATGGGAAAGGGTTAGGATTATTTCCCCGACACAAGTCTGTCGCTTAGCCAATCAGCGGTGTCAGGTAGGCGCACGGCGACAGGGTTCAGTTTTTGGTCCACAGGGTGGTGAGCGGGCGAGAGACAAACCCTGCAGTGTGCTTCAACTGCTTCATGCAGCACAAAAACCAATACATTGGACTGCGTAATGCTTATCGTCACTGGGGTGACAAGACCTCGTATTATCTACATAATGTCAAATGTTCAGGAGAGCCAAAAAACATGGCAGCCAAAGCACTATATCAAATGGGAGAGCCTTCCCTTTGTCATGCCATTGTGGCTTCATTTTTGGGGTAAGATGGCCAGGATTTGGACAGGACATCCCGTAACTGATTATCTGACCATTAATTAATCCAAAAGTCATTTTCACCAAAATTGCAGATACAAGGTCTTGTCGCCCCAGCGACGTTATGCTATGGATTTTACGTGGGTCTCAAGTTACAGTGATCTTTACTTTTTCCCGACATAACCGTGCGCCAAATGATACACAAAAAATAGGCCTATTTTGAACACAGTATGGATACTACCATAAGTCATACAATTGTATACCAAAGTTTCATTTTTGGGCAATGAAGGAAAATGTGAAAAAATAACACTTTAGAGAAAAAAATTTATGTTTTAAAAGCTAAGTTTCGACATTATTTTCACAGGTTTATCCTCCACAAAACCCAAAATAACTAACATTGCAATTTAAAGAATAGTTTCTCCTTCAATTTGCTGTGATAGATTTAATCATTTGATGGCTTCTGAGGTGAGATATTGTGATAGTCCTGCAACACTCCCCCAGCAGTTTTGCGTACACAAGCTGTTTACTACAGTACTTTAAATGCAAATGAGGCTTCAAGGTCATATGCTTTTGGCGAGTTAATTGCACAGTATCGCCGCGCCCGACATTTACAATATTGCATGGTGCAAAGTGTGAGGAAGTCTGCTACACAATAGCTTCCATTTTTGAACATCCTAGTTGGCCACAACAGTTACATTAATAATTTTATGTCTCCTTCATCCATCCGCGATTCATGCAAACCACCTAGGCAGGAGAGGCTTGCATTGGATCTGTGACTGTATGAGTGTGTGTGTGTGTGTGTGTGTGTGTGTGCATGTAGTGCTCTCTAAACAGTGACTTTGGGTTTTTTTTTCATTAATTCACAGAATGATTTCACCAAGGACAGTGTACATTATTACATACAGCTGTATGTAGCATCTTTCTTTCTATCTGTGTGTTCTGAGCAAGCTACGTAGTACAATGTAGGATTTTGAGCCGGAAATGTACACGTAATACCAGCTACTTGTAGACGTTGTAGTGGCATGCATCAGGCACATCACAGAGCAACCCGCTCTCACAAATCAACAGCGATCACTATCTCCACACGAAACATAGCTCAGATCCATCAAGAAATAGGCTAGTAAAAATGATAAGTTGGAGCAACATTTTGGCTTAATTGTTGATTACCTGTTCTGCTTCCTTTTAAGGACAGTCTGCAAATAACTCTGGGCTCTCTGGTATTCATCTCTCTCGAATCTGACATAACTGCAATGTGTTAGCGTTTAAAGCCCTTTTTACACTTGTGTTTCTTAACCCCGTACTTTCTCTGACCCAGGACTATCGTTAGTCCCGTACCAATTTTTTCAGCTTTTTACACTCGCCAATTAGTCTCGTTCTAAGCTCTTGTCCGGGGCTAAGGAGAAAATTGACCTTTTTACACTCATGTTTCTTAGTCCGGTACTTTCCAAACCACATGAATATTCATGATTACGCTGTGCACTGTACACGTACACGCACGCACCGGCAGCACTTGATTACCTCATTTCTGATTGGTCAGTGGGGGTCGGACTTCGTCTCTGTCGCTTAGCCCCGGATTATTTTTTCGTTCTGTTTACACTCACTTGCTTGGCACCGCAATTGCGGTGCTAACCCTGCTATTTTGCAGGGCCAGATAGTACGGGATTATCGGTGGGGCAAGCCCACTTTGGCAAAAACGAGTGTAAACAGAAAGTGGGCTAAGGATAGAGCGTGTTTCTACTGAGAGCACCTCACATCCCTGGCATCGCCACGAATTTTGTCCAACGCAGCACCTCGTATTTTACGACCACTCGAGCTGTTTCTACTGAGCGATAAAATACGAGGTGATGCAAAGGTGACGTGCAAATGCGGCGATTCCGGAAGTCAGGTATTTTTAAGTCACAGATTTGGGTCACGTGCGCACTGCCTGTTAATATGATTCGAACCCTGCCTGCTTTGCTACAACTGCGTCGGCTATTTTTTGATTAGCCATTTCTCTTCGTCTTCCCATCCAATATACCCCGAACTAACATACTGGTATCATGCCACTGACTGATGAGAAATCTTTGGAGATCGAGGGTCCAGTTGAGATTTTCTCAAGGCTGCGACATACTAATGTGGTACTCTCGCGATTCGAGACAATATAAAATGAAATAACGCGGTGTAAAATCAAGTAAGTAATGAGGGCTTAGTAATACAATAAGTTAGGCTGTTAATCACGCGAACAATAGACGATGAATGCCAAGCCACAATTCACATGTAACGTAACGTATAGGGCCTATAACACATACACAAGCGAGTTGGTACAAACAAAGCATGATGCGAACACGGTCGCTGTGTGTACACACGTATTTTGTACACATGTGTCGAAGGAGTGTGTGCGATGAACCGATTGAAAAGCGCGGGGAGAAATTCTAGACGTCCGATACACCACGAATTTCGCTACCCGGTGTGTTTCTACTGAGAATCGTTCTTCGCGTCACCTCGCATCGACCACCTCAATAGATGGACGACGGAGCACCTCGCATCAGCCGGCATCGGCCACTACCCGATCTGTTTCTACTGAGGAAAAATTCGAGGTGTCACCACGCATCGGCCGGTATCGGCCGGCATCGGCCGGTATCACCACACATCGGCTGGCATCACCTCGAATTTTCGTCGCTCAGTAGAAACACGCTCATAGTCTCGTACCAACGGTGAGGCTAAGGCCCCGCCCTTAGACCCACCGTTGGTACGGGACTACAGCTGTAAGCAAAAATTTACAAGTGTAAAAAGCCCTTTATACTCTTGGTATAGCCCTGCCTCTGTGCTTTGTCCATGGTCAAAGGCCACCTCCTTGGCTCCAGCAGGGAGACAATCTCTCCCACCTCCCTGGCTCCAGCGAGGTTGCCACTTTCACAGCACTTTCTTTGTTTTAACCTACTGCCTTATGTTTACTGAACAGAGATACATGTAAGAACCCACCCTGCCAGGGAGAGTACCAAGGAGAGAAGACAGAGGGATACCAGAGAGACAGATGATGTGTTCAGATTAAATACAATGGAAGGTGGCTGTGTTGGGAAGAGAAAGGGAGAGAGGATAAAGACATGGTGAAAATTAAAGGGAACGCAAACCCAAAGAGCAATGTAAATTGAGTGAGAGCAGGAACATTTAGTAGAAGACATCAGTGAAAGTTTGAAGAAAATTGGACAATCGATGCAAAAGTTAGGAATTTTTAAAGTTTTGGTGTTGGAATTGCTGGGTGAGGAGACTACTAGAGGTTATGACGTATGAATGGACAACAATAAAAAGAAAATATAAAGAAAATTTCACAAAAATTCATTTTTCATGAAAATTACAAATTCCATTTCACTTGATACTGACATATGTCAAGGGTAGCAATTATTTCCCCTGCTTTCTGAAAGCGGTTAGTCAAGTGCTCTTTCATAATGCTAGAAAAGTAAATTTTTGTTGAATTTTCTTTATATTTTCTTTGTATTGTTGTCCACTCATACGTCATAACCTCTAGTAGTCTCCTCACCCAGCGGTTCCAACACCAAAACTTTAAAAATTCCTAACTTTTGCATCGATTGTCCGATTTTCCTCAAACTTTCAATGATGTGTTCTACTAATGTTGTTGCTTTCACTCAATCCACATTGCTCTTTGGGTTTGTGATCCCTTTAAGGGAGGATGAGGTGGACAAGGGAGGAGCGGAGAGAGGGGAAGGGAGGAGCGGAGAGAGGTAGAGAAAAGGAGAAGGGAATGTCTCGTAGGAAGGAGGAGTCGGGGTTGTTCATGTTGGGTGTGTGTGTGTATGGAAGAAGATTGTGAAAAATGTGGTTATAAACAACGGGTTAAAGAATATAAAGCCTTTGAAAAAGGCTAGGAAAAGGGGAAAAGAAATAACAGAAAAGATATCAAAAAATGGAAAAATGAAACAAAGGTTTCCAAAATACAGAGTTCATTCTAAAGATAATGAAAGGAGGAAAGGAGAGAAACTGGCATTATAAAGAAAAGCAAGGGAGAGATGGGAGTTTGACAAGAAAAGCAGAGAGCGAAGAGAAAAATATCTGAAAATAGAAAAGCTTAGGTAGAATATTAGAATGCATAAATCAAAACTGGATGAAAGCAAAGACTATTAGGAACAAAAGAAAGACTTTACACAGGATGAAAAGGAAATGAAAAAAAAAAAAGAATTCATATCATTAGAGCAACACATAAAAAGATATTGGAGAAGATACAAATGTAGAAAGGAAAAACCATTGTAGTTGGAGGGAAAAAACTCATGAAGAAAACAAAGAACAACTAGGCAGAAAGTACAGTTAAAAAGGAAATTGAGAAAGTTAGACACAAGGAAAACGACCAAAAAAAAAATTGATAGGAAGGAAAGGGAAATTTAAGGTATATTTAGATTAATTCCGCCTGAAAATGAAAGAAGGAAAGATAGAAAAGAAAGAGAAAGATATAAGTGGCAGCACACACTCACGCACATGCTCAACTGCTTTGTTTAAGCTACAACCGCTAACGCAAGACTTGGTCGAAGAAGAGAAAAACAAATTTTTAGCTTTTCGACGACACCATGTCCATAGACCATGGAAAAGGCCACTGTGTCGCTACGTGATTCAGACCAACCATGGACCTAATATACAAATTGTAACACAGACTATTCATGGCAGTCCTTCTTTGATGTAATGATTGTCACCTTCACATGATGTGCATCTTTTATGCATTCAGGTGTCTTGACAATAACCATTGTGTAATCATGTATCGTCACTATTAAACAAAAGAATTGTTTCCCGCATTTCAGGCTTGTTTCGCTGATGTGCCTTTTTTCAGATGGAAATGTCGTTGAATAAATACAGATGATGAGGAACAGCAAACCTGAGATCATTACAAATTTTGTGTCAAAAGATGAGTAATTGCTGCTTCGCACATTTTCGCACATGCATAAGACCTTGCCTAATGGCAAGATATATCTGTTCTCTACCATTACCGTCCCTTTTTGCTGTGGAATAAGCTGGAGAAAAGTGAAATATTGAGATCACAAATGACAATCATTCTGCCAAAATGTTAGCTTTCTTTTAAAAACTGCCTGCTTCTCCCAAGCGAAAATTATTTGAGGCATGATTTCCTCACAACAGACACCACAACTGCACATTCACTTTAAATTTACTTGATTTTTGTGAGTTATTTTCTTCTGCGCATATAGTTTTAGATTTCTTGAATCTCCCTCTTGTTCTTCTCCCGGCTTGCTGGTGGTGACGATCATGGGATCAAAGCTGTGAAGCATGCTAAAAACAGGGCTGCCAACACTGGAAACTAGTTGAGAGTGAGACTCCCATAGGCCAATGCTATAATTTAGGAGTCAAAATGAGTGAGATCAATAGAAATGCATGTAAATGAAATAAAGTTTTAGAGTGAGAAAGGACCAAAATGAGCGAGTCTCACGCTCAATGCGTGAGAGTTGGCAGCCCTGTAAAAATGTCCTTGTGGCCATGTGGGGCTTTTGAGATGTACAGGTGCATGAATTAATTAGTGATACGATGAATGTCCTTGTTACATTGTCATTAGGTCCATGAACCAACTGATCAGTGTCGGTGATTTCGAGATTTTCCATTATTTTTTATGTTTGTAACTATACACAGCCCAGTCACTGTATAAATAGCTCGCACAGCGTCTGGTCGGACTACGTCTACGACATTTGTAAATATTAAAAGTGTGAACTTCACGTCTAGTTGACTTTGGAGACTAAAGTAAAAGCAAGATGAAAGTAAAAAAAATAGACCTCTAAATTAATTCATTTCACATAGGTTGACCGAAAGATTGGTCTGTATCTGGTCATTGGTATCGGGGATATGTTCGGGAGACTGCGTCTGGTTTCACGGATCCAGATCCCCTCCTATGAGGAGAGCAATAACGTCTAAAAAATAAAAGACTCATCTGGACAGACGGGTCTTTCTGTCTAAAGTAAAAACAAGGGTGAGCTCAGTTTGTGCTTTTTGGACATCATTTGACAAACAGGTGCGAAAGTACACTAGCGCCAACTATCCTGTATGTTTTATCCAAATCCATTCAAACTTTTGAAGTTATCTTGCGAACAAACAATGCTGACATCACAAAAAAAAAAGCATAACTAAACTTCTATGCCCAAACCAAGAAGAGATCACGTGCTCTCACCGTCAATACGCAGTAGCCGAGTCCAGCCCGCGCTAGCTGGCTGCGCTTGATCTGTTGACAGTGTTGTTAGCAGTGGAGTAGCATCAGGTGCACAGCCTCTCAAGCCTATGGAAGCAGGAGCCCGTCAAAAACATGGATATACGTCGCGTAGCAATTCGAATTACTACGCGACGTAAATAATTACGTCGCGTCGTAATTCGAATTACTACGCGACGTAATCATTTACGTCGCGTAGTAATTCGAATTGCTACGCGACGTAATTCCGAATTACTGCTCAACGACTTAACGTCACGACATAAAATGAATTAGTGTCATGTTGTAATTCCCATTGCTACACAACGTAAATAATTACGTCGCGTAGTAATTCCAATTAAGATGCGACGCAAATAATTACGCTGTGTTGTAAATAATTACAACGCGACGTAATTCCGAATTACTGCTCAACGACTAACGCAGCGAATTAACGTAGCGACGTTAAATCAACCAATGGGATCGTTCCTAATAGCGTGTGAAAAACAGGTAGTGAAGCGCATGCAATCCGTTCACTGCGTGCTGGTGAAAACCGGAACTGACAACAGGGTGATGGAAGTTCCTTTTCACTTCCCTGCTATACAGCGAGCCATATGCCATTTCGTTGACAGTACAATCCTATGAAATGTTTATAACCTAAATTATTGGGCCTACATTGCATCAGAAATATATGTATTCAAGGTAGATATACCAGCTAACCAAGTACTCTGTACTGACAAACATGCTGTAGGAAATGAGTGTCTCGCCCTTTGGCACGTGCACCGTGATGCATCAATGAGCAAATAACGAACGATTTCATTGGTTGATTTAACGTCGCTACGTTAATTCGTTGCGTTAGTCGTTGAGCAGTAATTCGGAATGACGTCGCGTTGTTATTATTTACAACACTACGTAATTATTTGCGTCGCGTCGTAATTGGAATTACTACGCGACGTAATTATTTACGTTGCGTAGCATTAGGAATTACAACATGACACTAATTCATTTAATGTCGTGACGTTAAGTCGTTGAGCAGTAATTCGGAATTACGTCGCGTAGCAATTCGAATTACTACGCGACGTAAATAATTACGTCGCGTAGTAATTCGAATTACGACGCGTAGTAATTCGAATAACGACGCGACGTAATTATTTACGTCGCGTAGCAATTCGAATTACTACGCGACCTATATCCGTGTTTTTGACGGGCTCCTGCTTCCATACAAGCCCGCTCTCAACCCGTTGCCTAGCGGGAGCAGGAGCGTCCAAATAAGATGAAAATTGCGTGGCGCACAGAACGAGGCCCTTGTATCAGCTAGAAACTTCAGGATGACAATTTGTGACAAATTCCTCGGGCTAGGTGGACTAGACTCTAGAGTTCCATTCGGCTCTTCATTTAGTTTATCAGGTAAACGAGGCCTTCTTTGAAAGAGGAACAAACAGTCATTTATTTTCTACATCAGCTGTTTGTGCAGGTCTGACGAGCACGCGCACGTACACACGTGTACCTAGCTGTGTTCCTCACCGGACCCCACCTCGCCAAAATGAATAAGCGACGTGCCGATCGAGTGGAATACATGGGTGCTAGTGTATGTAAATGATTTTTGATATGGAAGGCCATAGTTGCCATTAACGCGAACTACTTGACTATGCTCCGAAAGCATGTCATTTTTAAACATCAGCTAATTGACCAATCAGAGCCCTCAGTTATGCATACTTATGCTCAGTTAAGCATGCTAATGTTATTTTGCTAGTTCAGCACGCTTATGAAACTTGTTCATCTTTTAGCATACGTACATGCTCAGTACCGCTTGAAAATCGTTCTCGTTGCTTGTCAAATCACATGGCATCTTTCATCGTCTCGAAGCCGGCTGTTAGTCATCGTTATTGTAATGTGACAGGTAGGAAGAATAAATGTATATCTAAGTAATGTGTTTTCAAAATGATTCCGAGATGACGAATGATTACTACTTCTTTTAAGAATTAATGTATATTTTGAATATTTGATATCAATAGCCTAAGAAATATTAAAACTCCAGTAAAAGATCAGAAAAAAAAAACGAAACAAAACCAAGAAGACGACAACGAGACGAGTCACCTCGGGTGTAAGCATGAGTTGCCTCTAGCAATGCTGGGGACGAGCTGTTTTGGTGTCAAGTTGACCAGAACATCACCAACCAACCGCACGCACCATTGACTTACATGATTTTGAGATTGTATTGTAGCAGGATTTCTGATTGAACAATTTCGTATAGGTCAACTAATAACTGTGCATATATATAGTAGCAAGCGTATGCTCTGAGGTGATGTATGCATATGTTCACTTGCACACACAAACCGAGAGCTCTGATTGGCCAGTTATTGTAACCCTCTGTGTGCCACATTAATTTCCTGTCCATAAGTATGAACATGATGAATGTGAAATATATACACTGTCCTTGTAGCCCAGTGTGATTGGTAGTTATTTTTAGGTAGGATGTTATGCACATAACTAGACAATGAGTCAGCTAGGGTTTCTTGATGGCTCTGAAATGCTCTTGAATGCACAGTAGCTCAGGTTGGAGAGAATTACAGAACATTCAAGAAGGGGTGAATGGACCTATATAAGCCACATACATTCTGAAGTAGGCAGAGTACCCAACATTTTTGGTCCGAGAGTTACGTCTACTAAGTACTTCTGGCTCTGAATCTACTTGTTTAAAGTCACTCCTGTGTTACTTGCTGACATGCTATATAATTGTGGAGATAAGACCTGGGAGACATTATTGTCTGCAGAGAACTGATGTGCCTAAGTTGGTGCCCGACTCCATTTTCAAGTCTATGGGCATTGCCACATTAAAGCTGTGACGGGCTGGATTCCTCGCTGGATATTATTTGCTAGATATAGATTGCTACATTACGTCTGGATTCACGCATCGAATTGATGCGGTCGTCATTACGTCTGGATTACACGTGTCACTGTGGATTTATACTTTGGATTTACATCTTGGCTTGTAATATAGTAACCTGGGCCCATTGATTTACGTTCGAGGGATCATGTCATTGGCGCATTGAGGATCATTCTTCTGTGCATTGAACATCATCTGTAGACATTTCAAGGGGGATTACACTGTACATGGACTTTATAATTTTACATTTAACTGCAATGCATGTTTAGGAAAATATAATGATGTTGAATGAAAGGAAAATTATGTAGTGTGCTTGAGAGTGTAAAAGTATAGGGTTTTCCACCGTAGGACCTTTGACTGTTCCGGAGAGAAGTTGTTTGCGTTTGCGTAAATCTACTCAAAGTTAAAGGACAAGTTCACCTTCATAAACATAAGGATTGAGAGAATGTAGCAATATTAGTAGAACACATCATTGAAAGTTTGAGGAAAATCGGACAATCCGTTCAAAAGTTATGAATTTTTGAAGTTTTTGTGCAGTAACCGCTGGATGAGAAGACTACTGCAGTGTGCGAAAAACTTAGATGTCACATGCGTACAACAATATAAGGAAAATATAAAGAGAATTTCACAAAATTTCATCTTATGAAAAAAGTACACATTCCCCCGACTCGTTACCGACAAATGTTATGGGTAATACTATTCCCCCTGCCTTTAGAAAGAGGCAAGTCAAGTGCTCTTTTATTATGCGAAAAAAGTGAAAATATGTTGAATTTTCTTTATATTTTCTTTATACTGTTGTACGCATATGACTCACAAGCTGTAGTAGTCTCCTCATCCAGCGGTTCCAAAACAAACATTTTAAAAATTCATAACTTTTGCATCGATTGTCCAATTTTCCTCAAACTTTCACTGATGTGTTCTACTAATATTGTTGCATTCTCTCAATCGTTATGTTTATGAAGGTGAACTTGTCCTTTAAACTGACAATTGCGAATTAGGCTAAATGGAACCCCAGAAAAGAATAACAAATTGCACAATCCTTTCCTTTATTTCCTTTGTTTTAGTAATAAGGGATATCCGAACCAAAGGCTTAAAGTATGATCACAACACTCGTAGACAATCTACAAGGTAAATAAAAAATGCAGGCATACGTTTGCATACATGGGTGTTCAAGACAGATCGCAATAAATGTCTGAAATTTCTAAATCTAGGCCTACTAAATAGCGAAGTTCACTAATCACCGATTGATTACCGGCTTAAATTTAAAATCTAATCACAACTCACGAGTGTACCCCCTGTTCACAAGATAAGATCTCAAATAATCCTAAGTGAGTCCAAAGTTCTTCCAAGTAGGCTAAGGTCGATCACAGAATCAAATTAGGAGGCGATTGCCAGCACCAGTGAAATAAGTAGCTCGAGGAGCAGTAAAACGAAATCGAAAGTTTGAAATCAAGCACTGGTTGTATCGACGAGGCTAGCGACAAAAGTTGATGCGAACTTCTAACACTCGAACAGTGTCTGATGGCAGGCAAACCTCTCATCGGATGAAGCCAAGCCGAATAATCGTGGTCGATGCAGTTGTTAAGTACAGATCAACAGGACCGTGATATACTTCGTGCTCGTAGTCACCCCCATAGGTGTTAAAAGTTCAGTAATGAAGGCCAAACTTTGACTTTGACCTGGTCTCGTATTAGAGAGTCCAATACCCAAGATAACTTGGAAACAAGGTGGTGCACACTCGTAGGAAAAGTGGTCAAAATGAATTTCATAAGAGGCTAGCCATTTTATTGAGGCAGAAATCAGATCTACTTGGAAAACAGATTTAAACCGATTACTATGGGAGAACCACGGCAAACACGTGCGTTTCCCTTGGGAAACGGCGACTGAACAAACGTGTGATATTGAGCTAAAACAGAAAGTATAGGAGGTGCCAAACTTCCAGCGAATAAAAAAAAAATCAAAATTAAAACATGAACCAATAACAGCCCAAGGGATCCGACGTAACATGAAAGGGATCCAAACACAAACAGCTAGGCTAATCAGGAAACACTTGCCCCCGCTGTATAAATGAAACCTATGCCGACCACATGGGCAAAATGTGGACGTGAATGAAAACATTTTTAATTGCGCTAGGCGCAAAATGCGAAAAACGTGTGGACGTAAATGTAAAAGCTGGTGTGCATGGCGCCGCTACACATGTAAGTGATTATACTAACATTGTACCGATTTATGATTGTATCTATTGTAATCAGCGTCTGCACCCAAAATATCACTATATATAAATCACCTGAAAATTAGTTTATTGGTACTTTAGTGCGATTATTCTCAATGTGATTTTGGTCGTAACAGTATGCTTAAAAAATAGTGATGTATGCTTTCTTTCATACGTCAAGCAGTACCCGTTAATGGCAGCTATGGCCTTCCATACTTCGGCTCTGCATTCTAAAATGCACTACACATGAGTCGACGCGTTGTCGGCCCTAGAGGGCGAGAAATTTAATATTTAGTAGGCCTACACTTTCAAGGCAAGTGTCCGATCAAAGAATATTTAGTATAGAATTAAGGTTCATTGACCATGCACACTCAACCGTTTTGGGCAGATCATACCTTTCTAAGCGTACGAAACATGCATAATTTACTCGTGAATCTAACTGTTTCTTTTTCCTCCTTTATATTCAAAGTTCATTCAAGACAATACCTCGGTCCCGTTCCATGAAGTGAAAAGGAAAAAGAAGAAGAAAAATAGTATTTAAGAAGTGAGTATTGTATTTCATGTAGGCCCTGTAAAACTTAAAAACATAAAAGATGGATAGGCCTACATAATTCTCATGTCATAAAATTTCGTTCATGCAATGCTGGCATAAATCACTTTAAGATTTCAAATACATTCATTCCATTCAGATCATATCAATCGAAAGGATAAATATGCTTCCATTATGAAATACGATAGATATAACAGATTAATTTTGATAGAACATTATAGTGCGGATGTCCCGAGAAGTTACGCTATTCAAGATCCTTTAAGTTGGGGTGCCCTGACTACCAATAGAACGGTTTTAATAAAATTTATACAAAAAGTATGTGCCAAAACACATAAATACACACACACACACACACACAAAAGAAAGAAGAAGAAGAACATATAAGTGAGGTAAACAGTTTCACAGACTTTATCGAACGAAGGAAAAAGAATGATGTACATGTATATGTATAGTATACCTGATCGTTTATCAACCCTGGATCAACAATTCCGGCAAATCTTACATTCTATCCAGTGCATTCATAACAGCTAAATCTGCATTAAATCAGTACGTTAGTAGATGAGACACTGGTAATGTACAGGCTGAGGCAGTGGTGAGTTCCACAGTTTTGTTCCTGTAAAAATAATATTACACTGGTATAACAAGGTGTAGACAAGTCGATGATGTGCTGTAATAATTGAAAGCTCTTATTGACTCAATCGGAAACTGTCTCTAAAAAAATTCCATCAACTTGATACTGACAGGGTAGCAATTATTTCCCCTGCTCTCTGAAAGCGTCATGTGCTTTTTCATAATGCTAGAAAAGTGATTTTTTGTTGAATTTCCTTCATATTTTCTTTCTATTGTTGTCCACTCATCTATGTCATAACCTCTATAGTAGTCTCCTCATCCAGCAGTTCCAACACAAAAACTTTAAAAATTCATAACTTTTGCATCGATTGTCCGATTTTCCTCAAACTTTCATTTTGTTCTCAGGGTTGTATCCAGGATTTTTTTCTGGGGGGTGGGGGTCGTAATCACAATTTTTGGACCTTTACATTTGCGAGGGAGCGGAGTGACCGAGCGGGGGGAGGGTGTGGGAGCAGGGTCCCCCTCCCACGGATAGGGAGTTTTTGAATTTCATATCTTAAAATGGGGCCATTTGGTGCATGCAAAAAGTGACTTTTTCGGCATACTTAGAAAAACCCATTTATGTTAAAATTGGTGATAAAACCTGTGTTGGTCACTTTTCAAGATTGGTAAGTTGAAAACTGTATTAAAAAAAAAAGTTGTTGAGTAGCTACAACCTTCCTAGAGTATAATTTGCTGGAACACCACATGGTCATTTTTTTTTTCTGTTGTAAGTAGGGTAAAAATCCCTCAAAAAACAAAAATGTCTTTTACAAAAAGTGGACCTTGTGAATTCTTTTTTTTTTTTGGGGGGGGGGGGTCCTCCCCTTCCCCCTTGCATACACCCATGCTATTTAACGCTGCTGCTTTCACTCAATCCACATTGCTTATTGGGTCTGCGTTCCCTTTAAGTAATTTAAAACACGTAAAAAGTAATGTAGCTATACTATAAAGAGTCTCCTGAATTCAGGAGTTTTTTAGCGGTCAATTCACACATTTTGAAGCATATTGAAGAGCGCCAACTTGGCCTACGTTTAGGGATGCGATCCGTATGTAGGCCGCGTGACAAAACAAAAGCGAAACGAAACAACTCCATTAATTTGAGAGTGCAAGTCTTGCTGAGACTTATCAAGCTATTCATACGTAATGTTTAGGTCCCTCCCAACACACTGAAGACGATTTTGACTCTTTAGATATCAGTGGAGATTCCAGTGCTATAACTTGTGTTCATCTCACTGGGTGCAGTCAGAAACCTTAATTCTAGCTGTCATAATACCAGCTTGTGGAGTGTCATAGCCCAGTTTCCTCTTTCACATCATAGCCGGAGGAAAAAAACCGAAAAGAAAAGAGGGCCCGGCTGAGGTCGTGGCAGAGAAACATATCATCTACCTATAGTTCCAAATCCGATGCATATCATTTTTGTTTTGTTTTAAAGAATGTTCTATTCTTCATCAACGGAATCAATTTGTACAAAACAAACATAAATGATATTTTACACCAATTTCCTAATCCGGGCACTCTGACGAGTAATTTCACGAAACATAGCCAGTACGTCACAATCCGTAGGCCTACATAATGTCACATTATCTTTTTTAACGTTATTGTTTTGTTTTTGTTTTTTATTGACAAACAATACTTATAAAGGGGATATTCATTCATCAATTATAGTTACAATTTATACAAATTAGATACTCACATTCATTCTATACCTAAGTTTGAATTTTAGGATGCATTGATGAAATGTCTAAAACTTAAAAAAAAAAAAATAAAATAGAGACCGTCCCCCCTCCTCCTTTCAAGACCACGCACAGTGACCCCAACCCGTTTTTAGGTAATACAACTGCGGGCGGGGTGTTCAACCATGAAGTTAGCTCCATGGTTCAACTTTCCATCCCGATCCGATCCTGTATACTAGTGACCACGCGACGGACGCGCGTAGTACGTACACGTGTGTGCACGCACGTGGGTTCGGTGGGTTGGCTTAGTGGTTTGGTTTGGTACATGGTGCTCGTGAATGTACAGTGCCGATACAGTACGAAAAAGCTACGAGTTTTCCAGTACAGTACTGCTTCAATTTGTACTGGTTTGTGTGATCATATGAGCATGTCTGGTAAGTTTAAAGTTTCAGCTAATTTTTAAGAGATTTTGTACCCTTTTGAAGGCTGATATAGCTTCAAATTCGTTAAATGTGATGCCCGTTCTGAAGTTCTGATTCTGTTTCTGCCAGTATAAACATGATAAAAGTTTTGTGGTGTGTTTGTGTTTGTGTTATATGGAACTTGTTCGATGAGGAAACTTCTTTCTTGAGATTAAATTATCGTCATTTACGGCGTAAATTTTGTTGATTTCTTCTCTATTCAGGTTCTTCGTTCTTTCATGTATTTAGATATGTATTTCTAATCGATTGCTTACTTTTTAGGATCAATAGTCGGCCGGACAAACTGCTGTTGACTGAATTCAGAACTTCCGAAAGTGTACAAATCTCGCGCGCGCGCGCTGATCAAAGATTGCTGCTGCTGCTGTGTGTAAAGTGGGCGTCGTGTACAGCTACGGTACTTTACTACTGCGAGCAGCGGCCGCGACCACATGTCACCCAACCGGGTCAGCCAGGCGAGGGACTTCGCGAGAGGTGACATCGAGAAAAAGGCAACGCACTCGCGCTGAATCATTTTGTACTGTTGCTCTACTGCGTACACAGTAGTAGCATGAGTGTTGAATGCATGAGTCAGTCCGCTGTCGTCAACAGTTCGAGCAGTCTATCGTCAGCAGGCACAATTTCAAGTATGGAAACCATTCCGACCCAGGATGTTGTTGAAACGGATTACGACTTTGCAGAGGAGAAAAACACAGTCTGGGCCCGTCTGTATCCAGTTGGGAAATGTTTTAGGAGTGTTGGTGAGTAGGCAGAGTTGGAATCAGAATTTTTCACAAATATTCCAGTTCAAGTTCAAGATGGCATGCATGGCCAAGTGTCGAAGTGAATATTATATATGATCCACATGGCATGGCATGGATGATAAGAGTCAATATGACGAGCTGTAACTGTTAGTGCATGGGCGTCACCAGAGGGGGTGCGTTGGGTGCGAACGCACCCCCCTTCAGATCCTTAAAAAAAAAAAAAAAAAAAAAAAAAAAAAAAGCGAGCGACCTCAACGCTGGACGCTAGATAATTATTCTTTTCTATTTTTTTTTTTTTAATATTTTGCACCAGGGACACACACACACACACACAAGAAAAAAAAAATCGTCGGCAAAAACAATTCGCACCCCTGGTTCTGGCAGCACTGATTTTGTACATATCTATTAGTATTCTACAGTGTTTACTACAATGTATTTATCGACCGTACTGTACATCCGTACGAGACGGAGCACTTATACACGTTTGCATGTACGTGTGCTACTTACAAGTAGTAGGGTCTATGTACGTTACTTCTGACCAATCCATATTGCCAGCCCAAGAGCAAGCTTCAGCCTCATTAAAAAAAGAAAAAAATGGAGGGGCAAGCATATTTTAGTTTTGCCCCCCCCCCATAATTAAAAATTCCCGAAATGAGAAGATTTTCTTGCTTTTGAAAGAAAACAAAAATGTTGCCCCCATAAAGATATTGGAAGGCAAGCGCACCATTTGCCCCACCCCACATAATCATAATTCCTGCGATGAAATGATTTTCTTGATTTTCTTGCTTTTTTGTTAGAATTCAAGAAATCTGTCCAATCAGTTCACCCAAAAGCAGTGGCGTAACTACGGGGGGGGGGGGGGGGGGGGGGGGGGGGGGGTGCGCCCCCCCTCCCAATCCGCTGGTAAAAAAAAAGATTTACCGAAATAGTAGTTCAAGTGTTAGTAAACTGCTTTTGAATGAAAGGCTGATCCAGAAATAAGATATTTTTCTATGATTTCTTTTAACCATAATTAAATAGGTATATAGTGTGAAACATTGTTCAAAGCCCGGACCCAACAAAAGATTGTGATTCCTGGTTGGCATTCTGCATATTATAAGCAGGATGTGCGCAGTACTCACTCAGTACATCCGAACGAAGAGTCGCTACAATGTTGCGCAATGTGATGTAGAATGTACACCTTTGTACCTTACGCTTCGTTATATCAAAGCTAGATCATTGATTTTGCAGTGTTGCTTTACATACTAGTCTATATAAAAATGTCTTGCATTGCCAATAAAAAGACTTGACCTGGGCTAATTCCTAACTTTTCCATGTATATAATACACACACACACGCACAATTAGTTTAGGGGATGCTCTAAAGTGCAGATTTTGGACATCCTTTCCCCGCTTGGTCACTTCGACGCCACCTCGCTGGTCATACCTGCCCCAGTCATGAACATAAACCCCCACCCTTGACTACCAGTGGCGGATCCAGGGGAGGGGCGCACCGGGAGACCCCCCCCCCCCCCCTTTAATTTCCAAAGCGAAAAAAAAATAAGATAGCTGCAAACGGCAGTTTTTGGACAGTAAAATGTCAAAATTTTCAAGCTCGCTCGCTCCTCTCGCTCGCATTTAGTCGTAATGCCATTCTCCTGAAGTTGCTGCCATTGATTGCCGGCAGTTGCGCCTGGTGCGCCCCCTCCCCTTAATTTCCAAAGCGAAAACATATGGCTAAGAACGGCAGTTTTTTGGACTGTAAAATGCAAAATTTTCAAGCTCGCTCTCTTCGCTCGCTCGCATTTAATCGTTATGCAATTCACCTCATGTTGCTACCAGTAATTGCCAGAAGTTCCGCCCGGTGCCCCTCCCCCTTAATTTAAAAAGCGAAAAAAATATGGCTAAGAACGGCAGTTTTTGCACTGTAAAATGTAAAATTTTCAAGCTCGCTCGTTCCGCTCGCTCGAATGTAATCATTATGCTCTCCTGAGTATCGCTGCCAGTATTTGCCAGCAGTTGCGCCCGATGCGCCCCATTAAATTCTAAAGCGAAGAAATATAGCTACAAACGGCAGTTTGCTTGTTTTTTTACTGTAAAATGTCAAAATTTTCAAGCTCGCTGGCTCGCTCGCTCGCATTTAATTGTTACGCAATTCTCCTGATGTTGCTACCAGTAATTGCCGGCAGTTGCGCCCGGTGCACCCGCCCCCCTCCTTTATTTCCAAAGCGAAAAAATATGGCTCCAAATGGC